>NC_091791.1:146803409-147106439 GCF_041296235.1 Equus asinus | reverse complement strand
CCCTGTTTCTATGAATCACTTGCACTGTGGTTTGTGGGAACAGCTTGAGATACAGCCAGAGCGTTTGACACGTCTCATCTGTCCATCAAGATTGTTTTGGGTGACCTTTTCAGCGCACATTTATCCATGCTCCTAGACATTCTTTCAAGTTTAAAACAATCTTGTCACAACTTGCACAACTTTACGAAAGTGTAGAGAGCAAACTGATTGAAAATTCAATTGCAAAAATTCCACATGGAACTTTATCTAGCAACACAATAAGCAGATGCTTTCTGCTAAGCAACAAATTGGAGTCTATTTCCTGGACATCTTTTCATAGGTCATCATAACTGAAACCTGACATACATAAAAATGTAACTAAATACTGATGCCATTGGAGCAGAGTACCATAAAGAGAAACGTCCTAGGCTCCTCTTGTATCCAACTGGGAAACTTTTGGTCCAGCTCAGGGAACACAGATGTAACTTCAAAGGGTCTCCAAAAGAGTGCAAATGCTCACTGATAAAACCTTATCTTCCCCAAGATTACACTGTACAGCCCTCAGACTTTTAATAATTCTCCCATATACATTTCAACGAAAGGTGAAGACTTTCTTCTTCAGCGCTATTGACATAAGCATGACATTTAAATACACACAACAAGTAGCAGCAATTTTGTTTGGATCTCCTGAGCGTGTCAATTATTGTGACGCTAACCATGCCCATTCCATCCTGGACTTTAAGTAAACAGGACCACCACTCTGCTCTCAGCCGAGGATTTATAGGGGCCGTGTGTCTGGCGCTCAGGGAGATGTTGGCTTGCTCTCACCAATGATTACGTATACAACATCGTCATATAACTTTTGGATTTTTCAAAGACTTCAAAGCTGACAACCTTCTCTGAACTTGCTATCTGGGCGTGTTTATCATGGCAAGGAACAAAGGGAGGAGTGCTCTGCAGAAACTTCAAATTATGAGCACTTCACAAATGCATTCTGTATGTCTACAAACTGTCAAATGTCCAGGAGAAAAATGAAAAGGCCAGTCATCGTACCACCCATACAGGGAGAAAGGCAGTCGGGAGCAAATGCGGCTTAAATGTTGGTTTGGAAGGGCTGTTTGATTTTTCCATGATCAGGATATTTTATCCTAATTGTCTCCTTTGCTAACTGAGGGCTGCTTAATTGGTAAATAGAAACAAGTTTGCTTCCTCCCTCTCTCTTTTTTGAAAGTGACCAGATGTCCCATTTGGGGGAATTAACCTTGTGACATGGTACTGAGAACACAGAACAGGCTGTGTGTGTCTTAAGAGGCCACATGTGTGAGAGTGAGAGCTGGGCGCTCTGGAGTCAGGCTTGCCAGTGGGGGAAGCCTGGCCCTGCCACTGTGTAGCAGAATACCATGGGACAAGTTACCCTACGTGCCTCAGTTGCCTCATCCATAAAATGAGGGTGATAATAATGGAACCTACCTCATCGAGCCGTGAGGATTGAATAAGTTAGTATATGCCTAGTTCTTGGAAAGTATTCAATGAATATTATTTCATAAGTACAATTGAAACATTGGACAGGAGAAATAAAAGTACTTCTTTTCAGCTCAGGGATTAAGCCTTGAAGGACTAATAAAAATTCTCTGGTTGGGGCTCTGAATTCTGTATCGCCATAGCTTTTGTTCATACTTTACTGTAGCACTTATAATATTGTCGTCCTTCTCTGCATCAAGAGCTGTGCAAGAGGCTTCTCATACATGTTATAGCCACACTATCCATCAATATGTTAGCCCTGATTTAACGTTAATCTTCCCATGAAGATTTTCCCATTCATGCTCTCATTATGTTTTGTGGCTCCAGGAAGGACCTATTATGTGGCAGTCAATGGGCTACCCAAATGCAGCTGCCCAAAATCCCTGGCTCTTACTAATCGATGAGTAAGTTTTTCTAGAAAAGCAACATTTTGTGAGATACCTAGATTCCCTATGTTAGCGAGAACTTTCTGGGAGGACTCATTCTGCATCTATCTTTCCGTGCAGTGCTGGCTGAGGAGAGCCACATGTCTTTTGAATGCTGAGCATCACAGTGCGTCATCATGACTCACAAGTGATCAATCACCAAGTGACATTTAAACATCTTGACTAACTACCACCAGCATTTTGCTCCAGTTATTGGAAGCTTCTCAGAGTGAATGTGCTCTTAGGATAAGATCTGAATCACTGTCTCTGAGGTCAACAATGCATATTGCCAGGAAATGCATAACAAACAACTGGGGCACAAGAATAATCTTACTTTGTGTCACTCTTCACCACGAGGCATCTGCTGTCTTTCCCTTGTCAGCAAGGTTCTCCATGCTTCTCTCATGAAGTGGCGCACATGCCCCTTATAGCTGTCTACAGGGTTAGAGCTAGGAGGGGCGCCATCTTAGAGACAAGTAACAGTCAGAGAGGGGAGTGGAAGGAATCTAACACTTATTAAATTCCAGAACTCAGGCCCCCTGACTTCCACTTTAGCAATCTTTCCACTGTACCACACCTGGTGACACGATTTCAAGATTTTCTGCCCAGCTATACTCTTACCAAAGTTGCCACTGATCAACCTTATTATCAGTATTTCAATAAAGGCTGGAGGACCACTTGCCAACTGTAATGCTCATTCTAGTCACTGCCTGAGAGAATCTCACGTTCTTCCTTCTGTAATCTGGAAGCCACACTGGGACAGTCTCTCTCATGCACTGGTGGTGAAAGGGCAGACTGGTGCAACCTTTCTGGAGGGCAGCCTGATGGTGTATCAAACACCTCAGATGTGTGTATACCTTGGGAATTAATCTTTCCAATCCTGGGAATGCACACTAAGAAATTATCAGAGATGTGGTAAACAGGCGTGGATGTGGTTAGCAAGGACAAGGCATCACTGGTCCATACATAGAGATATCTAAACCGGAATGAAATATGTGTTCAGTCATCAGTTAGCCACACCTGGACACCCTAAATGGCACTGCCTCCCACCTGGTGGCAGGTACTGGAATTGAAGGCACAATGCCAAGGATGAACTATCACGTAAGAAGTGTACCTTGTAAAGTCAATCAAATTTCACTGACTGCAAATATCCCAATGTCAAAGCAGAAATTACAAAGAAAAATTTTCCATAAAAATACCACTTTCCAGTCACTTTTTATTTACCCTTTTCTCCCTTTGCTGCTCTCCTACACTCACCCATACCACCATCTCCATCTTCCAAGAAGTCTATCTGAATTGCAAATCTTTTCGTGTTTTCAAAGCCAAAGTTGGCATGAACAGGATTCAGTTGCTGGTAGTGGGGGAAATTGTGTGAATAAATAAGGTAGTTCAATGTGTCCATTCTATTGATGAGTCAATACTACTTCGAATGACTTTGATATGACAGACTGAACCTAACAGTTCAAATATTAGGTGGTTGTTACTGCTAACCATCTTTCTATAAAACTTCAAATTTGAACTTGAG
This sequence comes from Equus asinus, assembly GCF_041296235.1. Classification (NCBI taxonomy): domain Eukaryota; kingdom Metazoa; phylum Chordata; class Mammalia; order Perissodactyla; family Equidae; genus Equus; species Equus asinus. The sequence continues at coordinate 147,102,989 of NC_091791.1, read as the reverse complement.
AGAATTCACTGATTATCCTAGACTATACATATGAGGGGAAAGAACTTCATTAACCACTATAGTCTAAAGTATTTTTATTAGAAATCATATTTTATCTTGAGTCCTGGCGTTCACCTGCATAGCAGAATTTTTTCTGCCTGATGGGCAGATAGAAATCAAAGTTGGACAAGCACAAAAACACAGAATCTTGCAGAGGAAAATAACACAGAGTAGGGAGAGATTACCCTATAGGAGATTCTGAAAGGAAGTACCTAGAACCATAAAACCAAGCTTCCACTGTCCAGGACTCCCTGCCCAGCCTCCTCGGCTCTCAAAGGCTCTTCAACTTGGCCCCCACCTACAAGATCCCAGGACTAACGCAGTCTTTTCTGATTCTGCATTCCTTCCTCTTACTGAAACTCAGTCTCAAGGCTCATATATTTCTGCAGCATCCTGTACTTCCTTATATACGTAACTATTTATTCCATTACTTGTAATTTTTTGTTTAATGACGTCTGTCTTCCCCTAAAAGTCTTGGAATCTCCTAAATGAGGAGAGCAATAGGGGTGTTTGTCTTTTGTTAATGAGGTGACTTTTGGACAGCACCTAAGCATGGGGGCTGGTTGTCAGTGGAGCCAACCATGTGATTAGAGGGTTGGAACTTTCAGTCCCACCTCCTGCCCTCTGGGTACCCTAGAAGCCAGATAACTTTTCCTCCCATACCCAGCCTCTTGCATAAGTCTCTGCCTGGAACATACCCCTTGAAGACTAGAGCTCTGCTTGGCTCTTACCAGGCTATTCCCTCCCTCCAGGGACTGAAGTCCAGTCCCTGAACATCCTCAGGCCTGGTTTCCACCTCCCTACAAGCTCCATTCTCCCCACTTTCAGCAGCTAGATCTTCCCCGAGGTCTGGGCCCCATCCCCTCAACAGGCTGTATTTATCTGCCGGGTCCTGGCTCCTCCTTGTCTGGACTCTTTTAACATCAACCAGAGCTCCATTTCTGAGTGTGGAGACCTAAAGACAGACTCTAAGCAAACAGACCCTCAAAGTATCTCCAAATTCAAGACAGTATGGAGAAAAATATTGTGATATGAGCTGTCAGTGTAAAGAAAGTTATGTTGAGTCACCCACTGTAATGTACTAAACTGTCCTAAACTCCAATGAAAGGCTCAGTAAGAGCATTTAAAACACAGCCAACTTGGGAACATGACTTAGTCACAGACACGTACCTCAAATATTTTTAAAACACACAAATGAAGCAGAATTATACGCATGTTAAAAAATGCAAATGGAAAACATGAAAACAATTAACCAATTGCTACTTTGTCCACAGAGAGACTCAGGAAAGAGCAACAGTTGCTAGTTGTTACTAGTGTAGTACTAATAGTGAGCCTTAATCTGTGTCCACTATGGGCTAGTCATTGTACCAGATACTTCATATAAATTATCTCTGATCTTCACCATAAACTTGCAAAAGAGGTGATAGCCTCCTTTTAAAGATGAGAAAATCAAGATTAAGTAGCTCACCCAATGTAACATAGCTTGTAAGGAGTAGAACAAAGATCTGAGCCAGTGTCCATCTGAGACCAAAGGCTATGCTTTATCTCAACTCCACACTGCTTTCAGAAGAGTTTGATGCTGAACAACATCACCTGGCAAGAAGCAAGAAGAAGGAGCTTCCGCATGAGGTGGGTGTCATGTCTGGGATGAGCGCGTGGCAGCAAGTGTCAAACCTACTTGTCTGGCAAGAGCGAGAAGGTTGCTTGAGACAGTTGCAAGGCATGAGTTTGGTGAATAAGAAGAAAACCACTTGAGGGTATTGAAGATCAAAAAGAGTTGGAATTTAGACCTAATAGCACAAGCTCTAAAGATCTCATGTAACCTTTTGAATTGGACAATGACTACTGGAAGAGAATTTCTTATTGGACACTGTGTGTGGGGTGGGGTTGAATAAGGAGAGTAGAAGCAGGGGACCAAGTTAGCGCCTTGTGTGAGGGACGACTGGAGAAATAAGTGAAAGAATAGGAAGGAAAAGAAGGGTGTGAAGAAAGATGGCCTCACCCTCAGGTGGAGGATTTGGACAACAGGAAGAGGGTGGTGGCGGGAAAGGAAGAGCATGAAGAAAGTGAGATTTCAAAAGTGCCTATTCTGATTAACTGTGAAGGGCATTTGTGTGACCTAAATTAGAGTTATCTGGGTGGAGTGAAGAGAAGAGGAGAGAGACTATAAAGATTAAGAAAGAAAATTGATGCTGGAGTCAGCTGTTATAGATCATTTGTTCTAAAAGCCTAAAAGGAAAATGCGATAAACTGGTAGCTGGCTGGAAAAGTTAAAAGAAGATTTTTTGCCTGTGTAATTGGGAGCTTGCATACAACAGAAAAAGAACAAAAGGGTAAGAAAGATGAATCTATCGAGCCCTCACTGATAACTAGGAGATGCCCCAGGGTAACCACAACAACACTAGTGCAAAGCAAATTCCCAAGTTCCCAAGCAGCAAAGCCAAGCTGAGTCACTCCAGGTCCAGAGTCCTGACTCTTCTAAAGATTAGTCTTGGGACCCAAGTTCAATCACTTACAATCCATTTCCTAACATGTAACATGGGAGCAATAATCATTCCCCTATCTACCCAGCATTGTTCCTGATCAACCCTAGGAACTCATTAAATATTGCTCGGTTGATTACCTCACAGAGTACTTATGACGATGTAGGTAGGAAAGCACGCTTGGGAAGCCTTAAGAGTGCTATGGATGTCATTATTCAGTAAATGTTATTTGCCAGAGTAGGTCAATATTTATCATGTGTTAAAGTCATAACTTGATTTTATTTATTCTAATTCTTGAATTTAAAATACAAGTGAAGTGAAACAACATATCCTGCTTCACTGGAGGAAATAATTTACACGTAAGTTTCAATATGTTTAGGGCAGTGGCTCCTAAATATGCACCTGAATAAATTGCAAGAGAATCAACAGGGGAACTGCTCAAAACTTAGAGACGCGTGGGCCCACTCCTGGAGAGTCTACTCTGCAGTTCTGAGGTCAGACTGGGGAATCTGTACTATTTAAAGTTCCTAAGGTGATTCTAATGTGCAGGCAGCTTTGGGAAGTACTAACTGAGAATGTTTTACAAAAGGACCCTTCTCAGACAATTATTAGACTATCCTCAAAAGAGCAAAAAGCCACCAGTACCTTCCAGAACCTACCATGGAAGGACTTACGTGTCAGATATCCCCACTTCAGTGTCTGTGAGCCCCGGGACACTCTTGGCCCATGCCTGCTACCTGGACCCACCTCCTCTGTTCTTCTTTCTCCTTTTTCATAAAGCTGCCTGCATCTACCCCAACCCTTGGGGTTCTGCACCCCCTTCCCAAGACAGCCCGCAGCAAGGGCAGCCATCGCCTCCTCCTCTTCCTGCTTTGCTGTCCCTGCAGATAAGCACACAGGACTCTTGCCCTTTTAAGGGATAACTGATGATTCCTACAAAGGAGAGAGAAACCAAAAGGTAACGAACTTGGGGAAGAGAGAAAGATTCCAGACTCTCCAAGGTCTTACTGCCATGATCCCAGTCCACGGTTCTTGATTCCCTTCGGAGAGATTGAGCCAGGTGGGAATTTTGAGAACCAAGAGCTGAGAGGAAGGTCACCGTTTCTCCAAATGGTGGTAGAGGAGGGCTCCCCTCCTCCCACAGACGTGTCAGTCTTCATCTGCATATGGAAGGACTTGTCTGAAAAAAACACTAAAAACGGAGCAACCCCTTCACAGCGGGCAAAGGAGAAAAAGGCCCACATCAAAGCAGGCAGAAGAGGCTGGGACACCATCTCTCCCTAAACCCCACCCCTGCCTCAGCAATCCGCAGTCAGGAGGGAACTCAAAACCTTGAGCGACATGAGAAGCCACATCGGGCACCCCAACTTTTTTAAGACCTGCATCTGAAAGACAAGCCCCCAAAACATCTAACTGTTAAAACCAGCGAGGCTGGCACCCACCGGACCCACAAGGCTGTAAGGATCTGAGAACCGCTCTTAAAGGGCCCACGTGCTTGGACTCACCAGTCCCAGGGCTCAGCGGGACCATTAAGAGGAGGCCAGAGTCTATGTGAATGAGGCTCATTTACTCCTCTGAAAGCTTCAGCCTGCAGGGCAGACATCTAATTTAGCATACATCTAGGGGTCTGCTCGGTGGAGGTCATCATCTTCAAGCTCTCCCTCTGCCCACACTAGGCAGCAGGCGCCACCTTTTCTTTTCCTTTTTAAACACTAGGCTTTTTTTCCTTTTCTTTTCTTTTTCTTTTTTTGCACTTTTTTTCCTGTTGGTGCCATCTATATGCTCTCCCTCTCCTTCATTCCAGCCAGTAGGCACCATCTTAGCGCCCTCTATCTGCCGGGCTCCAGGGTAGGAGTATCTCCCAGAGGGAAGTTTTCACACACATCTTACTGCCTTAAATGCAGCAAAAAAAAACAACTTCTTGCATACAAGGGAACCCCCCCCATACAACTATCAGTAGATTTTTCAGCAGAAACTTTGCAGGCACAATAGAGTGGCACAATATATTAAAAGTGTTGAAAGAAAATAACTTTCAACCAAGAATATTCTATCCAGCAAAGTTATCATTCAGAACTGAAGGAAATATAAAGAGTTTTCCAGACAAACAAAAGCTAAAGGAGTTCATCACCACTAAACCAGCCTTAAAAGAAGTGTTAAAGGGACTTCTCTAAGTTGAAAAGAAAGGGTGCTAATTAGCAAGAAGAAAACATATGAAAGTATAAATCTCACTGGTAAAGGTAAATATATAACAAAAGTAGTAGACTAATCACTCATAAAGCTAGTAGGAAAGCCTAGTATGATGTTGGTGATAGAAATGCAAAGGAAGGGAAGAAATGTGAAAGACATCCTCAAATAGTTCTAGTAAACATGATAGACTTTTGCATTTACAATTAAGTCACGTTTTCCTTCATTCGTCGTGGAAGAACGCCATAATATAGATGGCATGATTTGCAGTTATCCATACTTTTTACATCTTTCTCCTCTCCACAGTGTCCACCTTTTCCCAGCCACCAACTCACATCTACTATTTCCTTCAGCACTGTTTTCAAAGCTCATCTACCCCTGGAAAGCCTCTCTGACTAGTCCCAGTTGATGGGATCTCTTCTCCCTTCTACACTTATGGAAATAGTTGGTTCCATATCATATTACACTAGTGAATACTGTGCTTGACCTTGTTCCGTCACTTCCTCAGGTTAGGACCCCTCATGCCCCAGCCCAGCCCAGGGACAGCATGAATCCATGTGTGGACTTCAGCAGCCAGCTAGAAAGTGAGAGGCAGCAAAAGCACAAGATGAAGAGAAGGGGAATCTTGCAGCTTAGCCCCCGGCTTGTGGGTTCCAAGCCTCTTCCTAAACCCCCAAATAGGTGGCTTTTGGCAGTAAGACTAATTGTAGACCTTCTCAGCTGCTGGGATGAGCCTGCAAATGGAAGATACTTAGTTCTTCTAGTCTAACAGAGTAATGAAAGGCCATGACTGATATTAAATAGTTCTTTTTGCAAGATCTGCTGAATTAATCATGGGTATGGTATTACCTCTATAATTCCTGAAAATAACTGTCGGTTCCTAATCTGAGTTAGAATGAATCTTGCTATTTAGTCTACTTTTCAATTTTTGTCTATTTTTTTACTTGCTTTTAAAATTAGAATCAAACAAAATTAAACTAAGAATAAAGAGGTTAAGATATTTTTAATAAAGAAATCTTAATTAACTTTAGGTTTAAAAATAAATTATACTGAATCTTAAAATTATTTTTAATATTTGCTGTTCATAGCCTCTTGTCTGATTTGAGGCCATCTATAGATTAATTCAGGATCAGATCTCTTTTTTTTCAATATAATATTAAATTACTGAAGGATAAGAAACAGGATTGAGAATTAGGTTTTAAAAGTTAAATTGGTATGATCTGAAGAGTAAATTCATTTCTAAGATTTCTGCACTGGGCACAGACTGTACCAGACACACTCCATAGCTCCTTCCAGTAGGTTTCTCCCTCTCCCAACACACTTAGAATCTTATTCCTGGGCTGTTACTGCCATCCAGTGGAAATTTCACTAAAGGTGAAATAAATGCTTTCTCAAGGCTGATTTTCCTCCCTACTTGCTCCCCCGCCCCTCTCCCCACCCATCCTTTCCTTTTTCTCTTTCCCTCTATCATACACGCCCTCAGGTGCCCCCAGAATAGAAGATGTTTGGCCAGTCTTTGGGAACTCTCTTGAAATTTGGGGGCTTTGTGCGACAGGACAACAATATTTCTATTCAGTCAAAACTGGTTTGTCAGAACTACGTGTAAGAGAAAACTGAAATTAAAATATTTTTCTATAAATGAAAAAAAGCAAGATGAAAAATGAAAGGCATATATAATATGATACTTTTTGTAAGAACGAAGGTGAAATAAAAAAATAAGTGCTTACAATGTTATATGTCGATTGTATCTCAATAAAGCTGGGGGGAAAACGTGCTTATTCTTGCAAAATGAAATGCAGGAAGGATAAACCAGAAACTAATGGGATTGGTTACCTAAGGGGAAAAGATGGGAATGAGTGGAAAAAGATAGGGAAAACAATGGAACTACTCTGATTATATTTTTTTGTATAGTCTTTGTTTTTGAATTACGTAAATGTTTATTTTTTTTTCATTTGCTCATTTATTTCCTATATGAGTTGGTAATACAAAATACTAAAACATTTTAGAGCGGTCTTAGGTCTACACCAAAACCGCAGGAGGTACAAAGGTTTCCCATATACGTCCCTGTCCTCACACATGCATAGCTTCCCCCATTACCAACATCTCCCACCAGAGTGGTTCATTTGTTACAACTATGAACATATCATTATCATCCAAAGTCCATAGTTTACATTAGGGTTCAACTTGGTGGTTTAAGTTCTGTAAGTTTGGACAAATGTATAATGACATATTTCCACCATTATGGTATCATACAGAGTTGTTTCACTGCCCTAAAAGGCTGCTCTACCTGTTCATCCCCCTCCCCCCAACCCCTGGCAACCAGTGATCTTTTTAGCATCTCCATAGATTTGTCTTTTCCAGAACGTCATATATTGGAATCATACAGTATATAGCCTCTTCAGATGGGCTTCTTTCACTTAGTAATATGCATTTAAGTCTCCTTCATGTATTTTCACGTCTTGATAGTCATTTCTTTTTAGCGCTGAATAACCCACTGTCTGGATGTACTACAGTTTATCCATTCACCTACTGAAGGACATCTTGGTTGCTTCCAAGTTTCGGCCATTATGAATAAAGCTGCTGTAAGCATCCATTTTGCAGATTTTTGTGTGGACATAAGTTTTCAGCTCCTTTGGGTAAATACCAAGGAGCACAATTGCTAGATTGTATGGTAAGAGCATGTTTAGTTTTCCAAGAAACCGCCAGGCTGTCTTCCAAAGTGGCTGTGACATTTTGTATTCCTACCAGCAGTGAATGAGGGTTCCTGTTGTTCCATATCCTCCCCAGCACTTGGTGTTGTCAGTGTTCTGGATTTTGGCCATTCTAATAGATGTGTAGTGGTATCTCATTGTTGCTTTAATTTGCATTTCCCTGATGACATATGATGTGGAGTACATTTTCATACATTTATTTACCATCTTTATATCATCTTTGGTAAGCTGTCTGTTAAGACGTTTAGCCTATTTTTTTAATTTTTTATTGAGTTAATGATAGGTTACAATCTTGTAAAATTTCAGTTGTACATTACTGTCTGTCAGTTGTGTTGTAGGTGCACTCCTTCACCCTTTGTACCCACCCCCCACCCCCCCTTTCCCCTGGTAGCCACTAATCTGTTCTCTTTGTCCACATGTTTAAATTCCTCATATGAGTGGAGTCATACAGAGATTATCCTTCTCTAACTGGCTTATTTCACTTAACATAATTCCCTCAAGGTCCATCCAGGTTGTTGCAAATGGGACGATTTTGTTCTTTTTTACAGCTGAGTAGTATTCCATTGTATATATATACCACATCTTCTTTATCCATTCATTTGTTGATGGGCACTTAGGTTGCTTCCATGTCTTGCCTATTGTAAATAATGCTGCAATGAACATTGGGGTGCATAAGACTTTTGGAGTTGCTGATTTCAAGCTCTTTGGATAGATACCCAGTAGTGGGATAGCTGGATCGTATGGTAGTTCTATTTTTAATTTTTTGAGGAATCTCCATACTGTTTTCCATAGTGGCTGCACCAGTGTGCATTCCCAGCAGCAGTGTACGAGGGTTCCTTTTTCTCCACAACCTCTCCAAAATTTGTTACTATTTGTTTTAGTTCTTTTTGTCATTGAATGGGTGTAAGGTGATATCTTAGTGTAGTTTTGATTTGCATTTCCCTGATGATCAACAATGATGAGCATCTTTTCATGTGCCCATTGGCCATCCGTATATCTTCTTTGGAGAAATGTTTGTTCATGTCTCCTGCCCATTTTTTGATTGGGTTGTTTAATTTTTTGCTGTTGAGTTGTGTGAGTTCTTTATATATTATGGATGTTAAGCCTTTGTCGGATGTATTACTTACAAATATTTTTTCCCAGTTAGTGGGTTGTTTTTTCGTTACAATCCTGTTTTCCCTTGCCTTGAAGAAGCTCTTTAGTCTGATGAAGTCCCATTTGTTTATTCTTTCTATTGTTTCCCTTCTCTGTGAAGACATGGTGTCCAAAAAGATCCTTTTAATACTGATGTCAAAGAGTGCACTGCCTACATTTTCTTCTAGAAGCCTTATGGTTTCAGGTCTCACCTTTAGGTCTTTGATCCATTTTGAGTTTACTTTGGTGAACGGTGAAAAAGAATGGTCAATTTTCATTCTTTTACATGTGGCTTTCCAGTTTTCCCAGCACCATTTGTTGGAAAGACTTCCTTTTCCCCATTGTATGCCCTCAGCTCCTTTGTCGAAGATTAACTGTCCATAGATATGTGGTTTTATTTCTGGGCTTTCAATTCTGTTCCATTGATCTGTGCACCTGTTTTTGTACCAGTACCATGCTGTTTCGATTACTGTAGCTTTGTAGTATGTTTTGAAGTCAGAGATTGTGATGCCTCCAGCTGTGTTCTTTTTTATCAGGATTGCTTTAGCAATTCGGGGTCTTTTGTTGCCCCATATGAATTTTAGGATTCTTTGTTCTATTTCTGTAAAGAATGTCATTGGGATTCTGATTGGGATGGCGTTGAATCTATAGATTGCTTTAGGTAGAATGGACATTTTAACTATGTTTATTCTTCCAATCCATGTACATGGAATGTCTTTCCATCTCTTTATGTCATCATCCATTTCTTTCAGAAAAGCCTTGTAATTTTCATTGTATAGGTCTTTCACTTCCTTAGTTAAATTCACCCTGGGGTATTTTATTCTTTTTGTTGCGATTGTGAATGGTATTGTGTTCTTGAGTTCTTTTTCTGTTAGTTCATTATTAGAATATAAAAATGCTACTGATTTATGTAAATTGATTTTATACCCTGCAGCTTTGCTGTAGTTGTTGATTACTTCTAAGAGTTTTCCAATGGATTCTTTGGGGTTTTCTATATATAAGATCATGTCATCTGCAAACAGCAAGAGTCTCACTTCTTCCCTCCCTATTTGGATTCCTTTTATTCCTTTTTCTTGCCTGATTGCTCTGGCCAGGACCTCCAGTACTATGTTAAATAAGAGTGGTGATAGAGGGCATCCTTGTCTCATTCCTGTTTTCAGGGGGATGGTGCTCAGTTTTTGCCCATTGAGTGTGATGTTGGCTGTGGGTTTGTCGTATATGGCCTTTATTATGTTGAGGTAGTTCCCTCCTATCCCCATTTTGTTCAGAATTTTTATCATAAACGGCTGTTGGATCTTTTCCAATGCTTTCTCTGCACCTATTGAGATGATCATGTGGTTTTTATTCCTCAGTTTATTGATGTGGTGTATCACGTTGATTGATTTGTGGATGTTGAACCATCCCTGTGTCCCTGGTATGAATCCCACTTGATCATGATGTATGATCTTTTTGATGAATTGCTGTATTCGGGTTGCCAAAATTTTGTTGAGAATTTTTGCATCTATGTTCATCAGCAATATTGGCCTGTAGTTCTCCTTTTTCATGCTCTCCTTGTCAGGCTTTGGTATCAGCGTGATGGTGGCCTCATAGAATGTGTTAAGAAGTGTTCCATCCTCCCTAAATTTTTGGAATAGTTTGAAAAGGACAGGTATTAAATCCTCTCTGAAAGTTTGGTAGAATTCCCCAGGAAGCCATCCGGTCCTGGGGTTTTATTCTTTGGGATGCTTTTGACGGCTGTTTCAATCTCTTTCCTTGTGATTGGTCTGTTCAAATTGTCTGCTTCTTCTTGAGTGAGCTTTGGGAGATTGTAGGAGTCCAAGAATTTATCCATTTCCTCTAGGTTATCCATTTTGTTGGCATATAGTTTTTTGTAGTATTCTCTTATCATCCATTGTATTTCTGCGGTGTCTGTTGTTATTTCTCCTCTTTCATTTCTGATTTTGTTTATTTGAGCTTTCTCTCTTTTTTTCTTTGTAAGTCTGTCTAGGGGTTTGTCAATTTTATTTATCTTCTCAAAGAACCAGCTCTTTGTTTCATTGATTCTTTCTACTGCCTTTTTTGTTTCAATAGCATTTATTTCACTCTAATTTTTATTATTTCTCTCCTGCTGACTTTGGGCTTTGTTTGTTCTTCTTTCTCTAATTCAGTTAGCTGTAGTTTAAGATTGCTGATTTGGGACTTTTCTTGTTTGTTAAGATGTGCCTGAATTGCGATGAATTTTCCTCTTAATACAGCTTTTGCTGCATCCCATATGAGCTGGTATGGCATGTTATCATTTTCACTTGTCTCCAGGTATTTTTTTATTTCTTCTTTAATTTCTTCAATGATCCATTGCTTGTTCAATAGCATATTGTTTAGTCTCCACATCCTTGTGCCTTTCTTAGCTTTTTCTTGTAATTAATTTCTAGCTTTATAGCATTATGATTGGAGAAGATGCTTGCTATTATTTCAATTTTTTTTTAATTTGTAGAGGCTTGCCTTGTTTCCCAACATATGGTCTATCCTTGAGAATGTTCCATGCGCACTTGAGAAGAATGTGTATTCTGCTGTTTTTGGATGGAGTGTTCTATATATGTCTATTAAGTCCAACTGTTTTAGCTTTTCGTTTAGCTCCACTGTTTCTTTGTTGATTTTCTGTCTGGATGATCTGTCCATTGATGTGAGTGGGGTGTTGAGGTCTCCTACTATTATTGTGTTATTTTTGATATCTTCTTTTAGATTTGTTAATAGTTGCTTTATGAACTTTGGTGCTCCTGTGTTGCATGCATAGATATTTATAAGCGTTATTTCTTCTTGATGAAGTGTCCCTTTGATCATTATATATTGGCCCTCTATGTCTCTCTTTACCTGCCTTATCTTGAAGTCTGTTTTGTCTGATATAAGTATTGTGACACCTGCTTTCTTTTGTTTGCTATTAGCTTGGAGTATTGTCTTCCACCCCTTCACTCTGAGCCTGTGTTTGTCCTTGGAGCTGAGATGTGTTTCCTGGAGGCAACAAATTGTTGGATCTTGTTCTTTAATCCATTTTGCCACTCTGTGTCTTTTTATTGGAGCGTTCAATCCATTTACATTGAGGGTGAGTATTGATGCATGAGGGCTTAATGCTGTCATTCTGTTGCTCGTTTTCCAGTTTTCCTGTGTTTCCTTTGTTTCTCGTCCTGTGTGTTTTAGCCTACCCATTGACTTCTGCAATTTCTTGTGCTGGGTTTCTTAGATTTTTCCTTATTTAAGTTTTGTGTCTCTGTTCTGTTTTTTAGTTTAGTGGCTACCCTGAAGTTTGTATTCAGAATCTCACATATAACATAGTCCATTTTCTCGTGGTCTCTTACTTCCTTAGCCTAGACTGTTTCAGTCCCTTTCCTCCTCCCCTCCTAAATTATTATTTTCATCTCTTATTCCAACTTGTGTTGTGAGTTTGTGGTTAGAGTGATAAGATTGTCTTTGCTTTGGTGATTTCCTTCCCTTTATCCTAACGCGATAGTTGAATATTTGCTATCCTATTCAGAGTCTATCTATTTGTCTCCCTACTCTTGTTTTGTGACCCCATACTCCCTTTTTTTCTTTTTTCAGATATGAGAGCCTTCTTGAGGATTTCTTGTAGTGGAGGTCTTATGACTACAAAGTCCCTTAGCTTTTGTTTGTCTGGAAAAGATTTAATTTCTCCCTCATATCTGAAGGATATTTTTGCTGGATAGGGTATTCTTGGCTGAAGATTTTTATCCTTTAAAGTTTTGAATATGTCACTCCAATCTCTCCTAGCTTGTAAGGTTTCTGTAGAGAAATCCACTGAAAGTCTGATGGGGGTTCCTTTGTAGGTTATTTTCTTCTGCCTTGCTGCCCTGAGTAGTCTTTCTTTGCCATTCATTTTTGCCATTTTTACTACTATATGCCTTGCAGTAGGTCTTTTTACATTGACAAATCTAGGAGATCTGAATGCTTCCACCTCACACATTTCTCTCTCAATCCCTAGATTTGGGAAGTTCTCTTCTATTATTTTGTTGAGCACGTTTCTGCTCCAGTTTCCTTTTCCACGTCCTCAGGAATTCCGATGATTCTTAAGTTGTATTTTCTCATTGAGTCAGCTATTTCCCTGAGATTTTCTTCAGTTTTTTTAATTCTTAGTTCTCTATCTTCCTCTGTCTGGAGCCATTCAGCCTGTCTATCTTCAATTACGCTAATTTGCTCCTCTATGGTGTCTACACAGGCATTCAGGGAATCCGCATTCTGTTTTATCTGATCCATTGTATTTTTCATCTCTAGTATTTCTCATTGATTCTTCTTTATAATTTCAATCTCTTTTGTGAAGTAACTCCAGAACTCATTGACTTGTTTCTCTATATTTCCCTTTACCTCATTGAATATTTTGATGATAGCTATTTTGAACTCATCTTCACTTAGTTAACCCATTTCCAAGCCCTCAGGACCTACTTCTGTATTTTTATTGTTTTCTTTTTGGACTGGAGCTTTTATAAATTGCTGGATGGTAGATGAGCGGTTTTTGCACACGATGCTATTATTTGGTTGCAGTTACAGCCTGTCTCCACTAGATGGGGGTCGAGAGCCTTGCATTCTGAGCCCTCCACCTTCAACCTGGATGGCGGTGGGCAGCGTGCATTGAGGGAGGAGGGGCACTTTCACTCACGCCCACCGTATTGGATCAGCTCTCACTTTCTGGTCTCCCGGGGCCCTGGCTTGCTGGGGTTCCCCCACGCAAAAGCTTTCCCCTGTTAGAGGGTTTCCACTGCACCAGCGGTGGGAATCCTGGGCGATCCCCAGACGCATGGCCCCTGCCTGACTCCTTGCCACACCCGCGGCAGTGATCCCAGTCTCTAGGGGAGAGAGCGAAGTTCTCTCCTACCCTGTTTCAGCTCCTCCCAGGGTGGCTCCAGCCTCTCCACCTACTGTTGTTTGGCTACTGTGGGTCTCTGACGATTTCTGTTACTAGGATTTTTTTTTTTGGTTGGAAAGCAGTTGCTCTTTTTGGTTTTAATTTGGAGGGGACAGAGTCCCGGATGAGCTCACGCCGCCATGTTGCTGATGTCAGTTGTAAATGTTTATATTTTGAAAATATAAAATTAAATCAACAGATTGGGGGTGAGGGGGGACTCTGAACAGAAATAGAAACAAACTAACCTAAGCATGATCACATCAATAATATCACTACCTGGAAAAAGAAAACCATTCCAAGTAATTTTTTAATGCAAAACTCCTTTCCAAACATTTTCCACCATCAGGGGATGTTCTGAGCATACTAAGAACTGCAAGGAAACCTGGGACTTAACCTGGTAGGTCTGTTGTTGGCAGTGGTATCAGCATGGTGATTCTGAAATGATTTTTGTGTGTATTTTAGAGTGCCAAACAAATAAATATACTGATGTTGTTGGGAACCGGTTTTCTCACTATGGGAGATTTTTTTTTTAAGATTTAGAATAGGAGAAGAAGCAGCAAACCCTATGGCGTTAGATTGGGGAATTAGAGGCTTCAGTACAAATTCATAGCTTTAAAAAGTATGTATTTCCTAACTTTGTCCATTGAAAGAGCCTAGAAGCAATGACTCCTCTGTAGCGAGGAGTAAACATTGTACCCTGATCTCAGAGTCTAAATACCACAGTGCAACAGAAGGAGGCAGCGTCCCATGAAAAATGGATGATCCCAAGGCTAAGTCAGGGAAAGTACAAGCTGATCCTGGAACATACTCTTCTTCCAGAACATAGGAACATGCTCAAAGGTTGCTGGGGACAGCAAAAGGACACAGGAGCCAGCCAAGACAAGTGAACAGAAAAATATTATAACACGTTGAACTTTTTAAAAATTCAGGAGTCTATACCCATCCTTAAAAAGAGAGGGAAAGAAAAAGGAAGGATTCCAATGAATGCACATGGAAGGAATGGTAGAAATAGAAAATCGTGATTTTAGAATCACCATAGGAATAATAGACTCAGGAAAGAATCATCAAAGGTTGCTAACTATAATTCAGTGAAAAGTTGGAGCATCAAAGAATAATTACACAATGCGAAAGTGTCGCTCCACAGAATATGTGTTAACTGAAAAGAAAAATACACCTTTACAATGAATCTGGCAGTTAGCACTTTGACTAAGAGATCAAACAATATGAGCAATAATGGGATTAACAGGTAGCAGGCGCCTCTTGATATGAGTCACTGAGAAGGATACAACCTGAATTCTGCTGTCTTCCTGCCAAAACTGCATGGCCTGAGTCTAGTCTTGAGAAAACATCTGATAAACCCAAATTAAAGAACATTCCACAAAATAACTGGCCTGAACTCCAAAAATGTCAATGTCATGAAAGACCAAAAAATGCTGGGGAACTGTTCTTGATTAAAGGAGACAAAAGAAACAGATAATTAAATACAGTGTATAATCCTTGATTGGCTCTTGGATGATTAAAAAATGCTATAAAATACATTACTGAAATAATTGAGGAAATCTGATCAAGGACTCATATTAATAATAATATTAAATAAAATATTAGATAATAGAATTATATCAATTTTAAATTTCCCAAGTGTTATGTCTATTGTAGGTAGATTAGAGAATGCTCTTGTTTTTTAAATGGTACATGCTGAAGTATTTAGGAATAAAATGTCACAATGTCTACAACTCTCTCTCAAATGTTTCAACATGATCTCATCAATAAATATTTTGGTGTGTATCTCAAAAATATATGAACTCTTTTAAAAAAATAACACTATGACATGCTGTTTTTAAAGCTTCCCTGATAATTTTATTGTCCAGCTATGGATCAATGCTGCAGAGAGAGTGAGTAGAACTAATCTCGGAGGTCAAATCTGATGATTTGGTGATGGCAGCTTAGAGCACTGTGTTAAGAACAATTCTGATACATGCTTAGACTCAGTCGGACAGAACGCCATGATTGATTGGCTAGGTCTGCCAGGGTGCCCAGAAGATCCCTATATATTGTCTGGGTCATGTCATAAGCATGAAACAGGGTAGACATGAGAAAGCAAGCTACAAGCCAGAAGATAAAAAGCAGTTCCTAGCATCGCTAGTGGAGTCTGAACTGATCTTAGATAGCTGACCTCTTCCCTCTCAAAGAAATCAGAGCCAGACCTATTTTCCTGGTTATCATAATTAACATTATGATGAAACAAAAGGCAAGTGTGTAGGGGTATATGTGTATGTGCATTTAATTTTGAAGAACTCTGATCATAACAGGGACTCTCCTACTGAGTAGGACCCACCTACTCAGGTGGGTGGGAAACAGCTGTAGAGAGGAGTCCTTTAGAGTAACAGTCACTGAAAAAAAAAAGCATGAGCAGATAGGAAATATCAGCAGAGATGGAAACTATAAGAAAGAGTCCAATGGAAATGCTAGAAATAAAAAACACAATACCAGAAATGAAGAACTATTTAGATAAGCTTATCACAGCTGAGGAAAAAAAACTCAGTGAAAAAGTGAATAAAAAACAGTGCATCCAGAAACTGTTGGACAATATCAAGGGATACAACATATGAATAACTGGAGTCATAGAGCCGGAAGAGAGAGAAACTAGGAAAGAAGAAATATTTGAAGAAATAATGACCAAAAAGTTTTCCAAAATTGTGAAAAAGACATCAAACCATAGATCCAGAAGTTCACAGAACCCCAAACAGAGGATAAATTAAACACACAAACCCCTACTCTAACCACCGAAAACCAAAGATAAAGAGAAAATGTTGAAGATAGCCAGAAAAAATAAATTAAATACAAAGAAACAAAGAATTACAGCAATCAGAAACTATACAAGCCAGACAACAATAGACTGACATCTTGAAAGTACCAAAAGAATAAAACTCTCATGCCAAAATGTTTCACCCAGTGAAAATACCATTCAAAAATGACATTTAGGGGCTGGCCCCGTGGCTGAGTGGTTAAGTTCACGCGCTCCGCTGCAGGTGGCCCAGTGTTTCGTTGGTTCGAATCCTGGGCACGGACATGGCACTCCTCATCAAACCACGCTGAGGCAGCGCCCCACATGCCACAACTAGAAGAACCCACAACAAAGAATATACAACTATGTACCGGGGGGCTTTTGGGAGAAAAAGGAAAAAAATAAAATCTTAAAAAAAATTTTTTTTAAAAATGAAGTTTAAATAGAGACTTTTTCAGAAAAACAAAAGCTGGAAGAATTCATGGCCAGGAGATACACAGTTCTTGAATTGTTAGAGGAAGTTTTCAGACAGGACTATGACACCAGACAAAAACTTGAATCTACACAAATAATCTTGCCACCTAAGTAAGCACTAATTTATGACACTATAATTTGTTAGTGAGTAGAAGTTAGTTATCCATTATTGCTGTATGTAGTAGAGAGATGTAACGTAATGGAGACGTCACAACCTGAAATAAACAGGAAAGATAAGAAAAGCTAATTAGTGTGCTTTAACCATGCCTATAATCCAATTAAGGGTAAATTGCCAAGTCTCTACTAGTGAGTACCTTATGTACCGTGACATGTTTTTGAATCAACAAACTCCGCCCTCCTCCTGCGTCCTGCCTCCATGCAGCCCGAGGAATACACACAGCTGATTGGACCAGGACTGTGCACCTGACTCAACCGCAGTACTCTATAGGCTGGAGCACAGCCTATGGCTATTCGTTTTAAGAATTCTATACCATCATGTACGTGGGTGATTTGTTTGGGCTACCAGATTTGTTATCTCATGAACATGAGCTAGAAAATTTGGAGTATAACTGAGCCAGAAGGGAGCCAAAGCTGAAAGTCATGCAGAGAGAAGGAGGCAATCACATGCCATCAGGCAACAGAAGACATCATTAAGCAGAATCCACGCAGCGCGAAGGGAGACGGGGGAACGACTTACAAAAGTGAGGGTGAAACTCATGGCAGGGGGTACAAAACAGTGACAGATAAAAGTTGAATCACCATCATGATGAATGATCAACAAGTTTTAAGTTCTGGGGTCAAAAGAGGACTCTAGACTGCATGGGAGACTTCAGATTCCCAGATGAGAATTTTTACACTCCTTGAAGCCTGTTACATAAGGTTTCTTATTGTTCCAACGAAATTAGTGGAACTTACTTCAGAGCTTTGTACTTTTTTCTCCTTCATCAACTGCTGGACTTTTTGGTCTACTGAGCATCCCAGTCTTGCAGTAAGAATCCTAGTTTATTTGAAACATAATGTGGCTTAGTATATTCATTGACTGTGACAAATTAGCACAAACTCGTAGGCTTAGAACAATAGAAATTTATTCTCTCACAGTTTTGGAGGACAGAAGTCTAAAATCAAGGTGTTGGCAGGATTGGTTCCTTCTGGAGGCTCTGGGACAGAGTCCACTCCAGGCCTCTCTCCTAGCCTCTAGTGGCTGCCGGCAGTCTTTAGCCTTCCTTGGCTCGTAGAGGCAACGCTCCAATCTGTCCCCATCTCCACACTGCCTTCTCTTCTGTGTATCTTCTCCCCTTCTTTTCTCTTCTAAGGACCTCTGTCATTGGATTTGGGGGCCACCCTAATCCAGAGTGATCTCATCTCGAGATCCTTAACTTAATTACATCTGAAAGATCCTTTTTTCCAAAAAAGATCACTTCACTGATTCAGGGTGTAGATAGTTTTGGGGGGAGGGGGCAGCATCTTTCAACCCACAGCACTTTGTGTACCAGTGCCTAACTAGGAATCAGAAAACTTGGGTTATAGTCCCTGCTCCGCAATTTACCTGCTGTGTGTGACCTTCAGCATGTTGGTTAATCTCCCTGAATCTTAATTTACTCATCTGGGAATGAGAAAATAATAATTAACCTGCCCTACATGCTTCACTGCGAAGTGGCATGCACCCAGTACACTTTAAATAAATGCTCAATGAAGAAATTAATAAATGAGTGACTGAAAAAAAGAATTCATCTGGAGGTGCTCAGTACGCCACATCAAATCAGATCTAGAACTCAGGAGAGAAGGTAGGGCTGAATATTTAGACTTGGGACTTCTCAGCATCAATGGGAATAGAGGAGGCTGCCTAGAGAGAAGAGGGTTGAAGACATAACCCTAAGAAATTTTTAAACTTAAGAAGTAGAAAGAAGGGGCCGGCCCCGTGGCCGAGGTTAAGTTCGTGTGCTTGCTTCAGTGGCCCAGGGTTTCACTGGTTCAGATCCTGGGCGCGGACATGGCAGCACTCATCAGGCCATGCTGAGGTGGTATCCCAAAGAGCACAACCAGAGGCACTCACAACTAGAATATACAACTGTGTATTGGGGGACTTTGGGGAGAAGGAGAAGAAAATAAAAGAAGACCAGCGAGATATATTACTCAGGTGCCAATCTTTAAGAGAAAAAAAAAAAAGAAGTGGGAAGAATAAGATATTATAAGAGAAGGAAAAACAGAGGCAAAGTGGATAAGGAGTAAAGAATTAATCGACACATTCAGGGGTGGAGAAGGTGCACTGTGACTGGGGGCAGAAGTTGTGGATTGCGGTGCGATGTCAAAAGAGGAGAAAGAGGGTTGTTGAACAAGTAGAAACCAAATTTTGTGAAGCACACATGTTAGCACTACAGGCAACAATCATTTCACTAGGAGTTTTCCCTAAGTTAGAATTCAACACCAAATCAAAGCCATTCTGATCAGAACTAATGAGAGCAAACACCTTTTTGTCAAAATGTATTCTGTCTTGACTGTGTATTTAGCAAGTACAACTAGTATGCCCAAAAAAGGGGGGCCCTGCTCCTTCATGTCTAATACCAACAACTAATTGTTCCCAGACTCGCTTTCATTCTCCAAAAGAAGGGCCAATCTCAGCAGATACCATCCCCTCCAAACTCTTACAATTTCCCTCTCTGAATACCCACACATCTTTTACATCTCTACCCAAATGCCACTATGCTAAGCATTCAACAGAGTACCGACCACTCACATTTCTAGAAACGTGTTTGAAATGGAAAGATATTCCCTGCTTGTAGTTAAAATGTCCATGCTTCCTAAAGCAATCTACAGATCCAATGCAATCCCTATCAAAGTCCCAACAGCATTTTTCACAGAAATAGAACAAAGAATCCTAAAATGTATATGAAACAACAAAAGACCTCAAACAGCCAAAGCAATACTGAGAAAAAAGAACAAAGCTGGGGGTATCACACTCCCTGATTTCAAAGTAATACTGCAAAGCTATAGTAACCAAAACAGCATGGTACCAGCAGCAAAACGGACACACAGATCAATGGAATAGAACTGAGAGCCCAAAAAGAAACCCACACATCTATGGACAGCTAATTTTCAACAAAGGAGACAAAAGCATACAATGAAGAAAGGAAAATCTCTTCAATAAATGGTGTGGGAAAAATTGGACAGCCACATGCAAAAAAATGAAAGTAGGCCATTATCTTACACTATACACAAAAATTAATTCAAAATGGATTAAAGACTTGAACATAAGACCTGAAATCATAAAACTCCTAGAAGAAAACATAGGCAGTACGCTCTTTGACATTAGGCTTAGCAGTATCTTTCTGAATATCTTGTCTCCTCAGGCAAGGGAAACAAAAGAAAAAATAAACAAATGGGACTACATCAAACTAAAAGGCCTCTTCATGGCAAAGGGAATCATCAACAAAACAAGACAACCTACTAATTGGGAGAAGATATTTGTAAATCATATATCCGATAAGGGGTTAATATCTGAAATATAACAAAAAAAAAAAAACCCAATTAAAAAATGGGCAGAGGATATGAACAGACATTTTCCCAAAGAAGACATACAGATGGCCAACAGGCACATGAAAAGATGTTCTACATCACTAATTATTAGGGAAATGCAAATCAAAACTACAATGAGATATCACCTCACACTCGTCAGAATGGCTATAAGTAACAAGACAAGAAATAACAAGCGTTGGAGAGGATGTAGAGAAAAGGGAACACTCAGGCACTGTTGGTGGGAATGCAAACTGGTGCAGCCACTGTGGAAAACAGTACGCAGATTCCTCAAAAAATTAAAAAGAGAACTATCATATGACCCAACTGTTCCACCTATGGGTATTTATCCAAAGAACAAAAAAACACTAATTTGAAAAGATACATGCAGCCTTACGTTCATTGCAGCATTACTCACAATAGCCAAGACTTGGAAACAACCTAAGTGCCAATCAACAGACAAATGGATAAAGAAGATGTGGTGTATATATATACAATGGAATACTACTCAGCCATAAAAAAGATGAAATCTTGCCATGCGCAACAATATGGATGGACCTTGAGGGTATTATGTTAAGCAAAATAAGTCAGAAAGAGAAAGCCAAATATCATATGATTCCACTCATGTGGAAAATTAAAAAACAACGAAAAAACAAACATGTAGACACAAGAATAGATTGGTGGTTACCAGAGGGGAAGCGAGGAGGGAGGAGGGCAAAACGGGTAAAAGGGCATATTTGTACGATGACGGATGGGAACTAGACTTTTGGTGGTAAAAATGATGTAGTCTACACAGAAGTCGAGATATAACGATGTACGCCTGAAATTTATATAAACCAATGGTACTTCAATTACAAAAATTAAATAAATAAAAAAGAATAAATAAATAAATAAAATGAATGTGATTGACTCACAGCAGACAATAGAGTTGGACATGAACTTTCCTATAAACCACTGAAGGAATCAGTCATGTAAAGTTCCTATTTGTAGTCAGTAACATCACAAAAGCAGCAGGTTTCATAACCTACATATTTTTGTTAACAATAGTCCCGATGCATTAGGAGCCTCAAGGCCTACAAAATTAACACAGGGCACTGCGAGAGCTCAGGTAACTTAACCTACAGGTACTCAGCCTATACGTGACAGACGAGGACTTGAACCTGGGTCTTCTGACCTCAAGTCTCGTGCTCTTTCCCATCACTTCATCCCAGGAAGTTGAATTCTAGTTGGGAAGGCAAAATTATCAGGCATGAAACAGTAAAGAGCCAACTATATGGTAGGTTTATAAGGTCAGTACAAGGGATAGAGCCACATGGGCTGGAGGATTTAAAAGATAACGATTTTGGAACACTTTTTTCACATGAGATCTACGTGGAAGTCCAATATGTAAAATAGATATATATGGAGCTGCTCTGATTGGAGCTGGGGTAGGATCCCAGAGCCCTTCTCCTCCCACGCTGTGCAAGGAATTCTCGGTGCCTCCTCAGAAGACCTGGGGCTCTGCTGAGCAGTGTGGAAACCACTGGGGCTAAGTCAGTGGTTCTCCAAGTGTGGTCCCTGGACCAGCAGCATCAACATTGTCTGGTAACTTCTTAGAAATGTGAATTCTTTCGCCTCACTAAAGACTTATTGAATTGGAAATTCTTAGCAAAAATAAGTGGGGCTTAGCAAGCTGTGTTTTAACGTGTTCTCTGAGTGATTCTGATGCCTGTGAAATTTAAGAACCAGTGGGCTACTTCACCTCCATTAAGTAGGAGGAGAGAGCATCTACACTTTAAAAGAACATTTGAGGTTGGGATTGGGGACTTTGAAGGGAGTAGGGAACTGTCACCGGGAGGCCGTCTCTAAGACATCAGCAGAGATGGATGCATGGAGGTGAAGCAGCAGGGAAGTCCTGACCCAGGCTGAAGCTGTCAGCATGCACTGCAGTACTCACTCCTGCGATGTCCCAGAATAGGACAGAAGAAAGAGGGCATTTGAGGTAACCCAGCATTCTGGGTAGAAAGTTTAAGGAAAAGAGGAGTCTAGGAGACTGCTTTGAAGTGACTGGCCATGGAGGGACAAGACTCTTGATGAAGGAAACAAGTATGCTCTGTGGACGTGGCGGCACGGGGGACGCGGGGATCAAGCAGGTCCACTGAGGGTAAGGAAGTGGAGCGGCTCCATGTTTCAGATGTCAGTGCTGAAACGATCCTAAATTCTATCAACGCCCAAGACGTGGGTGTGCTTCCTGCTTCACTGTTCAATTTATATTTCCAAATGGACAAACTTGTATAGAAATAATTTCTATATGATAGAATAAACCAAATTTAAGTTGTATTTTCTGCATTCAAAAATATTTTAATTTCTATCTTTTTCATATCTTGGTCTAATGTTGTCTTCAGCCTTTCTTGAAAAGGATTATATTTTCCTTTTTGTGTGTACTTTTATGTATTTTTCTCTTTTTTGTATATTTCTGTGGTAAAGTACACATAACATAAAAGTAAATATTTTAACCATTTATAAGTGTACAGTTCAGTTATACTTCCTTTTTACTGAGATAATAATGAAAATAGACTGTAGTTGGTTGGAGGGAAGCTGCATTTACTCAAAAAATTTTAAAGTTGATACTTTGGGTTTCTAACTTTGTTTTGAAATGCTACTGGACCGAGAAATCCAGAAATCTACGAACCACTGCCTTAGTGGAGAGGTGGGATGTGCAGAGTTCAGGGTGGAAATAGGCAAGAATAAAGCCCTAGAGAGAGGAATGTGCGGGGCATTTTTAGGAGGGTGTACACTAGACTTGCTATAGCAAAGTGTTCTTGAAAAGGAGTAGTTGGAATTAAGTTTTGGCCAATTTTTAAATACTTAGTGCCTAATGGATGTTCTGCTCATAGTAGAAATTAAATAAATATTTGTTGGTTGAGTGTAGTGAATGTTCAACTCAGATTCAGAAGAGCCAGAAAATAAAGTTTGAAGTTCAAACTTGACCAGAGCTCCCCAGCAAATATTCCGAGGATGGGTAAGCACTGGGCTAAGCTAGCAAGCCCCTCCCCCATCAAAGGAGCCAGGCAGGACCCAGGGCATCCGATCAGCTCCAGCCCAGAGGTATTCCAGTGTGCTGTACAAATAGTGACAATTGTCTATCGAGGCCAAGACTTCCACAGGAGACTATTAGGCTGGCGGCAGAGCACCATGTGGAGCCCAGGTGACCCTGAGTAATGGGCTCACTCTGCTCGCTGTGGTCTGAGCCAATTAATCACAAAGAGCTAGGAATCAAGAAAGGTAAGTTTTAATTCAATTAGCTGGCATAATCAGGAAGATGTCTCAAAAAAACCATCTTCCAGGATTACAGAATCTTAAGGCAATTATATAGAGAAAACGGACAGTAAGGAGAGGGTCCAGGGATGTTGGTCTCCAGGCATCACATTGTTCCACTCTTCTGTCAGCTGTGATGGATAACCTTGTAGGTGTGTTTCCCACCTGTGGTCAGACTATTCCTGGAGAGAAACCCACAGAACAAAGTTTTAATTTATTAAGCTATCAGGGAGTACATACTATAAGCAGAGGCCATAAATCAGGAGGGCACGTGAATTTCTTAGAGTATGTACAGAGCAGCAAGTAGTCACACAGAAGAGAAGCTGGGGCCATTTAGCACAGCAAAATGGCCTCAGTTTTGCTCACTTACACACGTTCAAAGCTAGAATCATTGGGAAGAAGAGTTCCAAGATGATAGACAGATAGATAGCAAATATTTGCTAATTGCCTCCCCAAATTCATTTCTTCTCCCCCACCTCTCCCTCTCACTTTTTAATAATACCTTGATATTTTCCACAATATGGTGTTGGTGGGATTGACCATACCCCAGCTCCAAGGGTGAGCCCTGATTGGCTTAAACTAATCAGCACTTCTCTTCTCCCAGCCCACAAAGATTGGTTCAGGGATGGGCACGTAATCCAGTCAGAGATTTCTTTTCTTTTCTATTCTTTTATTTCCTTTTCTTTTGTTTTTTTTTTTTTTAAAGATTTTTTATTTTTTCCTTTTTCTCCCCAAAGCCCCCTGGTACATAGTTGTGTATTCTTCGTTGTGGGTTCTTCTAGTTGTGGCATGTGGGACGCTGCCTCAGCGTGGTCTGATGAGCAGTGCCATGTCCGGGCCCAGGATTCGAACTAACGAAACACTGGGCCACCTGCAGCGGAGCGCGCGAACTTAACCACTCGGCCACGGGGCCAGCCCCTCTTTTGTTTTTTTAATGAGGACTCGTAAGAAAAAAGTTCTTATATTTCTGTCTGAAGTTGACACAGAAAGCATGGAACCCTAAGGTGTTGGCAGCCATCTTTGGATCACGTCTGTAGAGCCTATTACAGGAGATGGGAGGAGGTGGAGCAGAGAAGCGGTGAAAGGGAAACTGGGCCCAGGTCCCAATGCTTAGGCCACAGACGAGGGCTGCCGTGAAGCCTATACTATCCCTGGGCTCTGCAATTTCCGCATAAGTCAGTTTGGGTCTTCTCTTTCACTTGCCACTGAAAACTGCTGATGCACCAGGCTAAAGTGATCATCAGAATAAGGAAGAAGAAAGTGGGCATTTGTGGTAAGCTAGCACTCTAGAGAGGAGCTGTTTAAGGAAAAAAACAAGAGGGATCTAGGAGCCTTTTGAAGTGACTAGCCGTAAAGGGATGGGGGTGGCATTGGATGGACAGGGAGGGCTGGCTCTGAGCTTCAACATGAAAGAAGACGTGCACATCAGATGATTTCTGTCCTGACCTGTACTTTGATCAACACTACAGCCTTCTCCTCGGGGATAACAAAGGCCCCCACCTCCTCCCTAGGGAAATGATGCAACCAGTCATTAGATGGTAGCTGGAGCAGCCATGAGAGTCAGGAAACGGGAAAGGGTTGCTTTAGCAGTTCCCAGGGATAAAAAGAGGGGGCTAAAAAATGGGGGAGGGGGAGATTGTAAAAGGAAAAAAAAAATGCAGAGGGAAAAAGAAGACATAGATAGAAACCTAGCAAATAGGAGGGCAGCATAACCTGGTTGCTGAGAGGACCCTGGGATCAAACAGGCACAGTTCCAAAACCCACGCATCACTGACTAGCTATCTTAACTCATCTCTCTAAGCGTCCCTTTCCTGTCTGCAAATAAGCCACTCTTAGATGACTGTGAGGCTCCAAAAATATAATACAGGGAAGCCCCTAGCAGAATGTCTTGCAGGAGTAGGCATTCATTACTTGTGGTTATCTCATAAGAATAAGATGGATGAATGCAGGACAGGAGAGAAAGTAAAACTGCTTTACTTAGCTCCTGACCCTCAGTAGCAAGCAGCAAGTATTCACTCTGCATAGAAACAGAGGGGAACTAAGGGAAATTAAAAGAAAGGGTCACATTAAAATGGCTTTCAAGAAACGCCAATCATGTTTAATTTCCTCTGTTGTACTATTCTCTGACAGAGGCGCTTAGTAAATGCGTGTTGAATTGGGCTGACAATACTTGAGAATTGCCAACATACAAGGGGAAAAAGATCACTTAGAATAGAGTATTAAAACAAATCAAAATATCGCCAGTTTGATTTCAGGTGGCAGTGTGGCGCTACTTCTCGCCAAATCTGGGCTAGCTGGGCAGGGGGCGCTAGCACGTCCTGTCCTCACTGTCTGCCCGGGAGCTGGGATGAGCTGGAGACGACAATCACTGGCGCTTTTGTTCCACCTTGAAATCCTTGCCACAGGAGACCGCCTGGCAATTGGGCTGGGGTTGAGCAGGCTACGCAAATCTGAGAAACAAAGAGAGACCAGGCGGAAAGCTCCTGGGACCAGGAAAGAGAGATGGATGGGATTCTGATTTGGCAGTGGCAGCTGGTACCCACTACTAATAAATAATAGGACTGTCCAGCATTTATAAGGCACTTTATTGATACTAACAATAAGTCATCTCTATGAAGTACTCTACTAGTGGCAGCAATAAATAGCCATAGCTCTACACCTGCACTATCTCCTTCAGTCTTATCATCATCCGCTAAGTCCGTCTTATTATCACTATTTTGATAAGGAAACTGTGGCTCCGAGGGGTAAAGTCCTTCGGTCACGACAGAGAGGAGTCCAGACTTGACCCCAGACCTCCAGACTCAGGCAGAGCGGTGGCCAAGCTGCCAGGGAGCCTCAGAGGCGCCTTCCCCGCCGAGGGAGGACCGCAGGGGCCCGCCGGACGCGCAGGTGACTGCACCCCCACGAGGGGGCGGGCTCAGCCGGTCGGTCCCGCCCGGAATCCCCGGCACCCACACACCACTCCACCTGTCCGAGAGCCCGCGGTGGTGCTGGCAGTCCAGGCGCTCCGCCGTCGCCCCAGCCTCGCCCTGCGCCCCTGTGCAGCCCGCCCGCCGTCCGCCCAGAGTGCCCCTCGCCGCCGCCGCGCTGCACGCCCAGAGTGCGCCCTCTGCCCTCGCGGGGACAGGGGGCCCCGCCACCGTCATGCTGCCCGCCATCTACACGGCCCTGGCGGGGCTGCTGCTCCTGCCGCTGCTAGTGAACCTCTGCTGCCCCTACCTCTTCCAGGACCTGGGCTACTTCCTGCGGGTGGCCGGCGTGGCCCGGCGGGCGCGCAGCTGCGAGCGGCGCCGACCGGTGCGCACCATCCTGCATGGCTTCCTGGAGAAGGTGCGCCAGACCCCGCACAAGCCTTTCGTGCTCTTCCGCGACGAGACGTTCACCTACGCTCAGGTGGACCGGCGCAGCAACCAGGTGGCGCGGGCACTGCACGACCACGTCGGCCTGCGCCAGGGCGACTGCGTGGCGATCTTCATGGGCAATGAACCGACCTACTTGTGGCTGTGGCTGGGGCTGATCAAGCTAGGCTGTCCCATGGCGTGCCTCAACTACAACATCCGCGCCAAGTCCCTGTTGCACTGTTTCCAGTGCTGCGGAGCGAAGGTCCTGCTGGTCTCGCCAGGTGAGCCTGGGGACTGCCCCGCCCTGGTACTGGGCTCCTCCGCACCTTCATGAACCTGCCACAGCGTGGTATAGGGGTTGGAGAGGGAGATTCAGATCGGAACTGGAGAGGTAGGGAGAGGGGATGACAACCCTTCCTCGAAACGCTAATTATCGATTAGAACGGCCTGCTGTGGAAGCTGACCGTGCCAGGCACTATACTAAGCACTATCCATATAGTGGTGCTTTTAATCTTCACAGTAGGTAGGGTTTACTATCAGACTTTGTAGATGAGACTATTGAGGCCAGAGAGGTGAATTCTCACTGCAGAGAAAAGCTGACCTCACCTGATCCCCAAGGAGAAGACTTTGGGGAATCTGCCGCAGTGCCCTTGTGAACTCCCACTGCATCTACAGCAGTAGTGCCGTTTGGTTCTGTTGTTACTTCCTGCCACATTTCAACCGAGACCTGAAATGGTAACTTCATGCTAACTTCATAGTGACCAGGCCAGGAAGAAACTGAGACCCTGTTACCTACAGGGCTGCTGGTTTTCTCCTCCCAGAAGTCTTGTCTCTGTGCTTGAGTAAGGACCAGGGGTTGCTTCTCAGGCTATCATAGAGAGGAGGCCTAACCAGGTGTGGCTGAAAGACATGGAGCCATAGGCAGCCAGGAAGCCTCACCTTTCTGGAATGGCTTTCTGTGCCAGGCTCTACGCTGGATACTTTAATTACTCTGAGAGATAATATACTATTACCCCCTGTTATACAGTTAAGGAAACTGAGGCTTAAAATTCCAACCTGGGTCTGTCCAACTTCAAAACCCATGGCTTTCCCTCCGTCGTGCTGCCTGCCTCTTCGTGGATGTAAAGTGTTAGAGCTGGAAGGGATCTAGCATCCATTTGCTCTCCCCCTTCATTTCATAGCTGAGGCCAGCTAAGCAGTCGGCCTAGTGTCACAGAACAATGAGGTGTCTGTTCACTTATAGGAAACATACATACTTGTTTCACACGGCGTAAAATAAATAATCCAAAAAATGAAGGCTTTGTATAGAAGTTTAAAAGCAAGGGGATAATTTTAAAGGTAGCCACGTTATTTGAAGGGGGTGGTGTTTTCAAGAAAATTCTCAACAATTTCTAGCTACCTGGGAAAAGAGACAACTTCACTACTGAGTAACTGGAAGACTCTTTCAAATCTATTTACCAGTTAATTCAGAGGGACGTCATTAGCACGATGATCTTTGTACCACTTCAGGTGGGATTTAACTACTGTTTACCTGCATGGTACCCCAGCCCCCCTGTGAGGGAGGTCAAGGACTGGGAGTTTTATTGATAAAGAAGTCTGGGTTTAAATAACTAATAGACTTTGGTTTTGTAATCAAGTCAGAAATACAACTGGATAGCTCCTTTCCCACCCAGGCCAACAGTCCTCTGCCATTTGAGTGTGATGTTAGGTCAGTTATGTGGAGGGTATAATGAAATTCTGACGTTCAGATCAAATGTGAACCACACTTTCCCGTGGACGTCCGGCCCTCTCTGGCAGTAAACTGACCTTTGAGAGAGGCCGTGCATTTGAAAAACATTCAGTTATTCCACGTCACTCAGAGACCATTGGACACCATACAGGATTACACTCTGACCTGAAACAGTTCCTGCCAAGAGAGTAACAGAGTCCAAAGTCGCATGCTTGGTAAATGCGCCCATGTGTAAATGTGTTGAATGGACTGATTCTTAGAATTCTTTAAAGTTGGAAGGGAGCTTAGAAATATTCTAATCCTATAATCCTCTAACTTTAATGAGTGTGTGATATCTCAATAAAAAGTTTAGAAAAGAAATTTCAAGGAATGTAAAAATCACCTGAGAATCTTGTTTTAAGAAACAGATTCCTGAGCCCCATCCTCAAAAAACACTGATTCAATAAGACTGTGGTGGGGCCCAGGAATGTGTATTTTCATAACAAGCCCCACCCCCAGAGGATTTTGAAGCAAATGGTCTGAGGACTAGGCTTTGAGAAACAATCAGCCTAGTTTCCACTTGTTTTATAGTCGAGCAAACAAAGGCTCAGAGGGGTGATATCAGTTGCCTAGGGTCACATGGCTAGTTAGCAACACAGAACTGGGGATAGAACCTGAGTTTTTTTCTCACGTCCAGAGTACTTTTTATTTATTACACCATCTGAACGTGGTACATAAAGATGAGAAGCTTTAGAAATATTGGAGGGGTGGAAATTCAACTGGGTTTGATTCTGTACTTTGAATTTCAGCCTTAGGGCTATGGTCTTAATAAGAGAGCTTGAGTTCCAACTGTCTGTGAAATTCTGGAGTGCGCGTGAAGGACCAGCACAGTGGCGTTGATCATAAGCATTGATCCAGTTGTCCTGAATTGGGGGACTCTTCATAAAGCTTAACAGAGCTCAACCCTCTCAGAAATGTCAGTACCCAATTATTCCTTCAGAATGTACTTACAGAAAGTCAGAGATTCACAAAGACTTCTCTGAATCAAACAGAAGCACTGGTCTCCCAGAGAATATGATTTACTCTCTGTAGTGCATTTCAGGATCCTTCTCCATAGATGAGTCTGATGTACATAATCACATGGAAAAATTGCCTTCAGCTGTTTGAACCTGTATCAACGTTGTAGTTGATAGAAACCAACTTATTGGGCCAGTAGTTTTTGAAGCAACTTCCCAAACATAAAATATAGGCGGAACAAGAAAGCATATTTAATTTCATACAACATAGGATATTTTGTAAAAAACATCCAAAAGAGCCCAGAAAATAGTAAATTTGCTTTGTTTCCATTTATGCTAGCATTAAGCTCATCACTAAACTAGTGCTTCTACTGCAAGGATAACCCAGATCTCCTTCATTGGCTCCCTGGCCAGGTCTATACCACCTGGCTCAACATAACCATGCAAGAAGTTCCACGGTATAGGAACTACTCTTGTACAAGGCCTTAGTAACAGTTAAAGATACTCTCTACTGTAAGACTGAGATCCAGAAATGTTATAAAATGTTCTAGATTACCTTTGACCTGGTTTTGCAAGGTTGTGAAAAATAAATTGGACCTCTTTTAAACAATGTGATAAAGGAAAATACTTCCAATAATGTTCAGAGACATTGCATCATTGAAAGTCCTAAAACAGAAGAACTTCATTATAAAGTAGTGTCAGGACGAAGGATAATTCTTGTCACAAACTTTTGAGGTTAGATTAAGAAAAGCAGATGGTACTATCTGTTTTCACATTAAGGAACATTTAGAGAGTCCCCACAAGGAACAAGCTAGTTGCTATGGTGGGATGGGAAGACACGATGATTAGGTCAAGGATCTTACAGTCCTGTAAAAGAATTAAGCCAAGTATATAAATGACTGTGACACCCAGGAGAATGTGATGAGTATGCTGAGAGAGCTACAAAGTGCTGTGGGGGGGAAAAGAGCAGAGAGTGAAGGCTTCTTGAGGGCACTGATGACTGAGCTGGGCAACTGCAGTTGGGGAGGGGGCGTCCAAGCAAGGGGACCCCAGAGGCAGTTTTTCATCAGGTCTGTAACACAGTGAGATGCTTATTAAAGCGTTTTACTACGTAAGGATAACAGCTTGCTGGACTTAGTAGTCGTTTTTTAAATTGTTTACTGAAGAGACTCTACTGTAGAAAAAATAGGGACTCAGAGAATCTAAGGAATGGCCAACAGCAGTGGCCTCACCTCTGTGGAAGGAGATAATTTTCCAGTGCCAACTTTAGTCAAGGATCAGAGTATAGAGATAATCTTATCTCAACCCCTCTGGTTTCTCTGGGCTGCCCAAGAGTAACTTAGATGATTGCCTCAGTGCACCCTGATTGTCTCAAAGGCTTAGAATTCTCTTATATATCTTTGAATAATGCCCAAGTAATACCTGGCACATAGTACTCACTCAATAAATGTTTGTGGCATTAATGAGTTCCACCATTCTGGTTGATTGTAACAGGCTTTCTTCTCTGAAGCTTGAGAACCATTGGATTGGGCATGAGGGCAGGAAAAATGATGCTAAGAAAGATCAAATGTATTCTGAATTGAGAAAATCCACGTAGACCCAATCTCCCTCAGGCCCAGCCTCACTCTCCCACAGACTTGTTTACCTCTGACCAGTGGACTGTAGGAGAAAGGTGCTCTCTCTGGGTCTTGTTGCCAGAGAGGGAACTGGTGATGAGCACAGGATGGGCAGGGACCATAGTGGGGAGTGTCTGTGCATAGGCTAGTGGAGGACAGACACCCAAACGTCAAATGAGTAATGTATTCAAGGG
The DNA here is from genome assembly GCF_041296235.1 of Equus asinus. Taxonomy (NCBI): domain Eukaryota; kingdom Metazoa; phylum Chordata; class Mammalia; order Perissodactyla; family Equidae; genus Equus; species Equus asinus. The sequence continues at coordinate 147,071,609 of NC_091791.1, read as the reverse complement.
CTGGGATCCCAACCATGTAGCCCAAGTTCTGAATAGAAAGCTAGCTTAAAGATATTCTCTCAAACTTTTCTTCTTGGCCTGTTCATAACTAAAGGTTGCAAGGGGGGTGGTTGTACAACTCCATTTGAAAACAAACTAGCACTTTGCTAACATACTTGAGAATACTTAAAAGTTCTTTTTCTTCGGAAACAAGAAAAGAATGAAGAGGTAAAAACAAAATAAAGTCTAAATCAGCTGTTACTCTTATTGAATCTGAGAAAGGAGAGAGTTTGGATTATTCTGCCTAATGAGTCTAAGGGCCCAGTATTTACAAAGGACCACCCCCGACACACACACACGGCCTCTGAGAGATAGGGAAGTAGCTAGTTGGTAGATAGGTGACGTGGTTGCTTATGGATATCAAATGATAACAATTATGTAAGGCCTGGTGTGACTTGGTAACCCCATGACAAGGAATTCCCCTGGATTCCAGGGCTATTTAGAAAGCAAGAGTTCACATAAGCAAGAACTTTGAGAGAAATGAAAAGTAATATTAAGAAATTATATAGTTACATAAATGTAAGCTGAGTGTCTATTTTCCTGTTAAAGATTTACTTACTCCTGGCAGGACTTAACCTTGGTTAAAGATCTTTCTGATCTTAGGGGGATTGATTTTGGGGGCCAGGGAGAGGGAAAGGCCTATGCCTGCCTCTATCTGTTGATGTACAGACTAGACGATAGGTTATTAAATATTATAACTCCAAACTGCCAGTGACGGAAATGCAACATCGCAGTTACAAACGGCCTTTTCAAACTATTTTCAGACTGTCTGCAAGAGCTGTGTTAGAACCAGTTTGGGATTCTGTTGCCTTTCTGAATGAAGAAAAGATAAGTCTTCCATCCTGACTTGTTCATCTACCAACCGTTTCACAATCATCCCGGAATTTCCATCAGAACGCATTTCCTTTCTCTGGCTTCTTTTCAGGTCTTCCTTTACTGATAAACATTTCTAGGGTGTTTTCTTTAACAAACTCCATCAGTTAGCCATTCTATGAGGCGATCTAAGAGCAGAACAAGCTAGAAGATTAAACGCTTCCCCTATTGGAAAGCTGCAGGTGTAGCCAGTAGCCTCTTGCCACATTGGTGATGAAGATTGCTTCCAATTACCACCCGCCCTCTCTCCCTGCTTTCTAGGAATGGGCCTGTGTATTCAGAAATTTCTCTTCTTCCCTTCTTCAAAAACAAAGGAGCAGGAGAAGGGAAACTTTCTATGCTACCTTGACATTTTTTTATTTTCTTTTTAACAAGACAGATTTTAAGTGGGGGGAAGTGGAATTTTGTAATCCCTCAATTTTCTATCACTCACATGTGTACTGCTTTCTCTGGGGTTCTGTTTCAACCCGTGATGGAAACCTAGACTTTTGAAGAAGTGACAGGTCTATTCTACGCCCTTCAGGCAACTTTCCGTGAATACTATTTCTCATTCCCAAGCTTTTCATAAAGCTCAAGGTTATGCTTCATCAAAAAGATGAACAAGAAATCACCTATATTACTCTTTCAAGGCAGATCCACATGCTTTAACAAGCACTGAGCAGAAGGTCAAGTAGACAGCACCTTCCAGAATGTAAGGCACGTTACCAAAACTTGAACCTGAACGGCTAACACAAGGAGGTGGGATGCCCAGAAGCCCACGGTAATTCTTTTTATTTTGTTTGTAATCTTCCATGCATACACTTGCTGAGCCTCTGTCCTCATTTGTAGAACAGGGTTGCCGGTATTTCGAACACAGGGTTGTTGTGGAAATTATGTGAAGTGATGTATGGAAAGCTACTATACAAATTGTTCTATGCAAGTGAATATTTTCAATCTTCGTTATCAGTAAGAATGAAAGGTGTAGCGGATGCTGCGATGTGCTGCCCAAATCTCCACAGCAGGACTGAGGTGCTTGTTCCTCAGCTGCTGGGAGCATTGGCAGTTGATAGCTGCCAGCTGAGGCCATTTCCGGAACTTTCTGGCTTGAAGAAAGCCACTTTGCCCAAAGTCTAGCACCACCTCTCCCAGCCTGCATCCAGTGACTGGTTGTTGGGCAGGCATGAAGGTAGAGCCCACTTCCCTTAATTTGGGACGACCCTGAAGGGCCATCCCAGGCCCAGAGTCCCCATAGGATCAGAGGATCAGCCGAGGGATGCCACCGTTGTGACTGCTTCACAGTTCAGCTTCTCCCTCTGTCCAGTCTACTTCCCTTGCAACCTCACAGGTGTCGTTCCTGAGAGCACACAGAATCTGAGACCCAGGGAACTCAACCCGTGACAAATAGGATTATTTGAGCTATGTGTCCTGGCTGATTACCACTTTTATCTTAAGCAGACTTTACAATAGGAATTACAAAAAAAAAAATTCATATGTGAAGGAGAAAACATGAATTATATTTATAAAAGACTTAAGACGCTGAATATCAAGTGTGTAGTTAATAAATGGCATTCACATCCAGAATTTCCTTTCAGATTGTTACATTTACGGGAAGGAAGGCTGCTACATAGGACATATTAGGTGTGTCCTGGTGTGGTTGCCGAGCCGCTGGAACCCCAAGTCAATGCCCAAACGCGAATTCTACACCAACAGCCCAGAGGACGAGCAGGGAAATTGTGTTGGACAGGGGCAGTGACCTTCCATTCAGATGAGGTGACTTCTGTGAAAGGTCAGGGATAACAAACTAAATGCCTGCAGAGGACCAGGTAGAAGCATGAATGAAGTTGAAGATGCATGTGCTAAATTGCTTGAACTGTGATCCAGGATGACTCCTGCTTAATTACATTTGCTTTTACTTTTATTATTACTATTATTAATTTTAGATATACAACTAATGCCTAAGTATGTTTTCCTTTAAAAAATACAGAAAAAATTAAAGTCCCTTTTGACCTATAATTTTCCTCTCATCAAGACTGTTACTAAATCCTGTCTATTCCGTCTCCCAAACATCTCTTAAATACATCGACTTCTCTCCACTCCCTGTTGCTACCTTAATGCAAACAAGCTTAATCTACCAAATCTCTGGTCTTGCCCCCTCCAATCCATTTACCTGACTTAAGTCAGGTCTCTACCTACATCCCAGCCTCTTCTCCCAACCTTCTTCCCCTCCCATTCTCCATTCCAGTCAGCTTCAGCCTCTTTTAGTTACTTTGGCACCATGCTGTTTGCCTCTGGGCCTTTGCATATGCTGTTCCCTCTACTAGAAGCAGGCTCAGTCAATTTCAGTGGATCTTCCTCTTGCCAATGCCTGCTCATCTTTCAGGTCTCAGTTTAGATAACACTTCCTTGGAGATGTCTTTGTGCCCCTCCCCTGTGCTTCCAAAGCACCATCTCCTTCCCTTATTGTGACACCTCTGACACCTTATTTTAATGGATTATTTCATTTTCTGTTTCCTCCGCCAATAGACCAGAGATCTATGAAAACAGGGACAGTGTCTGGTTTGCTCACTGTTGCATCCAGTGCTTGGAATCATGCCTGGCACATGGGGAGCTCTCTTCAAATAGATGCTGGATAAATGTTGGGAGAGAGGGAGGAAGGGAGTAAGAACAAATCCAGGTAATTTCTGAACGCATTATTTGACTATATCACCTCAGCCTCAGACAGAAGGGAAGGAGGAGATTTCTTCATTCTCAAATAGCTATAGTAGTTGTTTTTTAATTTACTTTTGTGACCCCTTACTTGTATGCAAACCATACCTGCTTCACAGAAATTATTTTGCATTTTATTTTATTAGAGATTTGTCAACTCACAGTATTGCAAGAGCTGAATCCTTTAAAATCAACAGCTTTCGCTTATTCCTCTGTCTCTTCCATACTGACTGATACAATACTTTGTGCAGATTCTTTCAATTATTAACATTTATTGAGCATTTATCTAGTGTTTGGGGGGGTACCAAGATGATTAAGTTATAATCCTTTAATCTGAAAGTTTTCAGTGTCTAACAGAGGAGAAAACGAACTGAAGCATGTCATACTACATACTAAGTGCCCTGGGAGAAGTCTATGCAGGCTTCTGTGGGGGCAGCTAACTTGACTCTGTGGCAAGGCAACAGAGAGAGGTGGCACGGAGGCTGAGTCTCGAAGGATGAGCTGGAGTTTTCCAGGTGACCAGTGGGTGAGAGCACAGTCCGGGCAGAGAACGGGTACATCCCATTCATATAGATCAGTGTGGTTAGAGGAAAGGGACAAAAGGTAGATAGCAGGCGATTGAAGGAATTTAAACAGGGCAGTAACGGGAAGTCGGGCAGTAGTGTGGCTGATAAATTGGAAGCAGGGAGAGGTTAGAGGCAAGGAGGTGGTCAGGAGGCTATTGTGATGATCTGCAGGAAATATAGTGAGGACCTAAACCAAGGCAGTGGCAGGGGATAGGACGTTACCGCTCCAGCTTTTATAACAGTAATATTTTTTATAATCTTCCTGAAATGCTGAAGAACGAGAGAGAAACCAGGCAAAATAAAAGAGTAGAGGAGGGCAAAAAAAGACGGAAGCTCATCTGATGGAGATTGAAAAAAGAACTGAGGCAAGTAGTACATTAAAGAATGAGAGCCAATAGAAACTCCAGGAGAAAACAGTTCAAGAAAGGAAATATGGTTAGAGTATTTTATTTGGCTCTGCCGTGAATGATAGATACTTAGTCACCATCTTGTCGATCTTGATGATTGGTTTTCATCTTCTAGAGCCAACCCATAGGCAACGCTGGGAAGACAGAATTATGTCTCAGAATAGATGTAAATACCATTAACCCAGATAAAGTAAAGTAAAGATCATAACTGTTGGGAGTAGACGGGGTAAAATGGAGGTGGGGATCAAAATTGATAGGTCAGAGATAGCAGGAAAAGCACATTCTTTGGTGATGGAGAGGTGATTGCCAGAAGAAACAGCTAAAAAAAACTGAAAGTGATTGCATCTGAGCAAAAGGTTTCGTTTTGAGGACAGGTGGGGTAAGGACCTACTGATTTTCATTATAAACCCTTTTGTACTATTTGATTTATTTTACCAAGTGCATGAGTCCTTTGGTTAACATGCTTTAAAACTTTTTAAATGCGTCTATCCAGATGATATTTCTTGTCTTGATGGAGACATCATACACAACATCTGAAAAGCAAAGCATATCAGATGAATCAGGTATAGGCTCCCCAAGGTAATTCCCAGGGGTACTGAGTCACCTTCCCATTAAGAATAAGTCTATTCACTTCAGTTATCACAATTCAAGACAAGTGAGTTTAAAGGCCATCTTATCTTATGGTTTAAGGGCACAGAAATCCAGTGGCAAACATGAAATGTGGTTTGCATACTAACTCAGTGCCTTTAAAATTTTTTGACCTTGAACTGCAGTGAAAAATACATTTGTGGGGGGCCAGCCCCTTTGCATAGTGGTCAAGTTCAGCGCACTCTGCTTCGGAAGTGTGGGTTCACAGGTTTGGATCCCGGACACGGACCTACACCACTCATCAGCATGCTATGGCAATGACCCACCTATAAAATAGAGGAAGATTGGCAAGAGATGTTAGCTCAGGGCGAATCTTCCTCAGGCAAGAAAAAACAATACATTTGTGTGTGACCCAGTGCTCAGACACCACATAACTGAAACAAAACTTTTTTAAAAACAATACTTACCTGTTACTATGTGTGATGTGCTCTGAAATGTTCTATTTCATTCTCTCTTAATTTTTTTAAATACTGGTCACTTTAAACTTTAACAATCCACTACTGTATTGTGACCCACAGTCTGAAAAACATGCTAATCAGTCCTTTTTTCCTCAGACCAGAGAATGTGCTTATGAAATTTGGAGGTTATTTCTCAGATCGCTGAACCTTCCTAGTGGAACTACTTGTTACTGATGTGTGAAAAAAAAACGAAAATATGGTATATAAAGTTGGCTTCTATCATCTTTGTTATTTAGCACAGCTCTCTTATTTTCATTTCTCTTCTCCTTCCTTAAATTTTCTTTTTTCTTTTTATCGCTGGTCTTGTGGGGCACATATTAGGAATAACTAAATTCATTTTTGGAGAATTTTGAGATGTATGCCAAACATGTGTATAATTTATGCACTATATCCTTTGGTTTTTACCCATACGTCCATTTGTTTGTACAGATTTTAACGAACCATCTGCTGCTTATGAAACCATCAAAACCCAGACTTCCCTCAACTATTGGAATCTTGTGATATTTTCAGATGTGGCAAATTCTGTGTTTAAAAATGCATAACTATAAGCATGACTTGTCATGTCTAGACATTTTAGCAAAAATTATACTGAAAACAAATACCATAAAGTTTATTGCACTGATAAAATGTTAATGGACTAATTAAATTTGTTTGGATTTTTTTTTCTTGTTAAATTAAGAATTACAAGAAGCTATTGAAGAGGTGCTGCCAAGCCTGAAAAAAGATGATGTGTCTGTTTATTATGTGAGCAGAACTTCTAACACAAATGGGATTGACTCTTTGCTGGACAAGGTGGATGAAGTGTCGACGGAACCCATCCCAGAATCGTGGAGGTCGGAAGTCACTTTCTCCACTCCTGCCTTGTACATGTATACTTCTGGAACCACAGGTAAAAATAAAGAGAAGATTCTCAAAGAAATGCACCTATCCTGAAGGAGTTAAATTCGGGCTAGGTTTTCAAATGTTCTCTTTCTTTGGCGAAATTTATCAGATAACTAATACGTGAGAGGATTTAGCTCTTTGCCCGTGGGAACTGATCTTATTTCATAGCATATGATCCCATTTGAGTTTCTCCAAGCAGATTTCCCCCTAGTTGGTATGTAGAACAGAAAAAGAGGTTAACCAAGAACTACAAAAATAGGTATGACAATGGATGAAATTTGGCACTGAATAAGTTGTTAGAATTTTTTTAATAATTGTTTATTTTTTAATGATTGTATTTTGATTATATCATATTCATAGTCCATATATAATATGTAACCAATTATAAATGGAATACCAGAGAATACTATAGGACAATAATGGGTTATATTTATGTAATATTTTCACCACTATCATCCACCTATTCATCACTGACTTGGAGCTCTTTGGTGCTGCAGGTGTAGGATGGCTCTAGCTCAGGGCCTAAAATACTATATTTCATCAAATTTAGGATGCCTTCAGCTGTAAGCTACACTATTATTTTATGAGCCACCAAGAAAAAACACTGCCAATTAACAGTGTTATTGGAACACTGCTATATGGAACAGGCACTATTAAGGGTAGGATGTACTAGGCCCTCTCTTAGGAGCTTTATAGTATATGTTCCTACAACTCTCCCACCACCCTTAAGATAGGTACTACTCTTATTCCCATTTTACAGATTCAGAAACTGGCACTTAGAGATTTCAAGAACTTCCCAAGATAAGAAGTACAAGTGTCAGGATTCACCTTGGTAGGCTGACTCCACAGCTCATACAACTGACCACTCTGCCACAATACCTCCTAGTTCATCCATTTAACAGATATTTAGTGTCTGCCTACTCTAGGCCAGGCAGAATGTTACCAAAATGTAATAATATGAAACCTGAGGGATATATTTAAAAGGAGGACATGGGCCAGCCCCTGTGGCCTAGTGGGTAAGTTTGGCACTCTCCACTTCAGCAGCCCAGGTTCAGTTCCTGAGCACAGACCTACACCATTCATCAGCAGCCGTGATGTGGTGGCAGCTCACATATAAAAAGAAGAAGATTGGCAACAGATGTTAGCTCAGGGCGAATCTTCTTCAGCAAAAAAAAAAAGAAAGGAAGAAAAAAGAAACAAAAGGAGGACAGGAAGCCAGCCCCAGAATGCTGATTATTAACATTAGAAAATCGAATATGTGAAAGTTTCATCACTTTTGGTTAAAATTTTAATTCAGTTTAAGCAGGTAATATATGCATGCATTTTCCTTGTAAAATAATCAAACATTATAGATAAGGCTAAAGGTATCTTCAAGCCTTTTATCTGAACACCACCCTACAGGTACTCTCTCCTTCACCTCCACCGGCTCTCAGCACCCATCTCATCTCCCAGTTCCCAGACCTGAGTTTAACCTGAGTGTCGACATCCTTTTGTACAGTCACTTTAGCTAAATATTTTCTTTACGTAAATGAGGAGAGAAGGATGGGAATGACACATTAAAACTGGTGTCCGGGGCTGGCCCAGTGGCACAGCAGTTAAGTGCGCACTTCTGCTTCTCGGCGGCCTGGGGTTCGCCGGTTCAGATCCCAGGTGTGGACATGGCACTGCTTGGCACGCCATGCTGTGGTAGGCGTCCCACATATAAAGTAGAGGAAGATGGGCACAGATGTTAGCTCAGGGCCAGGCTTCCTCTGCAAAAAGAGGAGGACTGGCAGTAGTTAGCTCAGGGCTGATCTTCCTCAAAAAAAATAAAATAAAAAATAAAACTGGTGTCCAAAGCATAATGTCTATCATTTTTTTATTTGTCAAAAGTTTTATATTGGGGCTGGCCGGGTGGTGTAGTGGTTAAGTTTGCATGCTCCACTTGGGCGGCCCAGGGTTGGCAGGTTCAGCACCTAGGCGTGGACCAAACACTGCTCGTCATGCCACACTGTGGCAGCATCCCACATAAAACAAAGGAAGATTGGCACAGATGTTAGCTCAGCAACAATCTTTCTCAAGCAAAAAGAGGAAGATTGGCAACAGATTTTAGCTCAGGGCCAATCCTCCTCACACACACACACACAAAAATTATATATTGCCATGCCAACATGATGGTGGGATGACAGTTAACCAAATGCTTCCACTACATACATACACACTATGTTAATATAGGGGACTTTTATCCTCTTTCTTAATAGAATGGTAAAATTAAATTGCAAACTTTGATTTGGGAAACAACTGACATAAAACGAGGCCTTAGTTAGTGACAGGGAGTTCTATCTAGTCTTAATACTGAACAGACAAGTATGAAATTTCTACTCAATGCAGGTCTTGGTGGTCAAACACCCACCTTAGGTAGAAAAAGAGAATGAACACTCTTTAATTTAATCCCATAATTCAGAATTTATATTTAATTGGAAGATAATTGGGTTGATGTTTATTTCACTTTTCTCATCTCTGAATAAAATATTTGCTAAGTTACTCCTGTAAACGTTAAAAGAACTCATTTAAGCCACTAGAGAACAAATGTTTTCTCTGTTCCTCAAAGACAATCATTAGCACAAAATTATTTAATAGTTACCAAATATTCTTATTTCTTCATTAATACAAAATCTTAAATTAAGGAATTTCTGAAAGTTCTTCAAAGTGGCAAACGATGTGCATTTCTTTTTTAAAAATATGATTCAGAGCTTTTACTATTCGGATGATTTTTTTCCGTGGTGAATACAGTTGATTTATTGATGCTTTCTTTTATTTCTTAATGTTAGTATAGAATCGGGCGTGAATACTAACACAATGCCGCTGGCCCACTGTCAAAGAAGATGCATTTTGAATTGTGTTTGTAAGTTCATAGATTGCTGGCCACATTGCTTTGCCTTATAACAAACTGCTGTAATTTAGGCAATCCCTGGCTGAGGTACCATCGAGTGTTGAATGCTCTGAGTCTACAGGGAACCGCCTTCCTCTTCACAAAGCCAGTGTAGCCACTCAGGTTGTAAACTCGAGCCCCAGCCCCTTAGTAATGACGTCATCCCTTCCCCAACTAAACGGACTTTCCATGGGAAGCAATATAAGCATAGCCTTTCAACAGAATCTTACCAAAAAATTACGTAAATTGTAGTTCAGAAAATGCAAGTGTATTACTCTGGTGTACTAAAACGACACCGAGATGCCACTTTTCACCTTTCAGATTGGCAAAAATCCCCACATTTGAGAGCACCCTATGGCAGGCTGTGAGGAAGCAGGTACACTCACGTATTGCTGATGGGAAGGTGAATGGGGACAGCCCTTATAACTGGCAATGGGGCAGTATCTATCGAAATTACAAAGACTTATACCTTTTGACCCTGTAATCTCATGTCAGCAGGTTTATCCTAAAGATATAGCATCATTCATAATGTGAGCTACCAGGTGCTCCAGGCTATTCACCGCAACATCATTTGAAATAGCAAAGTAGTATAAATAAATTATAATACACACATACAAATGACTTGATGCAACTGAAAGAGAGAGAATAAATGAATGAATAAATAAGGGAAATTTCTATGTACAAATACAGAGAGAGCTTCAAGATACATTGTTAAGTGGAAGGGGAAAAAAGCACAGAAGAGTGTGCATATTTTTTTTAATGGAGGAAAGGGCAAGAACATATGAGCAAATGTTCATATTTGCTTTTATTTATATAAAGAAAGCCCAGAAAAGTACATAAGAAATTCATAAAAGTGGTTATGAAAGAAGGTGATGAGATGAATAGGCTATTTAATCTCTCTGAATCTCAGCCTTCTCATCTGTAGATTCGAGAGTATAATTCGACTTATTCATTAAGAAAATTAAATGAAATTTTGAAAATGCCTTGCAAGGTGATAGGCACAGAGCAGAAATTCAATAGGTGTTCATTCCTTTCTCTTCAAATTACTACTGTAATAATCATCTAACTCAGGGGTCAGCAAACTATGGCCTTTGGGCCAAATACAGTCCCCTCAACCCCCCATCTGTTTTTGTAAAGTTTTATCAGAACGCAGCCACATTCTTCCTTTCTGTGTTTGGCTGCTTTCGGCTGAAAGAGCCGAGTTGAGTAATTGCAGCAGAAACTGTATGACCCTGCAAAACCTAAAACATAAACTATCTGGTCCTTTACAGAGAAAATTTGCCGACTCCTGGTCTAACTGATCCTGGCCATGCCCTGTGCATTTCTGTAATCACAAGATGATGACTCTTCCTAAGCGAGGTCCCTCTCCCAGACCACATGTCTGTGAATGACCCATCTTGGCTCACTCATGCCTTCTCTTGTGTCTTGCAAAGGTCTCCCAAAAGCTGCAATGATCAATCATCGTCGCCTATGGCATGCAACCGGCCTGGCTGTTTCAAGCGGGATTAAGAAAGATGACGTCATCTATACCACTTTACCCTTGTACCACAGTGCTGCGCTGATGATCGGCGCAAATGGATGTATGGTGATTGGTAAGCTTTTCTCCTCAACAAGACATCGGAGCTCAGTGCACATTCACAGCTGCTCACAAGGAAAAGTAATACAAGATTTGGCTACTCTCCTGTGTGCTAGGAACACTGTTTAATTCTACGTTAATAACAAGACTGTTTGGCTCACGCATCGCAAGCAGTTATGTAAAATAATTTATAGTTTCTCACGCCTACTTGTCTAGTAAGGTAATGCTGTAATTGTTTAGTTTATCAAGGAGGAAACTTCTTTAAAATATTTTAGGTCTTTATCCAGGTTAAGACATTTAATTCTTATATTCCATAAATAATTCTCTTACATCATTTCCATCTTCAGAAATCTACACATTTATCTCCATCAGCATCGGATTTAAGTTGTCCCTTCAGTTGTCCCTGTTCTACTTCATTCTTCCCTACTCCCATCGCTCCTCAGCTCTGGCCAGAATACCTGGTTTGTCATCGCTCTCTTTCCTTCTCAACCTTTACTGCTCAAATTAGAGTTGCCGTCTTCTCTCCTTTCAGGAGGGTTTATGCCACTTTTATACATTAAAGCTCAGTCCAATATCCACCTCTTCCAGGGAGCCATCTCTAACTCTATAAGCTAAGAAAGTTAACTTTTTCTCCCATGTGGCATTTCATTTTAAATAATCGTATATCTATATATACATATACATATGCATATGTTTATACATATATGATTACCCAAGCCTCTGCTTCTTTCCCTCATCAACTTATCGATGAGCTATAAAATACTTGGCCCAGCATCAGTACCAGCCTCCAAATCAGCAAGCAAGGACTGGGCTTCATCATATCGCTGGGCCCTTCAAGAACAGGGTGACCGTGAGTCTCCCAAAGGGACAATTCAACCACTCACATGTTTGCTTAAGCACCATAAATATATGCTAAAGAAGAAAAAATAGTATTTTAAAAAATTTCTTCTAAAACATTGGACTTTTGTATATTTAGGAGTAAAAATTAATAACATGAAAAAATATTTGTAAGATTTTTATTTCACTTAACTACATTTCATGCCTATAATTAAATTGACTATGACAGACATATTATTTTTACCCATTGTATTAGTTTCATATTGCTACTGTAACAAATTTCCACACATTTAGTGGCTTAAAACAACACAGATTTATTCTCTTACTGTTTTGAAGGTCAGAAGTCCTAAAGTCAAGGTGGCAATAGGGCTGCATCCTTCTGGAAGCTCTGGCTAGAAGAATCTGTTTCCTTGCCTTTTCTAGCTTTTAGCAGCTACCTGCATTCCTTGGCTCTTGGCCCCTTCTTCCATCTCCAAAGCACGTCACTCAAACCTTTTGTTTCCGTCATCCTGTCTTCTTCTGCCTTTGACCTTCTCACCTTCCTCTTACAAGGACCCTGGTGATTACATTGGGCCCACCCAGATAATCCAAGATAATCCTCCCATGTCAAGATCCTTAACTTAGTCATATCTACACAGTTCCCTTTGCTGTGTTAGTAGCATATTCACAGGTTCCAGATATCAGGATGGGGACATCTTTGGGAACCATTATTTTGTCCACCTCCCCCATCAAAGAAGAATATCTCCCACTTGCTCAAGACTCTGGCTCTGCATTACCTATGAAATTAAGTCTGGCTCCTCGACCTGGCACTTCCAAGCTCTCCAGGATTGCACCCCTAGCTTCTTCTCCACACTCATCTCCCATGACCCACCCACCCTTCTCCACCCCAGTCACAAGCCAACTGAGTCTTGGCCATCCCCCAAACCTTTTAGACTGTCCTGTCTTTATGTTCATGTCTTTTCCTCTGCCTGCAATTCTTTCATCTTCCTCCGTATTTACTTCTTAAGACCTAATTCAAATCTTACCTTTTCCAAACTATGCCTTTCTCAGCCCTTGCCCCTGAGCAGAATTAATCTACACACACACACAAACACGCACACACACTCGCTCATGTTCATATTCCTTTTTGAACGGCCTCTTTTGAACCATTTATTGCACAATGACTTTTATTAGAAAGACTTTTGTGTCTTCTCTCCCACTAGGTTGGAAGTTCCTACAAGACAAAACCAAGTCTTATTTGTTTTTTTGCATTGAATATGATGGGTACTCAATACTTGTTTGTGAATATGATATTTAAATTTCTACCTTTCAAAAATGACAAATATAATTGGGGAGATATTTTTTGTAGCACTTCTTTATCAACACTTTCTATGCCTTCTCTGTAGGTGCTACTATTGTCTTGCGGATCAAATTTTCTGCCAGCCAGTTTTGGGATGACTGCAGAAAGTATAACGTCACTGTCATTCAGTACATCGGGGAACTGATTCGGTATTTATGCAACTCACCCCAGGTAACACTTCCCACGTCTCATTATCTTTTTGAAATGGATAAGATGGGAATTCAAGGCACTTTGGCTCAGGCTAGGCTTCAGCTGATTTGTATACATCAGTTTTCATTTTAGACTGCAGTTGCTTCTCTTGGCACCGCACCTGTCATGTGGAGGGGATTTGCTCGATGGCAATTGCTATTACTATTATTATTCCCCACCTTTTTACCTGTTTTCACATCTTACCCTGTACCTAGCATATCGTCTGCTTCCCTCTCTGCCTATTTAAAGCCTGCTCGTTGTCACAGCCCAGCTCAAATGATACCTCGTATGTTAAACCTGTTTGGGTCACTCTAACAAAAGTCATTACTCCCTTCCCCTACAGCATTTGACTTCTATCCCCTCGTGGCCCTTGTCACATTTCAGGTGTTTGTTTTCATGCCTCCTACCCTCCCTAGGCTGTGAAATCTTTGGTGGCAGGGACCACATCTTGTCTCCTGCCTCTCTCTTCTACCAAAGGCCAACAGGAAACTTCTACTTAATGTTCTGTAATGAATAAATCCCCATGTGGCTTTGGGGGACAGACCATCCAACTAAGTCTGTCACCAAACTTGGAACACATATTCCCCAAAGTAACTCCAAGGGCCTTGGATCTACCCTGTTTGAAGAAATCCAGATTTTTTCTTCTATTTTTTTTTCTGAGGAAGATTTGCCCTGAGCTAACATCTGTTGCCAATCTTCCTCTTTCTTCGTATGTGAGCTGCCGCCACAGCATAGCCACTGACAAGTGCTGTAGGTCTGTGCCTGGGAACCGAACCTGGGCAGCTGAAGCGGAGTGTGCTGAACTTAACCACTAGGCAACTGGGCCTGGCCCAGATATCTTGCTGAGGTTGTTCTGTAGAGCTCCTCCTGTCCAGTCCCTCAGCTCTCATCAGAAATCTGGCAGCCTGCCTGGAGACCTGCTCCAGGTTTCTCAACAGTGGCACTGCTGACGTTTTGGGCCCATTCCTTCTTTGCCGTGTTGACTTATTCTGTGCACTGTAGGATTTAGTAGCGTCTTTGGCCTTTACACAGGACATACCAAAAGTACCCCTCCCTCCCCTGAGGTCATGATAATTAAAATGTATTCGGACGTTGCCAGATGTCCCCTGGCAGGCAAAATCAACCCCAGCTGAGAACCACTAGACTCGACAATGCAGTAAACTCACCAGATTCTGCTCCGTTTAATCCTTTCAATTATCATAAGAAAACAACCTCGAAGGACCACTAAGTGGATAAATTACTATTTCTAAGCCCCTGTTATGTTTAACTTATATAACAGCTGTGTGCTGTGTGACATAGAAAGAAGTATAAGGTGCTCTTGCCCCAGTTCTTTCTGTCCTCCCTTCATTCAGTCTCTGCCCACATGTCACCTCATCAGAGAGGCCCCTCTTACTAATTATCAGACAGATCACCCTGCCCCTCGCGGGGTGTCCATCTCGTGGGTTACTGCTTTTCTCGGCACTATCACTCCTGATATGTACAGCTTTAAATGACTATTGTCTGTCTCCCCCAATTAAATGAAAGCTCCATGCACCAGGAGTTTTGTTTGCTGCCAGATCCTAGCACTGAGATCTGTACCTGGTGCGTCCTAGACATCAACAAATTTTGCTGAATGAACGTCAAAATTTTTGCTGCTGGGGGCCAGCCCTGTGGCATAGTGGTTAAGTTTGGGGCACTCGACTTTGCAGGCCAAGTTCGTGGGTTCAGATCCCCAGCATGGACCTACACCACTCCTCAGCCATGCTGTGGTAATGACCCACATATAGAGGAAGATTGGCACAGATGTTAGCTCAGGGCTAATCTTCCTCAAGCAAAAAAAGAGGAAAGTTGGCAACAGATGTTAACTCAGGGCCAATTTTCCTCAGCAAAAAAAAAAAAAAAAAAAAAAATCTTGCTGCTGAAAAATGTATAATTAACTTGAGTGAGGTAATATGTTCCCCCAAAATGTTCAGGCTCAGCACATACTATTCTGATTTGGGGGGCAGACTCAATAGATTCATGAGGGTCATAATTAGCTGTGGGCTGGGGTAGGACCTTTCCCACAGCCATTTCTGTCGATGTCATTATTGAATTTTTTTCACATTAGTATTCCATCTGGTCCTCAAGATTGCAGGCCTCTATATTAAAACCCAGAAATCCATATGGGGCCCTTCTGTTTGGCTTTTCTTCTCTGCCTTAAAGGCAACCCCTTGTCAGTCAGAACCCTCCTCAGGGAGGGTGTGTTATTTCTATTAGTTCTAATGAGAGCCACCTTTGGACTTGAAGAAAATAAACATGTTTGTGTGTAGCTCTTTCAGGCTGACACACGCTCACACATACACAACTTCCCACTTTTTCCTTTTGCTTAATATTGTCTCAGATTCTGGAAAACAGAGAATTTGATTAGGATTTTATTTGTTCAAAACATTATGCTTTGGTGTATAATTCTTGCATGACTTCTGCTCTGGAGATTTGGAGTTTCCATTTTTCCCTTACTTCCCCCGACCCCTGGGTTCTGGTTTGTCTGGGAAATACTTAAGAGAATTGTAAGAAATGACCAAAGTAACATCAAAAAAACTTTCAATTAAAGATGTTTTTAAATGATAAGATCTTATATATAGAAAACTCTAAGATAAAAACTGTTAGAACTAATAAATGAATTCAGCAGAATAGTGGGATACAAAATCAGTTGCATTTTTATAGGCTAACAATGAACAATCTAAAAAGCAAATCATAAAAACAATTCCATCTTCAATAGCATCAAAAGGAATAAAATACTTAGGAATTAACTTATCCAAGTAGGTGAAAGACTTGTACAATGAAAACTACAAAACATTGCTGAAATAAATTATAAAGAAGACATAAATAAATAGAAACACATCCCATGTTCATGGATTGGAAAACTTAATATTATTAAAATGTTAATACTGCCCAAAGCAATCTGTGGATTCAATGCAATCTGTATCAAAATCCCAATGAATTTTTTTGCAGAAATACAAAAACCCATCCTAATATTCCTTTGGAATTTCAATGGACCCCAAATAGCAAAAACAATCTTGAAAAAGAAGAACAAAACTGGAGGACTCCACTTCCTGATTTCAAAACTTACTGCAAAGCTACAGTAATCAAAACAATGTGGTACTAACATAAAGACAGACATATAGCACAAGGGAGCAGAATGGAGAACACAGAAATAAACCCTTATGTACATGGTCAAATGATTTTTGACAAGGGTTCCCAGACCATTCAGTGGGAGAGGACAGTCTTTTCAACAGATGGTGCAGGGAAAACTGGATATCTGCATGCAAAAGAATGAAGTTGGACCCTTACCTAACACCATATACAAAAATTAACTCAAAATGGATCAAAGACCTAAATTTAAGACCTAGAGCAAAAACCTATTATAAGAAAACATAGGACAAAAGCTTCACAACATTAGATTTGTCAATTATTTCTTGAATATGACACCAAAGGCACAGACAACAAAGGAAAAAGTTGGACTTCGTGAAAATTAAAAAATTCTCTATCGATGCTGGATGCTATCAACAGAGTAAAAAAGCAACCCTCAGAATGGGAGAAAATATTTGTAAATCATATATCTGATAAGGGATTAATATCCAGAATATATAGAGAACACCTAAAACTCAACAGCAAAAAAAAATAAACAATCTGATTCAAAAATAGGCAAAGGACTTGAGTAGACATTTCTCCAAAGAAGATATACAAATGTCCAATAAGAAAATGAAAAGATGCTCAATATCTCTAATCATTAGGGAAATGCAGATCAAAACCAAAATGAGATACCACTTCACACCCATTAGGATGGCTACTATCAAAAAGACAGAAAACAATAAGTACTGGCAAGGATGTAGAGAAATTGGAACACTTGTGCACTGTTGGTGGGGATGTAAAATGATACAGCTGCTGTGGAAAACAGTATGGCAATTCCTAAAAAAAACTAAAAATAAAATTACCCTATGATCCGGCAATTCCACTTCTGAGTTCATACCTTAAAGAATTGGAAGCAAGGTCTTGAAGAGATATTTGTACATCCATGTTCATAGCAGTGTTACTCACAATAGCTAAAATGTGGAAGCAACCTAAGTGTCCAGCAATGGATGAATGGATCGGCAAACTGTGGTATATATGTACGATGGAATATTATACAGCCTTAAAAAAAGAAGGAAATTCTGCAGTATGCTACCACATGGATGAACCTTGAGGACATTATTTAAAGTGAAATAGCCAGTCACAAAAAGACAAATACTGTATGATTCCACTTATATGAGATACTTAGAGTAGTCAAATTCATAGAGACAGAAAGTAGAATGGTGGTTGCTAGGGGCTAGGGAAGCAAGGGAATGGGGAGTTATTGTTTATTGGGTATAGACTTTCAGTTTTACAAGATGAAAATAATTATGGAGATGGATGATGGTGACAGTTGCAAACCATTATGAATGTATTTAATTCCACTGAACTGTATGCTTAAAAGTGCATATGATACTAAATTTTATGTTATGTGTATTTTTCCACAACTTAAAAAAAAAAATAGGTCACAATAGAAAGGACAGATTCTATGGATTTAAAGGGAGCTTAAAGAAATATTATCTCAAAAGGACTTCTCAAACAAAAGTGAATAAAAACTAGCACTCATGGTGGAAGGCTCTGGATCAATGTAATCAGGAACTTTCTCACCCTTAGAGCTGCCTAGAATAGGCTGGCCCTGGAGGGGCTAACACCACCAACCCCCAAGCGGTGGTTATCAGGGTGGCAACTCCTGCCTTAACTGAGCAGATCAATCAAATGATACCCGTCCACAGACGTGGCACAGCTCATCAGGAGAATCTGGGGCAATGCTGGGGAGGTAGATGCCACTATGCTTCTCCTCCACCTTCTTAATCATACTCAGTAGCTCCTTTGGTGAAGCAGTGGACTAGGGAGGAATGCTCCCAGCCACCCTTGGGGCAGGAGTTCAGATTTGGCTCAAGGGACTTAATATGGTGCTTAAGAGCAAGGACTCTCAAGTCAGCAGGCCTGAATCCTGACTCTACCGTATAAGCAGGAGAGTTAAATTCTCTAAATCTCAGTTTCCCATCAGCCAACAGGGGAAATAATAGTATCGACCTCATGGAGGGCTGTGAAGACAAAACAAGATGATGTACATAAAGCATGTAGCAAATACCTGACCCTTAGTAAATACTTACAAATGGTAGCTGTTATTGGCATTATTCGCTCCCTAAGAATGTGCAGCTCATAGTAGGTGCTCCATACATATCACTGAACGAATCAATGGAAATTCTGCCCCACATGCACAAAGGAAGAAATGAGAAGACATTCCAGTTAGTCAGTCATTCTCATCTAAGGTTGAGAGGGGGTTGGATAGCAAAGCTATTGACGTAAGTGATTTTACAGTATTATTGTTGAATATTCTTTATCCATTTTACCTGCCTTCCATTGTCATATTTTGGCCTTAGCATCCAGACTACCTGTTTATAATGAAAGGCCAGTCTGGCTCATTTCCTGCACTGTGCAGTTGTCAGCTCCCATTTTGTCTGTGTAGTTGCCTTTAAAACAGTGTCATTTAGGGAAAAAAGTATTTATTGGAACAGGATATTGCTAAAGCTGAGTGTTAGGGACTACTCCAGTTAGGGACTAAAGCTACAGGAAGAGGTCTAGATGAAGCTTTGTACTGTGTGCAAAGAGTGTGACCAGGGTGGAAGGAGGAGAAGGAGGAGGAAAAGGCAACCAGGAAATAATTCCAGGGGCCACACATCAACATCATGGTATTTGGAAGGGGAAATAAGATAGACCAGAACCCTGAAACAGCTGAATAGACTCAATGTACCTCCCTAGTGCTGTCTGCCTTCCCTCCAAAATTAGATAACCTCTGTGGTCCTTTCCCAGCCTAAAATTTCAGTCTCTGCATCACCTCCATTCTGGTAGAAAACAAAATGGAGGGATATGTAGCAGCACAGAATGGAGAGTGACTAGTCTGACCTGTGGAGGCCAGGACAGGGGGACACCAGGGAAAGAGAACAGAATCAGGAAAGCTTTTCCAGACAAAGTGAATTTTGAAGGGTGCAGAGATGTTTTCCAGCCATGAGGGGAAAGAAGGACTTCTGGTTTGCTGGAACAGCACATGCAGAGCTGTGGAATGAAAGACCTGGCATATTGGGAACTACAAGCAGTGACTGACTGGGCCAAGTGACAAAGGCTTTACTTTGCTGAAACTTAGATGTGAATGTGACAAAGCACCCACTAAAGGGCCTTCTGTGGAAGAGTAATGTAGGAGATAGTGTTTTTAGACAGTCCCTTTGGCTGCAGTGGGAAGAGACACTGGAGGAGAAGGGCCTTTTCTGTAGAGTGGAGAGGTTGAGTCTCACCCTTTCACTCCTATTGGTGGGTGTTTTTTTTTTTTTCTCCTCAGGAAGCCAGGAAGAAATATAACACACTGGTTGTTAAGACCACAGACTCAGGAATTTTTCTAAGATGGTAAATAACTTCTTCCCTGTGGAAGTCTCCCAAAAACAAGGAAGACAAGAAACAGACACACAAGTGCCATCATATTAGAAACTGAGACATGGCAACCAGGAACTGCGTAGTAGGGAGAACTGAAAGGTGCAGGTCACTGACATAGTAGAGTTGAGAGAGGAGAAACCTAAGAGGCAGGTACCCACAAGAAGGAAGCTGAGTGACTTCCTGAAGCTTAAGAAATTTGAGGCACCAAATACAGCTGAATGGCATAAGGTGTCAGGCTTGAAAACAGGAGGATTTTTGAAAGTGTGTAAGAAGCAGCTAGCCATGCTGTTTCCCTCTCCCACCCCTGTAAGAGACAGGAGGTTTATTCTCTGGAGAAGACCTAGAGGAGCTTTGAACTCAAGGACCCCAAGAGTGGAGGAGGGCAGAGGTGAGTCACTGAAACCAAAGATTGAGTAACTATCTACTTTCTGACCAGGGAGACCCTCAGCAACCTTATCCTGCACAGCTTCCAGAACTCCAGTAGCTAGTTTTTGCTTGCAGGCAAGCGATTGGAGGAAGGTAATTCTTAGGAAGAAGTAAGCTTTTCCAGAAAAGAAACTGGACATTGGCTCACTTCTCCATCACCAGACAGTACAGCCTACCTGGCAGTAGCCCCTTCCTACCACACAAAGCTGCTCAAACATCTTTTTGTTGCTTTATTCTTAAATATGAACAGACATCAAGGACCAGCAGAAACCTGAGGAAAGCCTCCAACAGGAAAGATCATGAAGAGAAAAGAAGAAGAAGCATCAATTCAAAGAACAGGAGAAGGCTTCCAAAAACCTATAATCAATATCCTTAGAGAAATTAGAGGAGATATTATATCCACAAAACAAGAAGAGCATGCTACAAAAAAAAAAAAAAAAAACACAGAATAAGACCTCCTGAAAAATAAAAATGTGTGGCTTAAAATTTTTTTAATCCACAGAAAGTTTGGAAGATAACGTTGAGAAAGTTTACAGAAAGTTGGAGAAAAGATAAAGTGATGTGCACGAGGGGAGACAAGATAAGAAAATTAGAGAATCAATCCAAAAGATCAAACATCTGATTAATAGGAAATCAGGAAAAGAGAATAGAGAAAATGAAGAGGAGGAAATTACTAAATAAATAATACAAGAAAACTTCCCAGGACTGAAGGGCAGATTGAAAGGGCCAATTGAGTAACCAATAAAATGAGTGGAATTAAAATTTTTTTTAAAAACTACACTATGATGAGATCTAAGACTACCAAAAAAAGAGAGGGAAAAGATTCTATAAGAACAACATTTGGATTGCTGGGAAGATGACAGCAGAGGAGGACTCTCAGCTCACCTCCTCCCATGGACTCAACAAATTTACAACTACTCTTGGAACAATTACCCCTGAGAGAGAACCAGAAACTGGATGAAAATAACCCCCACAACAAGGGACAGTGCTGACTGAGGTAAAAGAGACATAAATTCCTTTCTGAAGAGGAAAAAGCCACATTTTACCTCGACACTTTGTCTGGGAGCATTAAGGTATGAAACGTTCCCTGGAGGAGTGGGAGATCTGAGTGGAGAGCTTTGCTACAATAAGCAGCTTTCGTCAGCACACCCAAGACAAGGGTCATAAAATCTGCTTATATCTGACAAAATAGACTTTAAAACAAAACCTGTAACAAAAGACAAAGAAGGGCACTACATAATGATAAAGGGAACAATCCAACAAGAGGATATAACAGTTGTAAATATCTATGCACCCAACATAGGAGCACCCAAATATATAAAGCAACTACTAACAGACATATAAGGAGAAATAGACAGTAACACAATAATAGTAGGGGACTTCAGCATTCCACTTACACCAATGGATAGATCATCCAAACAGAAGATCAACAAGGAAACATTGGCCTTAAATGACACATTAGACCAGATGGACTTGGTAGATACATACAGAACACTCCATCCAAAAACCACAGAATACACATTCTTTTCAAATGCACGTGGAAAATTCTCCAGGATAGATCACATATTAGGCCACAAAAAAAGTCTCAGTAAATTTAAGATTGAGCATCTTTTCTGACCACAATGGTATGAAACTAGAAATCAACTACAGGAAGAAAGTTGGAAAAGCCACAAATATGTGGAGATTAAACAAAATCCTACTGAACAACAACTGGGTCAAAAAAGAAATCAAAAAATACCTGGAGACAAATAAAAATGAGAATATGACATTTACAGGAATTTTACAAAATTTACAGGATACAGCAAAAGTGGTTCTAAAAGGGACATTTATAGCAATACAGGCCTATATCAGCAAATAAGAAAAATCTCAAATAAACAATCTAACAGTGCACCTAAAGCAGCTATAGAAAGAAGAACAAACAAAGCCCAAAACCAGTAGAAACAAGGAAATAATAAAATTAGAGCAGAAATAAATGAAATAGAGACCCCAAAAACAGTGGAAAAAATCTGTGAAATCAAGAGCTGGCTCTTTAAAAACATAAACAAAATTGACACACCTTTAGCTAGACTCACCAAGAAAAAGAGAGAAGGCTCAAATAAATAAAATCAAAAATGGAAGAGGAGAAATTACAATGACACATCAGAAATACAAGAGATTGTAAGAGATTACAATGAAATACTATACACCAACAAATTGGATAATCTAGATGAAATGGATAAATTCTTAGAATCATACAACTTTCCAAAACTGAGTCAAGAAGAAAGAGAGAATTTGAATAGACCAATTACCAGGAAGGAGATCAAAACAGTAATCAAAAACCTCCCAACAATGGGCCAGCCCCATGGCCTAGTGGTTAAGTTCAACAAGTTCCACTTTGGCAGCCCAGGTTTGGTTCCTGGGCATGGACCTACACTCACCAGCAGCCATGCTGTGGTGGCAAACCACACACAAAATAGAGGAAGACTGGCACAGATGTCAGCTCAGAGTTAATCTTACTCAGAAAAAAACCTCCCAATAAATAAAAGTCCAGTAACAGATGGTTTCCCTGGTGAATTCTACCAAATCTTCAAAGAAGACTTAATACCTATCCTTCTCAAACTCTTCCAGAAAGTTGAATAGGAAGGTAAGCTTCCTGACACGTTCTATGAGGCCAACATTACCCTGATACTAAAACCAGACAAGGACAACACAAAAACAGAAAATTACAGGCCGCTATCACTGATGAACATCAATGCAAAAATCCTCAGCAAAATATTAGCAAATTGAAGACAATACATTAAAAAGATCATATACCATGATCAAGTGGGATTCATTCCAAGAATGCAGGAACATCCGCAAATCAATCAATGTAATACACCATATTAACAAAATGAAGAATAAAAACCACATGATCATCTCAATAGATGCAGAGAAAGCATTTGACAAGATACAGCATCCATGATTGATAAAAACTCTGAATAAAATGGACATAGAAGGAAAGTACCTCAACATAATAAAGGCCATGTGTGACAAACTCACAGCTAATACCATACTCGGTGGAGAAAAACTGAAAGCTATCTCTCTAAGAACAGGAACCAGACAAGGATGCCCACTTTTGCCACTCTTATTTAACATAGTAATGGAAGTCCTAGCCAGAGAAATCAGGCAAGAAAAAGAAATAAAAGCGATCCACACTGGAAAGGAAGAAGTGAAATTATCACTATTTGCAGATGACATGATTTTATATATAGAAAACCCTAAAGAAGCCACAAAAAAACTTTTAGAAATAATAAATGAATACAGTAAAGTTGCAGGATACAAAATCAATATACAAAAATCAGTTTCATTTCTATACCCTAACAATGAAGTAACAGAAAGAGAAATTAAGAAAACAATCCCATTTACAATTGCAAGAAAAAGAATAAAATGCCTACAAATAAATTTAACCAAAGAGATGAAAGACCTGTACACTGAAAACTATAACATATTGTTGAAATAAATTGAAACAGACACAAAGAAATGGAAAGATCTGCTGTGTTCTTGAATTGGAAGAATTAACATAGTTAAAATGTCCATACAGATTTCACAGAAAATCTACAATTTCACAGAAATAGAACAAAGAATCCTAAAATTTATATGGAACAACAAAAGATCCCAAATAGCCAAAGGAATCCTGAGAAAAAAGAACAAAGCTGGAGGTATCACACTCCCTGATTTCAAAATATACTGCAAAGCCAAAGTAATCAAAACAGCATGGTACTGGCACAGAAACAGACACAGAGATCAATGGAACAGAATCGGGAGCCCAAAAATAAACCCACACATCTATGGACAGCTAATTTTCGACAAGGGAGCCAAGAACATACAATGGAGAAAGGAAAGTCTCTTCAATAAATGGTTCTTGGAAAACTGGACAGCCACATGCGAAAGAATGAAAGTACACCATACACAAAAATTAACTCAAGATGGATTAAAGACTTGAATGTAATACCTGAAACCATGAAACTTCTAGAAGAAACCATGGGCAGTACACTCTTTGACGTTGGTCTTACCAGCATATTTTCAAGTACCATGTCTGACCAGGCAAGGGAAACAATAAAAAAAAAAAGGGACTACATCAAACTAAAAAGCTTCTGCACAGCAAAGGAAACCATCAACAAAACGAAAAGACAACATACCAATTGGGAACCAATTGCAAATCATATATCTGATAAGGGGTTAATATCCAAATATATAAAGAACTCATACGTATCTCAACAACAAAAAAATAACAACCCATTTAAAAAGTGGCCAAAAGATCTGAATAGACATTTTTCCCAAGAAGATATACAGATGGCCAACAGGCATATGAAAAGATGTTGAACATCACTAATTATTAGGGAAATGCAAGTCAAAACTACGATATATCACCTCACACCCATCAGAATGGCTATAATTAACAAGACAAGAAATAACAAGTGTTGGAGAAGATGTGAAAAAAAGGGAACTCTCATACACTGCTAGTGGGAGTGTAAGCTGATGCAGCCACTATGGAAAACAGTATGGATATTCCTCAAAAATTAAGAATAGAACAACCATACCATCCAACTATTCCACTGCTGGGTATTTATCCAAAGAACATGAAAACATGAATGCATAAAGATGTACGCACCTCTATGTTCATTGTGGCAATATTCACAATAGCCAAGATTTGGAAGCAACCTAGGTGCCCATCAAGGCACAAATAGATAAAGAAGATGTGGTATATATACACAATGGAATACTACTATGCCATAAAAAAAGATGAAATCTGTCCATTTGTGACAACATGGGTGGACGTTGAAGGTATTATGCTAAGCGAAATAAGTCAGAGGGTGAAAGTCAAATACCGTATGATCTCACTCATAAATAGAAGATAAAAACAATAACAAACAATCACATAGAGACAGAGATTGGATTGGTGGTTACCAGAGGGGAAGTGGGGAGCGAGGAGAGTGAAAGGGGTGATTTTCTCATGTGTATGGTGATAGTGGTAATTAGTCTTCCGGTGGTGAACATGATGTAATCTACACAGAAAAAATGAAATATAATGATGTACACCTGAAATTTATATAATGTTATACACCAATGTTACCTCAATTTTTTAAAAAATGGATTGCTTAATAAAGTACAATACCAAATAAACTTAAAAAGTTTGTTGGTAAAAAAAATAAACAACATTTGACTTGCCAACAGCAACACTGCAAGCTGGAAGAGAAAGGAGCCATGCCTTCAAAATTCTAAGTAAAAACTATTGCTTATCCGGAATTCTATATCCAACCAAATTGTTGATCAAGTATAAAGTAAAAATATTTTCAGACGTTCAAAGTCTCAAAAAAAACTTACCTCCTATGTACCGTCCTTTTGGAAGTTACTAGAGAAAATTCCATCCAACTAGGAGAGTGAAAAAAGAGAGCAGAAGACACAGGAGCCAGGAAAGAGAGGTGAACTCATCCAGATTGGAGCAGAAGGATAAAAGGAAGCACGATGGGAAAAAGGAAATTGCGTGGTCTGATAGATTTCACCGTGCGGCACATTGTATTTAGAGGCCGTTGAAGCGTGAAGAAAGACCTACAAATAGAAACTACAAAAATGAAGCAAATGGGCAGGCAGGCAGTTAAAATTCCAGGAAAAACAAACATTTGTTCAAGAAGTTGTTCATAGTATATTTCTTGGCTCATCAGTGGTATATCACGGGCAGAATAATGTGAGCATTGAATATTGATTTAACCAAAAAATTGTGATACTGGAAAAATGGGAGAGAGCTTAATCCTCATCTAGCACAACAGGAAATCAATAAATAACAGCTAAAAATGTTGAATCAAAAGATAGTGATATAAGCATTTAATTTAGAAATATGGAAATAAGAAGAAACACGTACAAGGGTTAAAAGTGTCTGCATCTGGGTCGTAAACTGATGGCAAAGATGAAGACAGGTGAGTGGAATAGGAGCGTTCTTCATTTGAAAGCCTTTCAGTGCTAGTTGATTCTTAAACTATGTGAGTGTCATTTTTTTTTTTTTTAATTAAGGAAAAGAGTGCTCTCCGAAGTCACATAGATTTGGATTTGAATCTTGGAGCAACTGTGTTGCTACCTGTGTGATCCTGGGCAAATTATTTTAAGCTACTCAAGGCTACATTTTCTCAAGTGTAATATGAAGCAAATACTTTATCACTGCTCATGTTTCAGTAGGATTCCTTAGAACCTTAAGTCAGATCATGCAGGTTCCATGCCTGACACATAGCGAAGACCCCAGAAAACATTTTCTGCTTCCTCTAATTACCGGGTGCCCTACATTCCTCCCTGATGGCCCTGACCTCTCACCCTTCATCCGCCATCTAATCCCAGTGTGGATGGAAGCCTCCCAGGTGGGATTGACCTCACTTCCAACATGGAATGGAAAGTTTGATCCTTGTTAAAGAGTAATGAGCAAGTGAGTCTTCACCTAAAATACAGCTCCTTTGAGGAGTGGCTCTCGTCATTAGGAAACACTCTGTCCTGTGGGAAAGGAAAATTAAAGCCCCCCCGGTCCTCTTAGCCACTGGTGAGTGAAAGTTTAGCTGAGAACCAGACATCTCAGAAGGCTCCAGGATCTCCATTTGGTGTCCACAAACATTTCCAGCCTATAGCCTTAATCCCTTCTGCTGGTGTAACAAGATCCCTCAGCTCATAATGAAAACTGAGCCCATGGTATTGTGACTATGAGCCCAGCTACATGCCACCTGCAGGTGACAGCTGCACCTGTGAGGCTGGCCAGCCGCCCACACACCCAGGCACCTGTGGCCTCCCGCACCCTAATCCCTGCCCTTGTGCCCATGTCCTTGCCATTAACTGTTGGACCGGGAACTTGGGGGTTTCCCGGTGGAGCTTATTTCTTCTTTCACTGCAGCGATTGCACATATGCAAAGCACAGGTCCGGCTCTGTGGGTGACAGAGAGAGAGGTTTGGCCTTAAATGAGTTTACAGTCTAATGGGGGAGAGAGATTTTCACCACCACTGGGACGAAGAAATGAGCTAAATGGGTGATCGTGGGCTACATATGGGATAAGTAAGGTCTCGGGTTTACATGTCAGAATGCTACTTTGGAGCATCTCACGCAGGCCTGGGAGCAGGCAAACCCCAGATCAGGGCATTTATTTATAAGTAAAAATAAGTATTCTTCAAATATTTGTGAAGTTTTATTCCCAGAGTGGCAGTGAGGGACGGCAGTGTGGGAGGCAAGGATGATCTCTGAAAAGCTGACGATCCTTACTGAGAATAGTGCCTTAAGGGACGGGGTGACCCTACAATTCACCATCCAGATGGGGACACTTGAGAGTGATAACCACATCGGGACAACAAGCATAAGCCAAGCCTGGCCCTGGCAAACCAGAATGATGCTTTCCCCCGACCCTGATAGGCACTTGGTAATTATAAAAGGGAATAGATTCAGTGACCTTTGGACCCAGGGAGCTTAATCAGAGAACAGATTCCCACTCAGTGAGAATGTCTGCAGTCATGCAAGTTCGTGCAAGTTCAAAAGGCTTCTTGGGGCCTGAGCACCCTGCTTAAGAACCGCTGGTATGGGGCCCCTGGTCTCTCTCTACACGTTTCCTCCTCAGAAAGTCTGCTCCAGGGGCCCAGTTTTTGTCAGTGACCAGTATCTGTCCACGTCTTCAGTTAGGACTCCTGAAAGAGCTTCACCTCCTAGTCTTGACCAAGGAGCTACTTAAGAATGAAAGGCATACAAGCTGTCCCCCTGGCTCCTTGGCTCCTCTTGAGTGGAAACCAATGCAAGGTTTGTTTTGGTTTGGTTTTTAACTGCCACATCAAAGGCCCTCCCCCTTATCAGAGAGCTGCCAGCCTCTCTCTCAGAACAGTTCTTTTCAAAGAAGGAATCTTATTCCAAAATCACTTCACAGTGACTTCACAGAGTAGGAAATAATGTAGAAAATGCTCCTTAGAACATTTGCTCTTTTAAGCAAGTTGCTGTTCCATCAAAGAAATTAATATTTGATGTGAGAGGAGAGTCCTAGTTACCTAGCACTGTTACCCCATTCCATTCTGTTTTCTCTTGGAGTAAAGGTTAGAGTTACCAAATTTGCAAGTTAAAATTATACTTATTTATTTACCTTTTTCTCCAACCAGCCTGTGATCTCCTGGAGGACGTAAATTGCCTCATTAATACTGTACAAAATATCATTAAAATTTCCATGGTTTGGACATATTTGTAGGGGCCTCATAAGTGATTATGGTTGAATGGGAAGCAAGCTGGTCCCAACCCCACCCCTCTTGCTAACACAAGCTCTCCTTTCAGTTCTTACATTCAAAACACCTTTTGCTGGGGCCAGCCCCGTGGTGTTTATGTGTGCTCCGCTTCGGCAGCCCAGGGTTCGCAGGTTCAGATCCAGATCCCGGGCATGGACCTACCCACTGCTCATCAAGCCATCCTGTGGCAGCATCCCACACACAAAGGAGAGGAAGATTAGCTCAGGAACCATCTTCCTCACCA
The DNA here is from genome assembly GCF_041296235.1 of Equus asinus. Taxonomy (NCBI): domain Eukaryota; kingdom Metazoa; phylum Chordata; class Mammalia; order Perissodactyla; family Equidae; genus Equus; species Equus asinus. The sequence goes on along the minus strand of NC_091791.1, from coordinate 147,042,787 downwards.
AAAAAAAAAAAAAAAAACCAACAGAATTTCCTTTGTGATTTTTATTTGTAATAAAGCATATTCCTCCTAGGCCACCTAAGACAACTGGGAGCCAGCTTCCTCCCTCTCTTCCCCTTCACATCCCATTGGGACAGTTTCATTGTCTTGGTTCAGCTTTACCTGGTCTTGTGACCTCCAGTTCTACCTGTTATGTGAGGGCGTGATCTAGAGTCTTCTCTTCAGTCCCCCCCAGGCCCTAACAGTATTGCTCTTTAATGACTGTGGGAAATTATTCTTTCTCTCTCCTTGCACTGTGCTCCCAGTTTTCTTCTTCATCGTCAAGTGGAGGTGGTTCTTCAGATTGTGTCAGTCTCCACAGATCTTTCCCATGGGGCCCCTCCTTTCTGGAAATTCACTGAGACTCACCAGCTCCATCAAGAAAACAATCAACACGTTATTCTAACTTCAGATTGGATGTGGATTAAATGTTGGCATCACTTAGTTCCGTCAAATTGTCTCACCTTGCCTCTTAAAAATCAAACTGGGAAAATCCAAGCCTTTGGTTATTAAATCAGAGTGCTAGCTGTTGGTCCACACTGCATGTGTTGGGAAGGAAGAGGGAGTTGTGTGTGGAGGGGACAGAAAAGGCATGCACTCAGGTGAATTCATAACCAACAGAAATATGTAGAAACATAAAAGCAAAGATTAATATGTAAGTACAGGCTCCAGAGATGTTTCGATTTGGTCTCCTCCTCCTTCTACTGCAGAAACCAAATGATCGTGATCATAAAGTGAGACTGGCATTGGGAAATGGCTTGCGAGGAGATGTGTGGAGAGAATTTATTAAGAGATTTGGAGACATTGACATTCAGGAGTTCTATGCTGCCACCGAAGGCAATGTCGCCTTTACGAATTATACAAGAAAAATTGGTGCTGTTGGAAGAGTAAACTACCTACTGAGGGTAAGTACGTTGAAAAATGAGAGCATATCTGGAGATTTCTTAAAAGATACATCGTGATGATATAATTATTGGAAATTCATGAAGCATCAGAGCCGTGTCCCATTCCTATCACCAGGGGAGGCTTTGCTCCTTCTCTGTGACAATGACCTCAAAAAGACAGGGTGCTCGAAGTTAAAAACCTTAATTTCTGTGAATAACAATCCACTATGCCTTTTTCATCTGCAACTTATGTGAAGTCTTCATGATGCCATTTATACCTGCATATGATAAAACTCCTAAAGTTTCCCAGTTTCATAAGTTTACCGTACACTGTGACACAGCGTATTTCCGCTTCACGGTGCTGTGCGTCATAATCACCTGGGGAACTTTCTATATATCCAGTGCAGGGCCCCACCCTCCAAGCTTTGGATTCGGTTGTCCTGCGGTGAGGCCCAGTCATCAGTGTTTTTTTAAAAGCTGTTTAGCCAGGGTTAAGAACCACTCTCTAGACCTTTGAGAGAACTGGGATGCACCCCAGTTCTCGGATCTTGTGAACATTTGTGTTCACCTAGTGACTCCACCAGAAAGGTATTTCTTATTTTTTTAATTGAGATGTAATTGACATATAGCATTACATTAATTTCAAGTGTACCATATAATGATTCGAGGTTTGTATATGTTGCAAAATGATCACCACAGTAAGTGTAGTGAACATCCATCACCTCACATAGTTACACATTTTTGTCTCTTGTGATGAGAACTTTTAAGATCTACTATCTGAGCAACTTTCAAATATACAATACAGTATTATTCACTATTGTTACAATGTTGTACATTACATCCCCAGGAGATATTTATTTTGTAACTGGAAGTTTGTACCTTTTGACCAACTTTACCCATTTCACTCACCCCTCACCCTTGGCCTCTGGCAACCACCAATCTGTTCTCTGTATCTATGAGTTCATTTTTTTAATCTATATTCCACATATAAGTGAGATCATCTGGTATTTGTCTTTCTCTGTCTAACTTATTTCACTTAGCATAATGCCCTCAAACTCGATCCATGTTGTCACAAATGGCAAGATTTCCTTCTTTTTGTGGCTGAATGATATTCTATTGTATATATATATACGAATCTTCTTTATCCATTCGTCCATCAATAGACACTTAGGTTGTTTCCATGTCTTGGCTATTGTGAATAGTGCTGCTACGGACATGGGGGTGCAGATATCTTTTCAAGTTAGTGTTTTCATTTCCTTTGGATAAATACCCAGAAGTGGAATTGTTGGATCATATAGTAGTTCCATTTTTAATTTTTGAGGAACCTCCATATGCTTTTCCATAGTGGCTGTACCAATTTACATTCCCACTAACAGTGCACAGGGGTTTTCTTTTCTGCACATCCTCACCGACACTTATTATTTCTTGTGTTTTGGATAATAGTCATTCTAACACGTGTGAGGTGATATCTCACTGTGGTTTTGATTTGCATTTCCCTGATGATTAGGGATGTTGAGTACCTTTTCATGTGCCTGTTGGCCATCTGTATATCTTCTTTGGGAAAATGTCTGTTCAGATCCTTTGCCCATTTTTTAATTGGATTGTTTGTTTTTTCAGTCTTGAGTTAGAGGAGTTCTTTATATATTTTGTATATTAACCGCTCTTCAGATATATAATTGGTATTTCTAATTTTTAAGCCAGATCACATAGCAGTCTCTTTTCCCTCTCATTCATTTTATTGCCTGGGGTCTCCAGACAATTTCTTTGCCTTTTTCGTGCTTGAGCAGTCAGCCTTCCAGATGACCACCAGTATGCAAAATTCCAGGAAGAAGCAGCGAATACTGAGCCTCCACTGGCTTGAGCAGTCACTGCTGTCAGTATGCCTCTAGCAGCCCATCCCGCCTGGCCGTGAAACAGCCACACCAGGGCTCCCAAGCAACCTGTGTCCCCAGGAACTGACCAGCAGAGGACAGAGGGCTGTAATCCGTGTGCATAAGACGTCTGGCTCTCGAGCTCAAATTGCATCACCATCACATACTAGCTAAGTGACCCTGAGCAAGTCACTTTATGTTCCTTCGACCTCAATTTCACCATCTGTAAAACAGAGATAAAAGAGAAAATATAGAGCCCAGTGCCTGGCCCAAACTCAGTGTTTTAAGGGAAAAGGAGTGTTGAAAGGTTTAAATTAAATACTTATGAAAAAACCCTTAGAGGATATAGCCTAATGCCTATCATGTAAGAGCCCTGAATAATTGTTAGCTGTAATAATTATTGTCATGCCATTCCTTATATTCTGGCCTGATCATAAGGCGTTCCTGAGTCCAAAGAACCTCTCTGATAATGACAGCCAAGCTACACTTTACAGGTCTCTGCTCTGTGCTCCACACCTGAGCTGTCTAATACAGTAGCCACTAGCTACACATGACGATTTAAATTGAAATTATGTCAATAAAGTTTGTAATTCAGCTCTTCAGTTGAACTAGCCACATTGCAAGTACTCAGTAGCCACATATATTTAGTGATTACCATGTTGAGCAGTACACATATAGAACATTTCCACCATCACAGAAAATTCTACTGGGCAGCTCCACTACAGACCAAGAATCTATTTCCCACCCCGCTCTGGACCTGCTGTGGAGAGGGTCAGTCTTCTCTAGTTAGCTTCAGTCCAACCTGTAGTAGCTCAAACCTTAGAGACCCAGGCTAAATGCAGTTCAGAACAAAAGAGGGCAGAAAGCTGAGTTGAGGCATGGTGCAAGCTATCTGCGTTGTTACTGTTGATCCTCAGAAAGATGAATTGAAAGGAAGTTTTTGTTTTAAACCAAACCTGAGGACCTTAGAAGCTGGTGCTGTATATAACGAGATCTTTGCTTCTCATCCAAGATTGCCATGTTTTATTGTCAGTTTTTCTACTTTAAACAAAACCATATTTTTCAAAAAACTAAAAAAAAGAAAAAGGAAGATGTCCCTTCAACTGATGCGGAAAGCAGCATTGGCTACCACCCCCAGATTTTCTACATTCTTGCAAATAGACGAGATCTACATTTGTCGACCGTGAATGCTACTTGGTTTTTAATGGTTGTCTGCTACTATCAAAGCGTATGATTGGTTAATTTGTGATATAGACCTGAATACAAATTTGAAATGGACACAGCAATAATGGCTAGTAATTACATCTAAATACTGTCATATTTGCATTTTCTGTCAATAGAGAAAATAATATACTTATTGCTCTTACTGAATTACATGAATTTAAATTCTTACGCCATTGAATTATAGTATATATGAAATATGATGGAGTTTTAATAACTTTATAGCCATGGGCATGAAATAATTATACTACTGATCCTTAAGTACATTGGAGAATGTGTCCCTGGAAATGGGAGACATCTAACAGTGGCATATTAAGGTTATACAAGATTTTTAAAACCCACTTGTGATTTGTCCACCAAAAATATGTGTGAGAATGGTCATAGCTTTAGTTTTAATAGTCCAAAACTGGAAACAATCCAAATGCTCCTTAACAGGAGAAGAGATAAATAAATTGTAGTATATCCATGCAAGGAAAATTGCATAGGAACAAAAAATAAACCACTGAAACAAATACCAGTATGGATGGATGAATATCACAGACGTTATGTTGAGCAAAAGAAGCAGATACAGAGGCATCTATTTATTTCATTTATTTGAAGTTTAAGACATTGATGGTGATAAAAGTCACAATAATGGTTAATTTGACAGAAAGGGGTAAGAAGCGACATTTTAAGGTAATGAAAATGTTTCATATCGTCATGTGGGTTGTAGCTACATGGGTGTATGCATATGTAAAAACTCATCAAGCTGTACACTTAGGATATGTGTACTTTGTATCCTTTATGTGTGCAATACCACAATAAAAAAGAAAAAATTGTGAAAGAATGTGTGTTCAAAATGATATGTTTTAATTTTTCTAGAAAATCATAAATTATGAACTGATTAAATATGATGTGGAGAAAGATGAACCTGTCCGAGATGCAAATGGATATTGCATCAAAGTTCCCAAAGGTACAGTGGATTTGTGTTCAGTGAACCTGTGCCTTGCTTTACCTTCACCAAGTGATTATTAAGAACTAATATGTCATTGCTAAAATGAACAGTATGGCAAAATTTATCAGAGTGGGAAGAAAAGGGGTTTATGTTTGTACTCTCAGAAACAGTTACAGAAATTCCCAAAGGTACTAATTTACCACTACATGTAACATAATTATAGTTTGAAACCTAGCTTCACAACTTCTTGATTATGAGATAAGCATTTTGTAGGAAGAGATATGTAATTATGATTGTAAAAACTATAGTTAGTTTTAGGGAGTCTTTACCTTTCAGCTTAAACTACTGTGCATTTGTCTAATTAAGTGTGTACATCATTATTCACTAAAAGATTAGCCTTAAAAAATCACAAATGTGTGGCCATATAGAATAATGTACTGTGTGTGGCACATACCTGTGTGTCTATGATGTGTGTGGATGGACGGGCACATGTGCATGGAAAACAACACTTCCTGCAGTCAGCTTGTGGCCAGTAGGTTGTATGGCATTCATTTTAAGAAAAGGTTAATAATAAAATGTGCCTACTGCTAGCACATAAGTTAACAATTCCCATCCGTCTGTCTTAGGTGAAGTTGGACTCCTGATTGGCAGAATTACACAACTGGCACCATTTAGCGGCTATGCTGGAGGAAAGGCTCAGACAGAGAAGAAAAAACTGAGAGATGTCTTTAAGAACGGAGACGTCTATTTCAACACTGGAGATCTCTTAATGATTGACCAAGAAAATTTCATCCACTTCCACGACAGAGTTGGAGATACATTCCGGTTAGTTTCTCTGAATTATTGAGCCAAAAACAAACACAAGCACAAGCACTGGGTTGAACAAAACCAGATGAAAATAGGACAGAAAACCTGCATCTGATTTTTGGAACCTAAATAGCTTCATCTGTCCAATTCCTCTCGTTTCTCCTCAGTTGGTACTGGTCATTCTTGGGACAGCCAGGGAGTTTTCACACTGTTTCCAATCATGGGGCTTTTCTTCAGATAAAATCAAATGCATATTAACGTGGTGCTGATATTGTTGAAGAGGAGGTGAAGGGTTCCAAGCCCCCAGCTGCTCCCCTCCCTCCCACTCTCCATCCTCAACCAAGTGGTTTCCCACAAAACCCCCAGGTCGGCACAATGAAGTTTGAAAGTCATTGTAATGGACCATGAAATTAATTCCCAACAGGAATATGATCCTCCAGCCTCAGGACGCTTTGGTTTAATCAGCTTCCTTCCTGTGTTAACTCACTGAGCCCAGACCCTGTGTCTGCTTGTTCACCCCCAAGCTCCTAGCATGGTGCCTGATGCACATAATTACTTTTTGCATGAATGAATGAGGAAGGGATGGAAGTTATCTGGCTGTAGTAGAAAGAGCATGGATATGAATGAGGAGAACTGAGCTCCCAGGCTCCCCTCTATCCCTGACCAGCAGCGTTATCAAAGCAGGTGATCTTTCTCAACCTCAGTTCCTTTACCCATGAAATGAGGATCCCCACGATCCTCAGGATTCCTTCCATCTCTAGTATCCCAAGACCCAGGATCCATACTGTTATTTTATGCCAGCTTCATGTTACTAAAAAGATACTTCTGGGAGATATAAAGAGTTTTTAAATGTAAGACAAATTTTACCTCTTTATTAAGTGGGGAACTAGCACCTGGTTGGTATTAACATTATAGTCTCCCTGCAAATAAAGTATATTTTCTTTCTTATTAAAAGCTTTCTCAGGGACCAGCCCAGTGGCATAATGGTTAAGTTCACACATTCTGCTTCAGCGACCCAGGGTTTGCCAGTTCGAATCCCGGGTGTGGACATGGCACCACTTGTCAAGCCATGCTGTGGCAGGCGTCCCACATATAAAGTAGAGGAAGATGGGCACAGATGTTAGCTCAGGGCCAGTCTTCCTCAGCAAAAAGAGGAGGATTGGCAGCAGATGTTAGCTCAGGGCTAATCTTCCTAAAAAAAAAAAAAAAAAGCTTTCTCATTGCCATGAGACCCTGAAATACAAGCATGAAATTCTATTAAACAGAAGCTCACTTAGTGAATTAAATAGCAGCCAAAGTTAGTGAATGAGAAAAGTGAGGGACCTAAATCCAGCAGAAAGTCATTGAGATCTATTTTTGATTTCTAGTGCCTTTCTTAGGCCAAGCCTGTGTTTTAAAAGAACATTCATTCTGTGTATCTTGTTTCACATGGCGAAATTGAAATTCCACGTTTTACTGTTTAGGTCTACGCCTTTTGTCTTTTATTCCTCAAGCAGGATGCCTCTCCTATAACTAAGTTGGAGAGTGTGGGGCCCCAGGGAAGAAAGACAAATGCAGTGACACCGCAGAGTTCTGGAGAAACACCTGCTCTCTGTCGTTGCAACCTGGGCCAGAGACCATCAGTGACCTCTGCTAACCTTGCATTTTCTTCTAGGTGGAAAGGGGAAAACGTGGCCACCACTGAAGTCGCTGACATAATAGGACTGGTTGATTTTGTCCAAGAAGCGAATGTTTATGGAGTACCTGTGCCAGGTATACACAAGATAATATAAACCTGTGCCTAAACCCATTCAGTAACTGAATGCGATTTTAACCCCAGGGCAAAGTTTGTCATCTCTTTCTCCTGCTGGCTGTAGGATCAAATGACTCATTCAGCCACCTGGGAGTAAGGGCCTACGTCTGTTTCTCTTCCATTATAAATCAGCCAAGTCAGTGTATCTGAACCGGGCCTTCCTCTGTGGGTCAGCTCCCCAGCTGCTCTTGGATTCTCAGGGAAGCCAGATCTCTCCGAGATGCAGGGTCCCATGCTGCATTTGGCACACCTCGAGAAAAGATGCATCATGCTGGAGAGCTGGGAAATGGTATCTTGGTCTCTAAGTGGAGAGATGCAAATAAGAGCAAGTGCAGTTGCTAGGAGAAAAAATTGAGAAGGAGCTGATTTTGTCCAGACTCCTCTTTTAAACAGGTTCCTGACCCCAGCCCACCCCACTGAGTTTCCAAATCATCACGCGGAGTGGTATCACCAAGCCCTTCATCTGCAAATCTCCGCTGCCGGCAGAGCGGGGAGTGACACGGTCTGACTTTGGGTCCTGGCTCCAACACCTGCTGGCTATTTGACTTCAGGCAAATCACTAAAATTAGGATCATTTCAGCCCTGCAGTTAAGCTTGTCAAGAAAATTAATTCATTTTATTTTTCTATTTTTTATTTATTTAAAGATTGGCACCTGAGCTAACATCTCTTGCCAATCTTCTTTTTTTTGTTTTTGTTTTTCTTTTTCTTCTTCTTCTTCTCCCCAAAGTCCCCCAGGACATAGTTGTATAATCTAGTTGTGGGTGCCTCTGGTTGTGCTGTGTGGGACACCGCTTCAGCATGGCCTGATGAGCAGTGCCATGTCCACCCCCAGGATCTGAACTGGCGAAACCCTGGGCCGCCGAAGCGGAGCAAGTTAACACTAGGCCACAGGCCCAGCCTCTAATTCATTTTAACTATGTAAATACTAAACATGTATTTATCAAATATATACATGAAGGTTGTCATGAAAAGAAATCATTTTAATTCTAGATGTTAGAGCCCCAGCATGGCTTGACAAGTGGTGTGTAGGTCCGCACCCAGGATTCAGACTGGGGAACCCCAGGCCGCCAAAGCAGAACGTGCAAACTTACCCACTGCACCACCGGGCTGGCCCTTCATGTCTTTTCTTTTAATTCCCAAGTGAGGCTAATGACCAGTAAAGTTTGGGAGCCACTGCTAATAGAACAAGGAAGAGGAGGTGAGAAGTTTTCAAATGTTTGGAACAAGGACCAGGTGTGTTCATGTTGCTCCAGCAAACAGAACAAAAGCCATGGATTGAAATGACCAGGAGCAAGTTTTAGCCTGAGAATTTGACTGTAACCAGAGGGACCAACAATAGAATGGGCTGTCTTCTAAAGTAGGGAACACCCTACCAACTGGGGCCTGTAAAGAGGCTGGATGTCCACCTAGGATCCTACGAGAATTCTTGCAGCAGTGAAAGATTAGAGATGAACTCTAAAGTATCTCCCAGCTTTCAGATTCTGTGATTCTCAATGTCACACCTGCTGCTGGCTGATCTCCCACACGCAGAGACCAGCCCCATTCCAGCCTAGAAATGCGGCAGGTCTATCTAGGCTAAGGCGTCAGTCCAGAAGGGTGATTCTCAGTATCAGAGGGCTGAGCAAGGCCTCCACAGATCTCAGCTTTGGACCAGGAGGGTACTTCTAGGTTTGGGCCTCAAATGGGGTTGACTTTTTCTAGGTGTCATACCAGAACTGCCCAATAACTCTCTAGAACTTTCTATTCTCAATAGAACTTTCTGCAATGATGAAAATATTCTATATTTGCAGTGTCCAGTATAGCAGCCAATATCCTCCACATGGCTACTGAGCACTTGAAATGTGGCTAGTGCAAGTAAGCAATTGTTTTTTTCGTTTTACTTAATTATAGTTAATTTTAATAGCCACGTGTGACCAGTGGCTCCCATATTGGACAGTGCAGCTCTAGAGAACCCCTGGCCAGTACTGCTGTAGACTGGAACCTTCCCCCTGGAACTGAACTAGCTCCAAACCAACTTCTGGGGATACGGGCAGAGAGCTGAGACCCAACAGGCCCATTTGTCTCCCAGATGGGCATTGCCTCTGCTAGAGCAAGAAGCAAGAAGCCAGTCGACACTGAAGATTTCTGTTGCGTCAGCCTCTGCCTTAGTTCTAAAAGGAGCTTTTTGGAGATAGATTGAGACAGGTGCCTTTGAGAGAGCTTCCAGGGACCCCTAGATAAAAAGGGTCCGATGCCCTGCCTTCTTTCCTCAGATAAGAGACAAATCATATAAGGGTGTGTTTCCTTTCTTTTCATTTTTCCTCTTGTTTTTTGCCTTCTTTAGAGCCATAGATAAACACACAATCACCATGGGAGAGATTTCGAAAGCTGGGGCCCAGGTGACAAAGGGTGGCTCCTTCCTCCTCTCTGATTACAGCTAAGTAGTTCAGGGAAGTGGACCTGGACTCCCACTGGGTCTGCTCGATCAGGTGGAAGATATATTAATGCCTATTTACCACAGTCCTCACAAGAAAACAATGGTAATTGTTCTAAACACCTCTCCACTTACGGCCCTGCCTGATGGGGAAGAAAGAGCCATTAGGACGCGTTTTCTCTGTAGGGAACACAGCCTCTTGGGACTAGAGGGCATCGACGGGAGGGCACAAAACAGCTCACCCTTGCACCTTGCCTTCGGCCTCCTGTCCCGCAGCTTGTCTGAAATGCAGAGAGGCAAAGCTATTAGGAACCTTGATTAAATAAGTAAGTCTCAAAGGTGGTGTTTGTGCCTGGAAGTGCAACAGACTTGGCATTGCAACCTAAAGAACAACCTGAGCTCTGTTATTCCTGACGGTGGAGCAAGGACTTTTCACTGGAATCCAAAACAAAAAGTTCGTCAGCCACTGGTTCAACCTGTTTCTCACTTGGGTGTTTTCATCTAGGCTGTTAAGAAGGATGACGGTTACAAGCACAGGCTCTAGAGCCAGTCTGTCTCAATTCAATTTCTGACACTGCCTCGTATTTGCTGCATGAACTTGAGCAAGTCTCTTAATGTCTTCAAGCCTCAGTTTCTTCATCTGCAAAATGGAGATGACATTTGTACCTCTTCATAAGGTTGTTATAAGAGTTAAATGAGATAGTCCATAAAACACACTTAGGAGAGGGCCTGGCATATAATAAAGATTCAGTCACTATAGAGCTATTATTATTATTATTATATTCACTTTAGAATAACTTCAACATATATTGGAAAAAAAATTCCAACTATCCTAAAGAAACCCTGCTATAATGTTGTCTCTGTCCATTCTTCTTTGAACTAGCAAAGCATCATGAATAAAATAAATAGCTATAACACATCTAATTTTTTCTCACTTTATTTCTAGGTCACGAAGGTCGAATTGGCATGGCCTCGATCAAACTAAAGGAAGACCGTGAATTTGATGGAAAGAAATTCTTTAAGCATGTTGTCGATTACCTGCCCAGTTATGCAAGGCCCAGGTTTCTAAGAATACAGGTGAGACCTCTGGTTATCAGGTTCAATTATCTTCTCTCGGAGACACCTGTCTCTTAAGGAACACCTCCCTTTCTACCATGGCGACCACATTGGCCAAATTTTCATTACCCTTTCCAGGAAGCTCAATAAGGAAGCAGACATATCGGAAAATATAGCTAGCAGGAACCAAATCATAACCCCTTTCTCTCTAAAATGACAGGCCAGTTCATTTGGCAGTCGTATTAGTGAATAACTCACAAAGTCTGTGTTTGAGGAGGTATGACAGGTAAGCTAGAAATGCTCCACCCTCTTATTTGTTGTTTCGGCTTTTAAAGAATGGAAAAATCCACTGAAGTCCTACACCTTTCCATGGTGTGAAATTTAATTGGGCATCATTAGCCAGTTGGAACCACCAAAGGCTTAACTATCGCTGCCAGAGGGATTTTTTTTTCCTTACGTTAACCCCTTACTTAGTTTAGCACTCTCACTTTTGGACTTGGAGCTCTGTGAGCTCTTTGAGTCTTCTGGAGCTGAAGACTTGAGGATAGAATGTTAGGGTACCAGATATAGCTAGCTTATAGAGTTATTTCTATTGATGTTCATAAAGCACCTACGTTTGCTTTACAAGGAGGTGGTTGAGAGATGTAAAAATTGAAATTTCTGCGGATCATCCCCTATTAATTGAATAAAAAACAAATCTAATGGACAAATCTAAAAAAAACAAGTCTAACAGACAAACTGGCTGAAAAAACAGAGTTGTCTGGTGTAGATGACCCCTAGCCCACCCCACCATTAATCAGGATAGTCCAGTAACACCTGAAACTCACCAAGCAAGACTCCTCTGTGCCACATTCCACTGTCGGCAGCTCCCCTCTCCCCACAGGTGATCTTAAAGTTTTAAGGGAATGGAAAATACCTCCACAAAGGACCACCTGAAAACAGGATGCATCAGTATTATACAAAACTCACTTTCACAGCTCTCAAATGAGCCAGATGCCAACCGGTTGCCAGTCCCCCTGCTCCACCCTTTCCCCTTGCCCTGCACCCTACTCTGTTTGCAAAACACTACAGCAATGTGGATCGTTCGATGTTTTTCAGGACACCATTGAGGTCACGGGAACTTTTAAACACCGCAAAATGACCCTCGTGGAGGAGGGCTTTAACCCTGCCGTCATCAAAGATGCCTTGTATTTCTTGGAAGACAAAGCAGAAATGTATGTGCCTTTGACTGAGGACATTTACAATGCCATATATGGTAACACTCTGAAACTCTGACTATTCCCAGGAGGATAACTCATACTATTTCCAGAAAGAAACTGACTGGCCCTAGTACAGCCACTTAATGTAATCTAACTTTAATTTGATTGAAGATTATGAGGTGCTATTTTTTTGATGTGTACTGATAAGGAGAGACTTATTTTAGTTACGCCTGAACCTTTGCAAGTGAAAAGATTTAGAGAACTGTTTTCCGATTGCACCTACTGTTTGTGTTTGCAAACTAAGCTTGTTAGAAGGAGGGCAATATTTTTTTTTAAATCGTAATAAAATAGATGAACACCGATGTATGAGATGGCACTCTCTCTTTCTTGACTATATTCTAAATGCAATCCCTGAGCCTGACTGCCTCATTGCTAACTTTCCACAGGTGCCCCACCCAGAATGATAATGGCATTCTAGGTAAAAAATGGCAAGGAGTTGGGAGGTGAGGGGGTTGGGTCACCATGAGCAACCCAATGGAAGTCCAGCTCCAGTGTAAGGCCAGCTCTCCCCACCTAATAGCATCCTGGCCACTATCTACAAGCATCATTATCCAACAAGTGATAATGCCACCCATGGTCTTTGAAGGAACCTAAGTCTATAGCAACAGAGTTCTGTGCATAAAAGGTGTTCAGTAAGTATGTTTGAGCTACATCAAGGGCTGCAAACTCAAGTGTCTTCAGGATTCACATTGGTAATGTGGATGAGAGAAGCAGGTCACAAATGAATGTGGCAAACCTGGGGACAGCCACTACTCCGCTTCAGTCAGCTGATTATTGTCACAAGGCTGTACAGCTCAGGTACTTCCAGGATCTTCTGATAATTTAGAAAACAGAAATCTAGTATGTGACTCTCCCAGTTTTTTAAATGTAAAATCTCAAAATTTGTGTACCGGAGAAGTCCCAGATCTCCAGTTAGCACCCATAGTCCCGCATGCTCTTCAGACCTGAGCTGGTTCCACTCCACCGCCAGTCTCCTGCCAGAGAGCCTGGTCAAGGACGCCAGGCCCTCCTGTGACACAGGAAGGTTTGTGAACTTTGAGGAGCTCTTCCAGACTGGCTCTTTCTCCTCACACTCAGCTACCTCCTTTTCTGAGTAGAACTCCTTAACCCCTGCATGTGCACACACAGCGTTCCAGGAGCAGGTCTTTGGTGGCGGCACTCAGGACAACATGTTCCTAACTAGAGCTTGTCCAGGGCCCCAGGAGCATCATGGTCACAAAGTCCACATCCAGAAAGTGTGACCCAAGTTCGCCCCGGCCTCCCTAAAAGAGGTGGAGTTTCTTTTCCTAGAGGACATCCTCAGATGACCGGGAGCTGGCAAGGAGCCCCAATTCTCCCCCAGCTTAGACCCAAGACCCCAGGCACACATATGCAGGGATCCTCAATAATATATGACAAGAGAGGTCACCACCCCCCCACCCAACACAATACTAGAAACAGTTTTTAAACTCTCTCCACTCTTTTAGGTGCCTCCTAAGGAGTCATGACCAGAATCCCTGCCCCGGCTCGTGATGCCCAACAATAAACGTTTCCTGAGCACTTATCGTGCATGAATGACTTAAGGAGGGCGTCAGGAAAACTCTGGATGTCACTGCATCTTTGGGAATTTTGCCAGTAATTTAGAATGATTATTGCTTGGGAATTTTCACAAAATTCTGAGTATTTCTGCCTTTGCTTTATTGATCTCCCAGGGAGAATTTCAACCTGAGCGATGGGGGATAGCACAACCTTAGTTTTTGAGAATATCACATTGTGCAGTGGTGTTACTGGAATCTTGTGAAAGTGAACCCGGTTGTCAGCAGAGGTTCTCTTAAAGCAGTGACATCGTTCTATGTCATAGGGCCTTTTTTTCTTTTTTTTTTTTTTTGAGGAAGATTAGCCCTGAGCTAACATTTGCTGCCAAACCTCTTCTTTTCTTTTCTTTTTTTTTTTTTTGAGGAAGACTGGCCCTGAGCTAACATCCGTGCCCATCTTCCTCTACCTTATATGTGGGACGCCTACCACAGCATGGCTTGCCAAGCACTGCCATGTCCGCACCCGGGATCTGAATCAGCGAACCCCAGGCCACCGAAGCAGAACGTGCGAACTTAACTGCAGTGCCACTGGGCCGGCCCCCACAGGGCCATTTTTCAGATGAGAGGTCGGGACTGACACCCTTAGCCAGAACATTAGTTTTCCAGTAGCCAAAACCTGCTGAGCCCTGATCACCTTTGAGCCACATTTTAGACTTTCCAGTTAGAAACTCTCCGTCCCAGCCTGAGGGCCTCCTCAGCCTCCCCCGTCCCCAGCCCTCTGTGACTGAGATACCACAGCTCCACTGTGAGGGATAGAGGTTCCAGCACAAAATCCCAATACCTGGGTTTGCATATGTGTAAACAGCATAACCCATTACCTGTGACAGACAATCAACTTTTTAAAGACTCTTCTCTTTTTTTTTTTTTTTTTTAAAGATTTTATTTTTTCCTTTTTCTCCCCAAAGCCCCGCCGGTACATAGTTGTATATTCTTTGTTGTGGGTCCTTCTAGTTGTGGTATGTGGGACGCTGCCTCAGCGTGGTCTGATGAGCGGTGCCACGTCCACGCCCAGGATTCGAACCAACGAAACACTGGGCCGCCTGCCGCGGAGCACGCGAACTTAACCACTCGGCCACGGGGCCAGCCCCAAGACTCTTCTCTTTTTAAAGGGTGAGAAATTGTGCCCATAGAAATACCTGTACAAGTCATCTTCATTTGAAAGTACAAATGAATATTTTTTTAAAACATATGCTATCTCCATGTAAATCATTCAATAGTTCTCTGATTTCAAGTGTATTGTTTGGAAACATGGAATCAGCGCATAGATAGGATGCTACAGGCATCAAAATAATTCGGGGGTAAAACTAGGAAATGTCAGCATCTGAAATGGAAGATAATAGGAATCAGGATAAAAATGGATATGATGAACCAGGTGCAGTCACCCACCCTAAGAGAAGATTTGTTAAATGTGTTTCTCACTCTTACATCCACTCTACAGACATTTAGTGGGTGCCTGCTGTAGACCCAGATGTGAGCTCATCACTAGTGTGATGGAGTTTTCCAAGCCTCTATCTAGGAAGTCAGGTCAGAACTTCAAGGAAAGCTGACTGGAAAGGCGCCTAGAAGGAAGGCCAGAGTCTTCTCCTTGTGTTTTAACTTGTCAACAATAATTATTTTGTCATTACAGTTGGTGGGGCTGCATGAAGTCTGCAAAGAGGCAGCTAACAAGAAAGAAGGTGGAGCTTAGCATCAGCGCCTCACTGTTCGAGGGGAGGTGGGCTGGCTGGCCAACACAGGTGTTCTAGTCAGCGTGGTTGCTATCTCCCCAGAGTGCACAGGGCGTCATATATAGCTGATGGTACATTCCATTATGATCATCAATTTTCCTTTGCACAGATGTCATGCTTCTATGAAGCCGTAAGATCCATGAGGGCAGAGATTCTGTCTATCTTGCTCATCGTTCTATCCCCGGTGCCTGGCACATAGTAGGCCATAGTTATTTGTTGCTTTTGCATCCAGCAACCCTGATAAACATCTGGTTCCCCATGCAAGCTTTTCTAAGGGCTGGGGGGTGGGCGGGAGGAGGCAGAGAAGATTAGCTACAGAGATGATCTGAGTCTTCTAGTTCACACACAGCAGTGATTCTCCAACTTGAGCATTGAGAATCACTTGGAAATCTTGGTCAAACACAGACCACTGGGACCCATTCACCAGAGCTGGAATTGGAATTGGAATTTGCTTGTCTAACAAATTCCCGAGCGGTGCTGATGCTGTTGTTCAGGGGCCACATTCTGGGAACCGCTGACATAAAGAAAACGCATCCTGAGTTACATATAGTGTGTGCTTAGTGTAATTCAGTTCCTCAGAACTGGATTATCTTTATTAACCAAGGCTCGGAGCTTAGACCTGGAGTGACTCAAAGTGCTGGCCCCAGGAAATGCCCAGCACAAAGCTTGAAAATCCATGTTAACAGTGCATATCTATTTACTAGATACACATGTACATATTATTTGCTACAGCAAAACTAAAAGAAATCCTGGAGAGTGTCTAGTCAAACCTCTTTATCTGATAAAAGAAAAAACTGAAGCCTGGGAGGTTAAGTACATGCCAAAAGTCACACAGCTCATTGACATGGCTAAGCTCCCATCCAGCCTTTACAGGAAGACACAACATCTTCATAGACTAGTGGTTCTCACAGTGTGGGCTGGACCAGTAGCATCAGCATCACCTGGGAGCTTGTCAGACATGCAAATTCTCGGGCCTCGCTCCAGACCTACTGAATCAGAACTACTGGGGAAAGGTCCAGCAATCTTGTTTCAACAAGCCATCCTGGTGATTCTGATGCAGGCTCAGTTTGAGAACCACCAGCTTAGAGTCGTGCTTCTCAAGTTTGAACATGCATGAGAAGCAGCTGGGGAT
The DNA here is from genome assembly GCF_041296235.1 of Equus asinus. Classification (NCBI taxonomy): domain Eukaryota; kingdom Metazoa; phylum Chordata; class Mammalia; order Perissodactyla; family Equidae; genus Equus; species Equus asinus. Next base: position 147,026,080 of record NC_091791.1, on the reverse strand, counting down.
GCCAAGGCTTCTTGGAATAGCAAGTGACTCTAGAGCAGGGCTTCCCAAACATTGCTACATGCTGGAATCACTTGGGGAGCTGTCAAAAATCCCAAAGCCCAGGCCCACCCATACCAATTAGATCAAGATTTCTGGGAGTGGGAGCCAGGCATCAGTATGGTTTTAAAAGACTCCCAGACGATTCTAGGCTGCAGCAAATTTCAGGGACCACTGATAGAGAACAAGGGGCAACATGAAGCTTTAAGCTCTTAGGAAAGATTCTCTCCTTAACCAGACTCTAGCCAGGCTCCTGGGAGCCCTCTTCTCTGCTAGGCCTCAACCTTGGCCTATAAAGACTTGAACAAACACTAACATAGTTTCTAACAGCTCAAGGCCACAACACCAGGATGACCATAGTTCCCCTTAAAGTGCCTGTCTGCAAAAACTCAAGGCTGCCAAAAAAATTTATTGCTTGTTCCAGCAAACAGCTGAATTTGGGGCCTCTGTCTCCAGTCTCTGTGGGAGGGTAGGAGTCGAACTTTGATTAGTGTCAGTTAGCAACCCCAGATGGGTTTCACGTGGACCAACCCTCTCTTCCTGCTTTTTGTAATTTTTTCAATTCCCTGACTCTGCTGAGCCCCTGCTCGCACCCCTCGCTGATCCCTCATTCTCCTTTTAAAATGCCCAGTGACCTCAGGACCAGCCTGGTGGCATAGTGGTTAAGTTTGCATGCTCTGCTTTGGCTCTGCTTTGGGGTTCACAGGTTCAGATCCTGGGTGCAGACTTAGACATTTCTCATCAGGCCATGCTGTGGCGGCATCCCACATACAAAACAGAGGAAGGCTGGCACAGATGTTAGCTCAGGGACAATCTTCCTCAAGCAAAACGAGGAAGATTGGCAATAGATGTTAGCTCAGGGACAATCTTCCTTACCAAAAAAAAATTTTTTAATTTAAAAAATGCCCAGTGACTTCTGCATAAATCGAAGTTGAGTCCAGTTCTTGCTGGACTCTTTTCCCTTCTGCAATAGTTATTACTGATTAAAACTTGTCCTTACCTCTTTACTAATATCTGGCTTTACCTTTGACCCTGTTAATATAACCAATTTCAGAACCACTCCCTGTAAAAGTACCGTCTGAAATGGGAAGAAAATGATTTTTTGGCTTATAAACCAACCATGGACAAGCTGCCTGTGAGCACAGATTTTATTTGACTACAGGGTCCAAAAAAAAAGGGGGACATGCAAGAATTCCAAACCTAGAGAGGGAACATTTAAATGCACCAAAGGACTGGAGGGGCCTACGTGAGCTTCTAATCAAGTACAGCCTTGAACAACACAATGTGGTGTAATAGCCTGAACTTTATCAAAGACAGAGATCTGGGTTTGCCTACTCACAAGCTGTGTGACCTGGGGCCTCGGTTTCCTCATTGATAAACTGTAAGCCACAGTGCCTGACTCAAGCTGCCTGCCTTCTTCATACCAAGGGTTCCTCCAAACTCTTTTTTTCACAGTTAAATTCAAATCTTCAGCATCCTAAAAAGCAGAATCCATAAGTATATGCATTAAGTCTCCAGGACATGCCCTAGTTAATTAATCAATGTTTCGGTGACATAATTAAGTGACACAGCATACACTTTTTTCAGGGAAAAGCACAATTTATTTCTACATTATATTTCATGTCACAAGCTGAGCCATGGACACTACCTGCCAGTATACTACCCTGGACCCTTTCTTTTTGGCTAGCCTACTGGAACCTTCTGGACCGTGCTGGCTTAAATTCTCCATCAGTATCCTATCCTGAGTCATGAACCCCTATGAGAATCTGATCAAAATTATAGGCTTTCTTTCAAGAAAAATGCACATACACATAAGCACACGAATTCAGCATACAATTTTGAGGGGTTCAGAGACTCCTTGAAACACATCCGTGGACTCTGGCTGAAGCCCCTGTTCTAAACCATGGCCTGCAGAGGGCAGCAGGGCAGCTGGAGCCCACATTGAAAGCTGCATTCAGGAAAGCTGGGGACGCTGTAGAACTTGATTAGTTTTTTGAAGGCACTCTTCTTTAGCATCATCATCTCTTCCGGAAACCTAGAGAAGATTCTGACCCGGGAGGAGCCCCCATTCTTCACAGAGCCATCTGAGGGCAGTGGCTTCTGAGCACTCACAGGCACACTATTGCAACTGAGGGAGCGCACTGCCTTCTTCTTATTCTGTACAGACAAATAATTGAACAGGAAGGAGGACAGCTTGTGCTTGGTAACATCTGGAGCCTCTTCTGAAAAGCAGTCATCAAGTGGGTCCGGCAGGGTTTCAAGATGGCGGCTGTCTTCCCTTCTCACAGGACTGGCTCCCACACGCTGAGGCTGTTTGATGATCTTCCTGGTCTGGGCTGAGTCATCTCCTACCCCATTGACAGATGGAAGGCACATTTCATCGGCCAAGGCTCTGGGGCTCCTGGTTTGGGGGATGAGTTTCTCGCCCTGAGGGCTAGGTTGGGAAGTACAATGCTGCCTCAGAATGAGAGTGGCAGCATCTCGAATGAGATTCCAGTCTCTCAGGATATCATCCCTGGTGGTGAACTGGGATGTCACAGTGAAACGGATGATCAACTTGTCCTGGATAGTGGCCGGGATGAGGAAGAGACGGCCAGCTTTCGCTATTTCCTTTAACACACTTTCTGTGAGACAATTAGGACCCTGTTTGAAGGATAAAGAGAAGTGAAGTCTGTATCACATCCTCTAGAAGCATCCCCAGAAGCCCAGCGTTTATGTTTCCAAGATGCCAAATGATCACCAAATAACATCATCACAGATTGTGGAAGATGGCATTACCTTTAGACGAAAAACCACCAGGCCAAGGTGCCTCTTGGCAGGAATTTCAAAGAAAGGGTCCTTTCTGACCAGAGATTCAAAATATTTAGCCATTTCAGTGCCCTAGAATTGTAAATAGAGGGAGAACTGAGATCAATAATCAGGCAAGGGACAACTATGCATAAACTTTCACACTGCTAAATGGGTTTAAACCAGATCACCTTTGAACCATAGAGACCTGAATAGCTTCTGCCTGGTTTTCTTCTCCGCTTGGCTTTGCTCGTATTCCAAGCTGGAGAACCTCCAATGGCTCCCTGTGTCTTGTCGTATCATATCCACCTTGAGAATTCATGTCTCAGAGCCCTCTTTCAACTCACCCCCAGAACCAGAAGGCATGTGCTTTGCAATCAAGGCAATCTGTCCTCATGTCCCGGCTTCACAGCTTCTTGACTGGCAGAGGGGGCAAGTGAGAGCCGAAACCCAGCCCATGCCCTGCATTCCCAGCTGGGTGCCTCACCCGGGCTGCGTGTGCCCAGAGGAAGAGATGCTTGTTTCTACTACACATAGGGCACCATGTGGGCTCTGGACAGCCTTGCCCCCATCCTAAGCCTACATCTTTCCCTTCCTCTCAAACCTTATCACCTCAAATGCCCTTTCATCTCCTTTTTTCTAACATTCCACAAAGTACATGTTTTTACATATCATCCCCACTTACACCGTGGAGAAGGCTTTGCACCTGTTTAATGGGTACAGAGTTTCTGCTTGAAATGGTGGAAAAAGTTTTGGAAATAGATCGTAGTGATGGTTGCACACCTTACTAGTGTACTTAATGCCACTGCACTGTACACTTAAAAATGGTTAAAATTCGAGGGCCAGCCCAGTGGCCAAATAGTTAAGTTTGCATGCTCTGCTTCGGAGGCCCAGGGTTTCACCAGTTCAGATCCTGGGCACAGACATGGAACCACTCATCAGGCCACGCTGAGACGGCGTCCCACATAGCACAACCAGAAGCACTCACAACTAGAATATACTACTATGTACTGGATGGCTTTAGGGAGAAAAAGAAGAGAAAAAAAGAAAAAGAAGATTGGCAACAGGTGTTAGCTCAGGTGCCAATCTTTAAAAAAAAATAGTTAAAATTAGAGGGCCAGACCCAGTGGCCTAGTGGTTAAGTTCAGCGCACTCCACTTTGGCAGCCCAGGTTCCGTTCCTGGGTGTGGACCTACGCCACTCTGTTAGCAGCCATGCTGTGGTGGTGGCCCACACACTGAAAGAAAATAGAGGAAGATTGGCATGGATGTTAGCTCAGGCTGAATCTTCCTCAGAAAAAAAAAAGTTAAAATTAAATTTTGTATTACGTATATTACATTACAATCAAAAAATAATTTTAAAGCTTTGTACCATATTAATCTTTCACTGAAGTTTGTCATTTTTTAAATTTCCTGTTTGTTTTTATCTAGGAATATTAACCAAACAGGACAAGATTTGCCTTTTCTTTCATTTTTTTAAAATTTCTCCAAGCATCCAGAAGGATCTCCATGAAAGATTTGCTGAGTAATTGCTATCACCTTCTTCTCACACCTGCTGCTCTCTTTCAGGGAAAGCCCAGGGATTTGGCTAATCATGTCTTCCATCATGATGCAACAAGAGGCTACAAAGCTCGTCCAGAACCCCTTCTTCCTCTCTTCACTGCCCGGTCTGTTTAAAATAGTCTCCAGTCCCTGCCAAAGAACTTTCCATTTTCAAGTCCTAAGGCTCTCTCTCAAGGAAAGCACCCTGCTAACTGTTTCCTAGCTGTTTTCTACTTCTGCAATTCCTTTTCTAATTTTGTCATGATTCTCCCCTGTATCTCCTTCCCTCCAGTCCATTTCCACCCACCTGCCCTGCCAATTCTGTATCTTTCTGAGTAAATTTTTCTTAAAGCTACCTGAGTACCATTAAGACATCTCAGGTACAGACCCAGAATCAGGCTAGCTAAGGACCACGAAACTGATGCTTTTGAGCAAGGAAAGAGACCCAGAAGTCATCTTGGTTCGACCTCTTCATTTTCTAGGAAGAGCCAAGGGAAAGTGACTTCCCCAAGGTACAAGTGACAGAATGCAGGTCTCCTGGTCGCCAAGCACATTCTCCTCCCACCATGCTCTGCTGCCTCCTACAACACAGGGTGTTTGCAACGAGATAAAAGCAGAGCCAGGGGAGAGGGAGACAGCACAGGTGACATCCCCGCCACCAGAAACCACCTTCATGGGTGATGAAAGCAGCACTGCTACCAGTACCCGGTCCCACTCTAGGTCAGGGCTGGGCAAACTACAGCACGCAGACCAAGTACAGCACCCCTACCTATTTTTGTAAATAAAGTTCTTTAGAAATAAGCTAAAAATATTTACTACCTGCCTTTTACATTGAAAGGTTACCAGTCCCTAGCGTAGGTGATAGGAGATGATGATGATGATGTTGATGATGATGATGATGACTTATTATGATTAGAAGAAGGAAAAAATGGAGGAGGAAAAGGAGGAGAAAGAAGCGGAAGAAAAGGAGGAGGAGGAGGAAGAGAAAGGAGAAGAGGAAATATTCATTGAGTACTTAGTCAAGTATTAGGTCCTGTGCTAAGTGGGGACTTTATATGTTTTATCTCATTTAATCATTACACTAAGCCTTTGAGTGAGGTATTATCATTTTCCCACTTTATAAATTAGGAAAAGAAACATAGAAAGATTAAGTAATTTGCCTAAGGTCACCAAATAGTAAAGGGTAGAACTAAAAACTCAAACCCAGATCCCATTCTCTAAGCTGTATAACAGAGACGTACACGACTTGGTTTTCTATAACCTTCAAGGGCTCACATAGTAGAAGATAGCCCAGAACTGTGAAGAAAGGATGCCCTCCACTCTTGAGCAGGGCAATCGCCATCTCTGAGTCTCACCTATAAACTGGGGCTGATCAGGATGACCACCCCAAGCCTTGCTGTAAGAATCTCATGAAACACTTTAAGTTATTTGTTTTAATTTAAGGCACTATTCAAGTAATGACAATTTTGATCGCAGTCAAGTTGAAGAGATAAAACTAATTCACATCCAACAACTTTGTTTTAGTTCCACCCCTTACTATTATGGGACACTGGTAGTCTTTTGAGGTCAGTTTTGTAAGTGTGCTTGAGTAGGTGATCCTAGGAATGCCAAGGAAGCTGAGACTAGGGCAGAGGGAATAGTCAGGGAAGCTTGTGGCAGAAGCAGAACCTAATCCACTAGCACATTTGGAGAAGGGAGGGCAACACACAGGTGAAGGTGTGGAGGCAGACTGAGGATGGAGTTGGAAAGGGTCAGTGAGAAGCTTGAGCTCAAATAGAGGCTGATAATCAGCTCCTTGAAGGCCAGGCCCAGGAGCGCGGGCCTAGTGTAGGCAATGGGGGAACTGATGGGAGGTCAGGGGTTTGACTTGCAAAAGGCAGCATTTCGGGAAGTTGGCCAGCACCTGCACGGTGATATCCAGTCCTAAGTTGTCAGGGAAAGAGTTTTCCTGGTTACTTGTAACCTCCACTGCCTCATTCCCCAGCACTACCCTCCAGTCTTGAGTCTGAGGATCTAGGGAAAGCACAATGTGCCCAACGTCCCTCAGTATGCTGGGTGACAGCCACTCATTGATAAACATCCAGTTCGCAAACACCTTGACGTTGATTACAATGTAAAATTGCCAAGAGTAAACCGGTCATAGTTATCACAGCTCCTGCTTCCACCGTTTTATTTTGTATTGTGTTGCTTTCCCTAGGGGCAAGGTGGAAGGGGAAAGACACGCAGTAATAAAGGACAGTGTCTTTGGATGTACCCGGCTGCTTTCACCGATGACATTATCTTTTGCATAGGTGCTTGTACAAATGAAAGAAAAACGCTGCTAGGCAAGTTCTTGGTTAGGTCCTACCCTTTCCATGAAGAATATGACAGTGGGACTATGCTTGTCTCATTTATCTCTGGGTCACTTTCCTAGCACAATAATTTTGTGGCTGTTGTTGAATTGAGTTGAAATAAATTGTACCAAACAGTCCTTCAATAAATACCTCTTGACACGAGGCAGGGGTGTTTGTTCCAGACTTAGTAGGTCTACCTGGCCAAGCCAGGAGAGCCAGGTTTCAGGCATAACCATAATAGCGACTAAAATTTTCAGACAGCCGTGACAATCGGGGTAATTCTAGACAAGATATGCTCCTAGCCTGGCCACACATGCTGCCCTTTGATTTACTTTCTCTTTCTCTCTCTGCGAACCAGGCTCTCAGGCTATCATTCCCCAGGCTCAGTGATAGCAAAAGGAACAGTGAGACACTCAGGCAAGAGGGACAGGTGCCAGGCAGCCCTCGGTGTCATGTCCTGCTCACTGATCCTCTAGCTAAGAAAGAGATGGCGCCTAAATAATGGAGTCCCAGGAGCCCGGGAACAGACCCAGACACCTGCGCATACAATGCAGGTCCCCTGGGCAGGTCTGCAAAGCAGAGGCCAGCCTTCCTCCCCACTAGGACACAAAGCAAACCTGGGCTCAGCCCACAGTCTGTGCACTACATACGTGTCTGACGTGGGCTTGAAGATTCTTCACCCCGAAGGACCGAATCACAAACCAGAGTTTAATAGAGCGAAACCGTCGGCTTAGGGGGATCTGCCAGTGCTAGAACAGAGAACACAGTGCCCAGGGTTAGACGAGGGCACCTGCTCCCTCATGCACTCCTGGGTTTTACCATCTGTAGTCTGCCCAGCCCTCCAGGGATGGACGATGTCACCGTGACTCCCGAAGATGTTGCTAAGGAGAAGCTAAGGCAAGTTACCCAAAGCCTACCCCATCATGTGACCAAATCCTGGTGAAGCTGGCCAACACACCCTTGTCTAAGAGCAGGACAAGTGGAAATCGAGTCCATGACCCTGAACCGAAGACAAGATGCCTTGCTTTAAATGCTGCTTTAAGCATTTCAACCCAGGCTGAAATTCAGGATAAGGTCAATATATTTTTCTTTCTCTAGAAGAATCTAAGTTCTTTGAATAGCAGAAAATAAATTTATTTTCTATTCTATTTTATTTCTATAAAATAAATATATTTCTATCCTCCCCCAAAATGTAAAGTATAGTAGTCAAGAGCTCAGATGCTGGAGCCCACAGACCTGGGTCTCTCCTCCAGCTCTGCCAGTCACCAGCCGTGACCTTGGGCATTGCCTCCTCACTGGCTCCTTGTGAGACAGAGAACCAACAGCAACCCCCAGGGCAGCATGTGAAGAGATTCACAGAGCCTCACAGGAAGATGTCAGCAATTGTTGGCTAAGGAGATGATAAAAATTTGAGCTACAGATCACAGTAGTATTTCTGTCTAGAACCAAGATGATCATTATTTCATCTCACTGCCCTGTCCTGATTTTTCCTGTGACATTCCTGTGCCCTCAGGAGGCATCCCTCCAGCTTTCAGATTTCAAATGAGCATCTGCCTCTCAGCCTCTGTTAAAGTAAAATTGACCCTTTGCTCCTGGTGACCAAATTCAACAGAGCTTAAAGTCCACGGTTGCAAGCACCTGAAAAATTTCAAACCAATTTCAAATCAATTTCTCAGATCTGAAAACAGAACAAAGGGTTTGGAAAACATCTGCAGTTATTCTGATGAGTAATGTGGTTTTTAATGACCTTTTCCTCAAATGTCAGGAAGCTTCTACCACAATTTCTGTTCACTAAAAATAAATTTTTGTTCCATCAAATATTTATCTACTCATCGACAGGATTGCCAAATCCTCAAAAATGTGCTCACCTTCATCCTTCACCCATTTCCTGACCCAGACACAGTTGGCACATTGCCCCGTTATTGATGGACAATGTGTTTCCCACATCAAGGGCTAAGCCTTTGATTTCCAAGCCAAACACTCTAGTGCTGAGAATCAGGTTGGGGACTTCGGTTCACCAGCAGAGGGCGTCAAAACCCGGAAACGGGACAAAATCTCTGTAAGAGGGAAAGCTTCAACCCCACGACTTAGTAGACGGACACTCTGGGAGCAGAGCGAATGGATTATAGGGGCCGTCTCTAAAAACATTCGATTACAGCCAATTAGCTACTTAATTTCACGAGGAAATTAAAAGGAAAGGCAGAGATGGTTTTAATTTTGATTTCTTCTCACTCTTTCTGTACCCCTAGTCATTCCTCTTGTCACTGTTCCAAAACCAACACATGCTGACCCAGCAGGGTGGGTTCTGGCCAGCATTTTCTGTTGGAAAAGGAATTTGGACTTGTAAATGGCGCTATGGCTCTTCTTTAACTCAATGCATTCCCAAGCCTGCTCTGGTCCTTTCAAGTTTTGCAGGTCTCTGCCACCAAGGGCAAGACAATGTCCCACTCACTAGTCAGGAGAGGAAAGGGCACTTTCCCGATGTAAGAGAATCTAGCCCTGATTTCAGATGGCTCTGGGGCCCCAGGGATGAAGACCTTAAGTCTTCTTTCCCAGGATGCTGCTCTAATTCTGGCTCGTCCCAAATATGGCTGGGCTTCTATTTAAAGCTGCAGCTATCTGGGTGCCCCGAGGCTGGGGCATCGGGGAGAGCAGCAATGAAGACCCCCAGGACCACATCAGACAGCAGCTTCAGGATTTTCTGTTAGGAGACTCGAAAATTAAATCCATAAGATTAGAGGTGGAGGAAGGAAAAGCATAAAGCAGCATCTTCTGGATGCAGAAATATAAATAGTAAGATTCCCCCAGACCAGTGCTGGGAGAAGTTTAATATTTTTATAAGTTATCTAGAATACAGAACACACTGTAAAATCTCCAGACTGAGAGGAAGGGACCACAGGAAGATCTTGAGATTATGGTTGTAAACAAACAAACAAACAAAAATTAACATGAAATTCAAAATGGGCAAGGGAAAGATAATGCTTTTAAGTTATGATGGTCCAAGTTCACTTACAGGAGAATGGGCATCATTTTACACTCAGGAAAATAACCTAGAGTTATCCAACAATATCTGCCCCTTGGGGCAGTGGAGATGAAATAACCACCATCCTTCTATTTTATCAAGAGGGCCTTACCCCACCACTGCAAGCTTACTGCCTGCAATTCCAATCAAAAAGCTTCAAAATCTAAAGGAAGTGTGAGCTGGTCCGAGGGAGAATAACAAACAGAATCAAGAGGTGGAGACGCTGGAGCTATTTTAGGGCTAAAAGGGCAAGACACTTCTGTTGCCCAAGGAGAAAAGACAGAACCCTCTCTTCACAAAGTATGACCCTCACTGATGTCAGGCATTGCTCCCTGTGCCTCACTGTCTTATTCATTTCATCCTCACAGCAAGCCTAAGAAGCCAGCACCATCGTTACCACCCTCATGCTACAGATGAGGAAACCTAGACACAGAGTTTAAGTCATTTGCCCAAGGCCATGCAAGTTCATAAATGGAGGAGCTAAGATTCAAACTCAGGCCATCTGGCTTTAGTACTTAAACACTGACCCACTTTGCTATATAACAAATACCTAAAAGAGCTTTTAGGAATATCATGTCTACCATTTATTGAGCATTTGCCACATTCTCAGTATTGTGCTAAGTGATCTACATGTAGGTTCCCATTTCAGCCTCACGATACCCTTTGAAATCGGTGCCTCTATGCCCATTCTACAGATGAGGAAACCAAGGGTCAGAGAGGTCCACTAAGTTTCCCAAAGCTCACTACTGGTGTGGCTTCCAAACCAAGCTCCTCTCACTCTGCTCCACTCTCTCTCCTTGGTCGTGTTACATGTAACTTGTTTGTTTACATCCCTGTCTCCGCTACAATTAAAGGAAGGGCTCATCTTCAAACTGAGGAGTAAATCTGAAGAACTTATTCTCCCCAAGAGATAAGACAGGCTGAGAACGTGGGCACTTTCGAGAGATTGAGGTGCAGCGAGTGAGAAGGCCAGGAATTTTTCGAGGCATCCAGTACCCGTGGCCCACTCCCACCACGGAGCCTCCCACAGGGCCTCCACTGGGGTCAAAAAGATGAAAGTGGTTTAGACAAGGAGCCTCTTTCCACACCCAAGGAAATCCTCCACCCTACCCTGCTGCTGGGTAGGAAGCAGGAAAGATTATCCAGAATGGAGGAAGAAGGCAGGAAGGACACTCATGGCAGGAAGGACATTTCTGGGAATAAAAAAAAATACCGCACATATTCCAGAAACGTGTATACTGCCTCAAAGGTTGATTTCATTTTCCAGAGTTTTTAAAGTTTTCTGGGTTTCACGCTATCTACTTAGGCACAGCTTAAAACCAAAGGTATACAGAGGCAATGTTATGGAGTGAGTGCACAGAGGGCCGCTCTCTGATGGAAGCCAACAAACAGGAGAGCCTTAGGGCTCAGATGCAGCCAGTTTCCATCTCAGAGGCTGCCAGGTTGCCCATTCCTGGCCACTCACCATGAAGTCGGTGGCCACGCCCGAGTTGGGATGCCTGAGGTAGACGGGGTTCACGCTGAAGGTCTGCTGCAGCTTGTACTTGTCCTTGACCCTGTGGGTTTCCAAGTGGGCGTTAGAGGCTGCAGGCTCTCAGAGGAAGCAAGGCCTTCCCAAGGGCTGGGAGCTCGGCCGCCACACTCACCAGAACCCGGTACAGTCAAAGTGCACCATCATCCACTTGGAAGGATTGAAAGTGAAGGAATCGGCATACTCGATGCCCTTCAGAAACCCCCGGAACTCTGGACACAGGAAGGCAGTGCCTGCATACGCTGCATCAATGTGGAGCCACAGCCCCTCGCTGGCACCTGAGGAGGCAAACATCACCTGGTTAGGAGGTGGGCCGAGTGGAGGTTGCCACCAGTCAGCTAAAAGGCATCTCTTGCCTGGGCCAGCTCACTGGCGGACTACAAGAGAAGAGCTGGGAAAAGATGGCCTGCTCCGGCTAAATGAGACGTCAAGGCACGTGGAAATAGAGGGACCGAGGGCAGTCAGTGTGAGGAGTGGGGCTGAATGAGACGCCGTCACCTCCTAAAGAGAAAGCCTACAGAACCTCACCCCGGCCTTCTTCTCTCACCTGGCACCGAAATCCACTTGCTACTGGCCCAGAGAGCAATGTGAATGCATCTAATGCCCACATTAGAGAGAGGATGTCTCTTTCCTAGTGGGTTTCTTGCCTGGGGATTTTAAACAATCACACTGGAGTTTCTTTTCTGCCTTAATCTCCCCCCATGGTTTCGCCTGCCCTGCCCTTTTCATTTTCTTAGCCTACACTAGAAAATATTTCACTATGCCTCATTCGCCCTGTGTTTTTGGACAGAGCTTTGAGTCGATTTCCTCGTACCAGCGAGAGGGTGAGAACCCCACGGCTCTCCCACTGTTGCCTCCTGGGACAGGATGCAAAGGAGGGCAGCTCTAACCCTGGGTCACACGGCTGGGAAAAGCAGTGACCTGGCTGCCTGGGAGGAGGCACTTGTGACCTTTGGTGGCTCTTCCCACGCTCTCTGCACTGACTGAGGAGGGGCAAGATAATTCCATAGAGCTGGTTTCATGTTCTTGCTGTAGGGAGCATTCTAAAATTCATTATTAATCTTCCTAGCCAGACAGGGCAGACACTCACAGATGGGGCCCAGCTCTGACAGGCAGTCAAACGCACAAACCCCGGTGGTCCCTAGTGTTGCACAGACCTGGAGGAAGATAAAGGAAGTTATCACGAGAAGGTGGGCTCGTGGGACACATCTGGCCTGAAAAAGGATTTAATCACAGATATTACCTACCCCACTCATCCTACCAGTGCAGTGTGTATTTCACACTATATTTTACCATGTCCTACAGTGAGAAATACATTCTATATAGCAACCTAATACATATATACATGTGTATTTGAAATAAAAATTTCATCAAACAATACATAGTCTGGCTACAGGAATGCACTCTGAGATTTTCTATTATATCTCTTTTTTTTTAATGCTGATGATGACCCACAAAATTTATCTCCTAACACATCAATGAAATACAATGTATTTGAGGACCTTTCTGCTTTTGTTTGCAGCACGTAACTTACCTGAATTCTGCCAAAATTCCTTCCTCACCTCCCAGTTCTATCGTTCTAAGCTCAGAACAATGTTCTGACTTACAAAGACAGGCACCAAGCCCCGCTCCTTGTCCTCCTTGATGGCTTTCCGAAGAACAGCCCCTCGGAGCGAGAAGTTGTCATCCACAGGCAGGAATTTCATCTTCACAAGAGAAATCAAACCAGCCTTTTCCACTGAGGAGTGAGCCTAGAACAACGGAAGAAACCTGTTAGCAGAGTCATCCCGGGATAAGCACACCCCAGAAACTGCTGAAGCCACACGAAGGGAATCAAAGATAACATCTGAGGTTCATCTTCCCCTGCAGCTCCTGGGGACGACCTCCGAGGCGTGAGCTGCCCTAACCTCCAGCATGCTCATGTCTAGGAGAAAATTGCTCAGTGACTAACTCTCCAGAAGCCAAGCACTAACCTGAAGGTCTGGCCCATGTCGGGCAACTCACCTGGTCAGAGGCGTAGGCAATGAGCCGGGCGTTTAAGGAGGATTCGTCCACCCCAGGCTCAGATGCTTTCATTTCCAGGATTTTGCTCTTCCTTGCTGCCAGCAAGGCGATCAAGGTGGACTCACTGACTGTGCTCTGTAGTGGAAGAAGGATTACCAGTGGCAGCCTCTCTCTGTGTTCTCTTGGCAAATGCCCCCAGGTTTCATGGTTGTGTATGTGTGTGTGTGTGTGTGTGTGTGTGTGTGTGTTTAATAGCTATTCCAAAGGAAGTATACAGCTCCTGCCTAAGGGGCTGTCCTTCCTCCCCAACTCTGCATTCTCTATTCACAACACCCCACGCATTCCTGGGACACGTCTCTCTCCTCTAATTTTCCAGGGAAGTAATGAAAGCAAATTTTCACCGAATGTCAACATCTTTGTGAAAGAGGCCACAGAGACCAAAAAGAGAACTTCAGCCCCTGCTGGAGACTAGTCTGCTTATAGCTATGTTTGCTTCCATGTAAAATTTGCTTAAAAGAAAGAACTTTCAATTTATTAGTTACAGAAATGGAGTTTGTTTCCCCAGGGATATGCCAAAAAGAGAAGGTTCTGGCCTATGTGAGAGGCTGATGACTTTGGTCTCAGTTTTGTTAACAGTGGCTCTCATGACCTTTGGCTAATATTGCCCCTCCAGAAGACACTTTTCCACGTATAAAATGGAGAGCATCCCTTTAGCTGCCTCTCAGAGTGGGAGTATCGATTCTCCAAAGGAGGGTTAGATAAGATTTTGCTCTGGCCATTACTGTGAGAGTCCTGAGGGCCACCTCAGTGACCTCATGGGAATCTCAATGCTTTCTCATCAGTCAGTCGGGCTTTGGTGTCTTTGCTTCTTGAAATCTTCAGGTGACCTACAGCTGATAGCTCCCTGCTAAAAAGCCTGGCAGACAGTGTCACAGGGAGTGGTACAGATCAGATCCCACAAGATATTCAGTGGCTGGAAATTACTCCACAAAAAGGAAGCCAGCAGAATAGTAAGAACAATAATACTACCTTCCATCTGTGTAGCAATTCATAGTTCACAAAACACTTTCTGTCACCCCATTTGCTCCTCATAAAACCTCTCACAGATACCTGTCATTTCTTTCTACAGATGAGGATACTGGTGCTCAGAGAGGTTACAGGACTAAAACATGTTCACATGGCTGATGAATACAGGAGAAAGCACGGTTTGGATTTAGGCCTGATTTGGAATCATTCTTTCACTTACCGGCTGCACGACCTGGGGCAAGTTTTCAACCTCTCTGAGCATCAGTGCTCTTATCCCAAAAATTGGGGATGATGCTATTTACCTACAGGATTCTCGAGATAATTAGATGAAAAGCAAAATCATGTACAGCAGACATTTAGCATGCCCTCCAAGGTATAGTATCTGAACTTAGAACTATCCGCTAACAACCCAAAGGGCCACAACATGCAGTAATTTGTCTTTCTTGTGAGGTTCAGATTTTAATCTTGCTGCAAGACTGGGGTAAGAGAGGGAGCCACTTAGCTAGCAAATGGGCCCAGCAAACTTTCCAGTTCTCATTTCAGGGCAGCGTAGCTATTTTCATTTGACAGAAGAATTCATTTAATCCTCACATCCACTCTTTGAGGGAAATATTAATATTATTATTATTATCTCTATCTTATAGATTATAAAACCAGGAAAATTACACATTAGAGTAGAATTCGAGAACTTGGGGCTTCTCAAAATTCTCAGAACCAAGCCCTCATATATGGATGTCAAGGTTTACAGATGCAAAAGTAAATGTGCATGGTCTACAGGATCCACCCAGAAAGCCTCACTATGCTACATTACTCTTGACAAAAAAAGACACATCTGAAGAAGCATCATTTGACAGATATCCAAAAGATAGGGTTATAGGATAAGATCAATTGATTGATGTTGTTAATTTAAGATCAATTGATTGATGCTGTTAATTTCTCTCACTGCCAAGGATCTCCTGGATGTAGGATGGGGGGAAAGAAAGAAGTTTCTACTTGCCTTCTCTTTTCCACTTACCATAAGGTGTAAAATGGGACAAGGAAAGGGAGTTGTCAGATTATAAACTAAGAAACCTGAATCAAGTAATATAGGAAATGTGATAATGTGTTGACGTTTTAATCTTTTTCAAAGAAAAAAGAAAGGAAGAGTAGAGACGGTAGTGACAGCAGTATAGACAAAGTGGCAGTTGAGATGGGAGTGGCAGCAATGGTGGGAAAGGTGACCGTGGCAGAGGTGGGTGCTATGACAGTGGTGGAGTCGGTGATGATGGTGTCAATCATGACAGTGATGATGGCAATGATGATGGGGGTCGCAGTGATAGTGGTGGTGTGAGTGACATGGAGAAGAGGAGAATTGCCCGGGCTAGGGTTCGGCTTATCTTTCACTACTTAGCACCCATGCTAGGGGGAGCTTTGCCAATGGAGGCACCTGCAAGACGCCTCCTCCTTGGCTGCCAGGGTGGTGGTGCAGGAAATGCTCTGGGAGTCCCAGCATTTTTGCCAGCCAGTCCATGACGTTCATCTCCAGCTCCGTGCACGCAGGGCTGGAAGCCTGAAAGAGGGAAAGCTACTTTATCCAGATAGCCTCAGGACACCAAGATGCCCCACCAGCCCCAGAAACACATCTGTCTCTGCTCTGGTCCTCCTCGGGGCCCTGATGTTATCAATGAGAACCTAACTTATCTTCTCCCTGGAGGTAGGATCAATGTCAGGCCCTCTGCCCCACCCCTACCCAATCCTCTGCCAAACCAAAAACGGAAAAGAATGTGGGGCTTTGGATTCATGTTACTCTCAGTGAGGTAGATTCTCCTATGACTCCAAGGCTCTATGGAGAAACAGCGCTAGAAATGATTGCTTCCATTTGGCTCCCCAAACCCCTAAAACACCCAGCTGAGAAGCATTCTGAAGGCAAGGGGGAAGTGTCAGGACTAAGGAAGAAAGCACTCCTTCCTGGAAAAGACAGCGACTCTCCCCACCCACTGCACACACCTCATAATAATTCAGGCTTAAAATATAAAGCTGTTCTAGGAGATTGCTGGCACATTTAAAGCTGATTTGTGCTTAAGGGGTTATTAAAGGAAGTCTTAAGGCATATCCCTAACACCTCAAAGACAAGAGTACAGAGGAAGTTGTACCCACAGGCACCAAAGTGCTTAATTAGGGTCACAAACTGTAGCAATAAGCAGATCTCAGTCCAAATCTCATCTCTGTCTCTGTGAACCGTGTGATCTTGGGGAGATAAGTTACGCCTCAATTTCTTCACCTACAAAATGAGGCCAATACTCATGATTCCATAGGGTTAAAGGACAAAATGAGATAATTAATGTAAAGTTTAAGCTCAAAGAATGTAGTCACTGTTAATATTTAACTTGGAATCCTGTTCAGAGACCAGGACAAAAAATGTCTGCCCCAGGATATCACGTCCTGCTCTGTCCCGCATTGTCACTGGTTACAGCTACAGCCATTGCTACTCACCCAGGTGAATCCTAAGCAGTTGATGGCATCAGCCAGCATGTCTCCCAGCAGTGATGGCCAAGAGGTGAGAGCCGGGTAGTAGGCGTGCATATGGGGGCTCTGCCAGTGTACCACCTAGAAGCAGAGCAGGTACACAGGCAGCACCGGGAGGCATGTCCAGGAGGCTTCCCTCCTCCAGAGACCCTCCCTGGCCAGCAGAAGCACCCACTCTAGAGATGGGCCGACACTTTTAAGACTTTGAAGTGACACAACGCCATAAAAATATGACATGTGCACAGTGTTCTTGCCATCCGCATTTCTCACATACTAAGATAGTTCATCAGTGGAGCATTTGTACATACACAAAGACCAGAAAGGAATATGCAAAACGAAAATTGCTACAGTAATCAGAGTTGTGGCTTATGGTAGTGTTTGCATTAGTCTCCAGTGCTCATCCCCAACACTGCCCCTGCCCTGTAATAACAGGAAGGGGAGACTGAACTACAGAAGGGCAGGTGCTTGTCTCACCCAGTTTTTTGCAAAAAGCGTCTTGTCTTATGGATCGCTGAGCTCTCTGGGTACACAGCTGAGGGTCAGGGTCAATGGGTTCAAAGCTGTCCTTAGCTTCCCAGTAGGGATGGAGAGAGGCGAGGAGAGGGTAGGAGAAGGGCCAGCCCAAGGGCCTGGGACCCCTGCCTCCAAGTGAACACCTGAGCCCATGATCAGATTAAACCCGATGTAAGGAGGAGCCAGGTAGACAGGGAGGGCCCTCTATAATGGGTCTCAGAAGCATCTTCAGTGGCTCCTCGGCCTCATTGATCATCTAATCTGGCTTCCTCTTACTGTTCTGCAAACACACCCTGTTCATTTCTGCATTCGTGTCTTTGAGCAGTGCTGTGTCCTCTGACAAGAAGGCACTTTTCATACAAACATGACCCTCCAAAACCAGTTAATTCTTAGAAAGCTATTAAATATTCAATTCCTCCACAAACCCTTCCCCAACTCCCCAGCCCCCTTTGATCCTTTCCCTGAACCCGTGGAACACTCTCATTCTCGATGTTTCACCCTACTGAGAATTCATGGGACAACACCTTAGTGTTCCACTGAATGTTTTACCATGCACAAATTTCTTTAATCCTTCAAGTGCAAGGACAGTGTCCTGGACAGCGTGCACAGCAGAAGGAGCATAAGATTCGAGCCCAAGGCCACAAGTTCCAGGGTTGCCTCTGCCTCTAACCAGCTGTGTGACCTTGTTGATTTATTGCAAAACTAATGAACTTAAACTCCGAAGTCCCCTCTTTTCATGGGTCTCTTTCGCGATCCAGTCTTAGCTTTTTTTCTTAAAGGGGGTCCCAAAATTTGTATTCAATTCAGATCCCACAAAACCTGGATCCTCCCCTCACGCTTCAGTTTCTCACCATAAAATAAATCCTGTCTCTTGGGGTTGTTCTGTGGATTGGCGTGGGAGGAAACTTGTAAAATGTAAAGCGCTAATGTTAACAGTAAACTTATCACATGGTGACAGACACGTCACATATCCTGACCGGACACTTAGATAGTCAAACCTGTTCCTCCGATTGTCACCAGACAGGAGGCAGTGTAGGTAATTACAGGATCTTCCACTTTCCAAGCATTAACTTATTTAATTCTCACAGCAGCCCAGTGAGGTACGTTCTACCATCACCCCTGTTTTACAGATAAGCATTGGGGCTGGCAGAGAGAGGCAGCACCCTCGTGATCACACACACTTCATTGAGACAGATGGCAGTGCCCAGACAGAAACCCAGGGCTGTCTGATTCCACGGTGCAAGCTCCTAAGCGGGATGGCGGCCTGCCTTCTCCCCTGCGCCGCTCTCTCTCCCTCACCAAGAGTTCATGCCGTTTTTCTAACCAGGGTTGGAATTAAAGCAGAAGGACAGTTTTTCTTCTCTTTGTGTCTAGAGGTGGTAGGGAGGGAAAATTCATCCAGCTTTCAGTGTGGTGCCGGCCAAAATGAGAAAGCAAAAGGCCAACTGTTTGCAGGCTGACTCTCAGAGGCCAGTGCAGCCTGCGAGATGAGATGAACGATTGGGCCCTCATTATCGATGTGTTTAGCGACAGTATTTTGGAAACCCCAGAGAAGGGCTTCCACCCCCTGACCCTATCAAGAGGCAATTGTCTGTTCTTGTAAGATAAATAAGATAAGATAAGCTAGAGAAACGCTTATCAAAACAGACAGACCTCTGGGTCCAGAAATGAGCCTCTTTGACCACACCCTCAGCAACTGCTGGAATTCCTGTCTACCAAATGAAATCAGCTTATTTCCGCCTCTTCTGACAGTTGCTTCAGTCTCACTACCCAGTTACAGTTAGCCCCTCAGCAGATTACATTTTACAGAATGAAATCCGTGAGATAATCTTAGCGGGGACTAGCCTCCTTGGCAGAGCTTTGCTGATATGGAAGTTTTCAAAAGATGCTTACGACATAGCCTGAATGGTCAGAGAGAGAGGAGCATGTAGTTTTGTACAAACTTGCCATCACTTTCTGAATTTGAATAATTTTTCATCCCCACTTCCAGGCATATTTCTGTCACATCTAAGGTCAAAGCTCTTAGGAAATGGTGGAAGCAAATCTCAAGTCAGCTTTAGGAAGAGCCGCTGGACACATGCGGTTCATGACACCAGTTCCCCAGCAGGGAGAATGAGAGCAGCCTGTGTGTTGGGGCACAACCGAAGGGCAGTGCCTGGGCGCACAGGCTCAGGCTAGGGCACTGAGTCACTCACTGATGGAGATACCAGCATAGGAGAAAGAGCGGAGCCCTTGGAGTGAGACTGGTCTAGGTTAAAATCTTGGCTCTGCCAGGCACACTTCTGTGATTAGGGGAAGAGGATTAACTTCTCTGAGCCTCAGTTTACTCATCTGTAAAACAGGGGTCGTAGGGTCACTGTAGGATAAAACAAGCCAGCCTGTAATGTGGCTAGCTACAGTGCCTGGCACATGGCATGGAGTCCAACAAAAGGGAGCCCTTCTGTGGGAGGAAAACTGGTGCACTTTTGGAATGAGCACCTTGGCACAACTCCTCACTCCAGTGGCCAGGGATATTGTCACACTGTGTGGCGGCAGGCTGTAGCTCAAGCCCCGTGCATCAGTCAGCTTCTGTCTGTTCCCTGGCCCCTGGCTATCACCAGGTTGTGCCATTTGTCACAGAGCATAGACGATTCAGGGAAAGCCCCTTCCTACTCCTGAAAAGCTGTTCGATTGCAAGACCTCCCCTTGGTGAGTAAAGACATGGTTCCCAACTCACGGAGGAGAAAGGAGGGAGCCGACCACCACACCCGACAATCAGGGGGCCCTTGCGGGTTGTGTTCTCAGCTTCCCTTCTTGCCTTTGGAGTATCTCCGAATTCTGCAGGGGAGGCCCTGGCTCTGCCTTCAGGGACTATCTCCAGCCTCCTCTCTCCTTCTTGCTATCCACAATGTCCTTTTCCCTCAGACACACTTTTCACTTCTCATCTCATCCCATTAGATTTCCACACTTCTGTCAGACTAGGCCCTGGAATGTAGTCTTTATTCCCACCCAACACTATAGGTCACCTGGCCTCAGAAACCTAATTTCAAAGTTCTGGCCCTCCACATGTCCAGAAGCTGGGCTTGGGTGTTGGCCAAGTGGGTGAATGGTCATCCCAGGTCTTTCTTCATCATCCTATGCCCCAAAATCTAGAATCACCCTTGTGACTGTATCTCACCCCAGGCATGATGATTCGCTCAATGTCCCCAAAGATGCTGTCCCAGCTGTCAGGTTCCTCCGGAGCGCTCTCAGGCAGCTGGGCTCGCAGGTAGCCAGGCCGCACATCTGGGGTCACCCGCCGCTCCCGCACGGTGCTCAGGTACTGGCAGATGTAATCCACCATCTGTTTGCCTGCAAGGGAGGCAAGGAAACCAGCCTCACATCCCCTGACTGGGCCTGGCCAATTCGTGCCTGCCCCCTCGGGTCAGGGCCGGGAGACTTGGTGAAGAAAGAGATGGATTCATGGGTGGGGAAGGGGGTCTGAGCCCCAGCACAGGCCTTGTCTTCAGAATAAAAAAATGAGTGAGGGAGGGAATGAATCATGGTGGGAGTGTGTGAATGAACAAACAAACAAACAAGAGGGAACGTCTCCAAAGCATAAAACTCCAGCGCCCGAGTAAAATTTTTCTTTTTTCTCCCCCTTTCCTTACCCATTACCAATCTTGACCACTTCTCCAAACTTTCTTTTCCTGTCAAAAACAGGACATCTATTAATTCATTACCTTACAAGTTCAGCAGAAATGCTGTGGCTCTTTATATCCAAAAAGTGTTACACACTCACACTCTTACACACGCACGCACACACCCTATACTCTTTGTTAGCAGATGGCAAGCTCCCTGCCAGGTTCTGATTTAAGGAGAAAAACCTACTTGTTCATCATTCCCATTGGACCAGTAATTCCTGCCCTTTTTCAGACCCATGGATTTCTTTAAGAATCTGATTAAAACTGTAGGCTTACACACACACACACAATTTTGTGTATAAATTCTGAGGTTCACGAAATCCCTAAAGCACCACCATAGGCCCAGACTAAGAACCCTGCGCTAGCCTGAAATCTTAGGGAGATGTGGAACCACGTCTTAATCACTTTATCTCCAACCTCCTGCCCCCACCAACACCTCAGTGCCTAGGATATTTTTTAGATGCCCCCAAAAATTTATCAAATGAATAAGGAAGAAAAATAGCCAAGTCAAATACTCGGAAGCCACTACAAATTATTTATTCTTTCTCCCCTTTCATTCCTTCAGGAGAGGGTCTCCATATTCAGTGCCTCTCTTTTTCTCTTTGAGTCTCTCTCTCTGCTTCTCTCCCTTCCTGTGTCTGTGTTCATCTCTCTGTCTCTCTTGATATCGATAATCCCTCCTTAGTAGTCCCCACGCTCCTTTTCCACCCATGAAAAAATAACAAAATTGAGAAAAGGAGAGGGAAGCTGATTTCTCCCCTCTGCACCAGCTGGTGCAAAATTCTTATGAGCAGGACCAGCCCCCAGACAAAACCGTGATGGAGACAGAGATTACAGCACCCTGCTCTCTTCGTTTTGCTCTCCTTCAGCCTTCGCACATCCTGATGCCTCTCGTGACTGCAGCGGAAACCCCCAGAGCTCTGAGAGCTCTGCCCCGAGCCCTCCCCTTGTCCAGAGGCAGGATGAAATGCATTTGTGTTCCATGCCCAGGATAAATGTCCACGAGAACCTGCTGTCAGCTAAATGTGGCTTTGGAAAGAAATGGAAGGAGCTAATGCACTTGTAAGTGTAAAGGCTGCTACCACCTGGTGAGTTATGTCTGGGAGGAGGAGAGGGAGGAAAAGTTGGATAAGAACTTTAGGCACTGTGACCTACTAGTGGGGACGAGGATATAAAAAGTCATAGGGAGAGAAATTATAAGCAACTACCTCTTTCCCGCGTAGGACAGCCATGCTGAAAACAGGTTAACCATTTGATTTTGCTCGTCACACAAACCTTGACACAGAGTAGCTGCTCACTAAATATTTATGGAATGAATGACTAAATGAAAGAACACTCCTGATAGATTCACACCTAGAGAAATGAATATTAGGAAAGAAAAGATTTTGTAGTGACTACAGAATACTCAGGGAAATTTTTTTCTATTTTGGAATATGAATAATCCCATTTTTCCATTTAGTGGCTCAGGACTTCAAATCCTCTATTTTGTGGGAAAGTATAAAGGAAACGTGTGCCATAGTAGTGGGGACCTATATGAGTGGGAATATGAGAGGGAGAATGAAAGAGAGGTTGAGAAAAGTTTTAAATTCTGATCCCACATTCCTTTCTCAGTAAAAGTTTTGCGGAAGCCAATGCTCAGAAGGCAATTCTAATACTCCAGTCAAATGACACCCCAAATCTCAGGGCTGACCACAAGCAGCAGTGGTGGGGTGGCAGCAAGGAAGAGGGCCAGGGATGCCCATCGCTCACCTCTCTCTCTGTACTCCTCCGGTTCCATCATCTCACTCGGGCTCCTACTCCTTCTCAACAGACAGACCTGGAGGAAGCGGAAGGCCACTCCTGGGCAGCAAGTGTGGGCCCTTTATTTAAAGGGTTCGCCTTTCTTCCACCTTAGCTCCGCCCTTCAAAGGCTTTTGCTCTAGGCTTAATGAATCCCACCCCTTCCTCCCCCAGCCCTTGTTGGGAACAGTGACCACAATTTTGGCTGGTCAAGAGATCCAGGATAAAAGGCGCTTCTAAATTAAACAGTGAGCTTAGCAACCCAAAGCTGCAGGCAGCCTCCGGGTGCTACGGTAGAGAGCCCTCCCTGCTTTCTGCCCCTGGCTGCAGACAGGAGAGCCCCAGCCTCCGCAATGCTCCCAGGTGGGTAGCCCAGAACAAAGCCAACAGTATGCAGAATAAATGGCACAAATCGTTAGTATTATACTTGCCAGCGCTCCCCTGTCAGAGGCAGGGAGGGAGGAACAGCGCTTACAGAGACTCTGCCTGGCTGGCCACACGCGCTCGGAACAGGGAGATGTTATCACCCACACAACGGATTATACTCTTATTACTACATAATACTTATCGTTGTAGAGAGATGAGAAGACACAGGTAAGCAAAAAGAATAAAAACTCGAACATCACCCTGACTTAATCGCTTTGAACACTTAAAAGAGTGTGTGTGTGTGTGTGTGTGTGTGTGAGTGTGTGTCAGGGACATGCAGAAAGTACTGTGGGGAGGGAATCACTACTCCTGGAGCTTGATTTCTGAGTAAAAAGTGATTGAATGCTTTCAAGTTGCCAAACTGAATAGTCGTTTTTGTTTATTTGTTTCCAGTCTTCATCTTTCCTGCCCTCTCTGGTATTTGATAGTTTCTACTCCTTGTCGTTGAGGCAAACAGTCTCTCTGAGCTCCCATAACATGGCCTCTCTTGCTCTTCCTTTCACTTCTCTGGCTGTCTGTCTCCTCCAGCCAGCCCTTGAATGTCGGCATGCTTCAGGGGTACAGCCTTCCTCTCGTCTTTCTTCCTAGATGGCCTCATCCATTTCCATGGCTTTAAATGTTACCTGTGTGATATCCATGAGCCCCTCCCAGTGTTCCCAGCTGCAAAACCTCATATCCAACTGCCTACCTGGCAAACCCCTTTCCATGGTGTCAGCAGATTCAGTGTCTGCTGAGAACTCTCTTCCTGGTTTGCACATGGCCATGTTCTTTCTGCGTCCTCACACGGTGGAGAGTGTCAGTCTCTTCCTCTTCTTATAAGAGCACTACTCCCATTACAGTGCTCCGCTCTCAAGAATCTATCTAAACCTAATTATCTCCTAAAGGCCCCACTTCCTAATACAATCACGCTGGGGGTTAGGCTGCAACATATGGATTTGGGAGGAGGGAAGAGACACAAATATTCAGTCCATAGCAGAGTGCATCCTAAAACTGGTGAGATCTGAATTGAACCTAATCAACAGTATTACACCAATGTCAATTTCCCGGTTTTGATATTGTATTGTAGTTATGTAAGATGTTACTATTGGGAGAAGCTGGGTGAATGGTTCATGGACTCCATGCTGTTTGTGCAACTTCTTCTGAATTTATAATAATTTTGAAATAAATTTTTTTTTAAATTGCCCCTGAAAAAACTACAGTGAGATACCACTTCACACCCATGGGTATGACCAGAATCAAAAAGACAGATAATAAGAAACATCAGTCAGCATGTGAAGAAATTGGAACCTTCATATATTACTGGTGAGAATGTAAAATGGTGCAGCCATTTTGGAAAACGGTCTGACAGTTCTTTGAAAGGCTAAACAGAGAGCTCCTTTATGAGTCAGCAATTCCACTCCTAGCTATACACCCAAGGAAATAAAATTTACGTCCACACGAAAACTTACACATGAATGTTCGTGGCAGTATTATTCATAACAGTCAAAAAGTGGAAACAACCCAAATGTCCCTCAACAGATGAATGGATAAATAAAATGTGGTACTGTGTATCCACATAACAGAATATTATTCCACAATAAAAAGGAATGAAGTACCGGGGCCAGTCCGGTGGCACAGCAGTTAAGTTCACATGTTCCGCTTTCGTGACCCGGATTCACCAGTTCAGATCCGCGGTGTGGACCTATGCACCACTCATCAAGCTGTGCTGTGGCAGGGGTCCCACATACAAAGTAGAGGAAGATGGGCACGGATGTTAGCTCAGGGCTAGACTTCCTCCGCAAAAAGAGGAGGATTGGTGGCAGATATTAGCTCAGGGCTAATCTTCCTCAAAAAAAAAAAAAAAAAGGAATAAAGTACTGATTCGTGCTACATCATGGATGAACTTTGAAAACATTATGCTAAGTGAAAGCAGTCAGTCACAAAGGACCACATATTGTATGATTCTCTTTATATGAAATGTCCAGAATAGTCAAATCTATCGAGACAGAAAGTAAATTACTGGTTAGCAGGGGCTAGGGCGTGGGGAGTCAGAGGTTGACAGCTAAGTGGAACAGGATTTTTTGAAGGAAGGGGTGAATAAAATGTTTTAAAATTGATTGTTGCAGTGGTTGCACAACCCTCTGAATATATTAAAAGCGCTGATTTGTACACTTTAATTGGGAGGATTTTACAGTATGGGGATCACACCTCAATAAAGCTGGTGAGGGAAAAAAAAGAAGAAGAAGAAGAAGAAGAATGCCCCAAGAACATAGATCTTCGGTGAAAAAAATGGCCTAGTGGAGTTGGACTCCAGCGATATTGCCAATAGTACAATCTTTCATAGGATCAGGGGTGGGAAAAATAAGAAGATTGACAGTGATAGCTGCTGACGTGCACTGAGCACATAGAAAGTACCAAGCACCAAGTTAGGCACTTTAAATGGGAAAATATCAGTTATTTTCTCTTCACGTGTTGCTTCTGCTTCATTACGTCTCTTCTATTCTTCTGCAACTCCAATTATGCCTATGTTAAACTTTTTTACCTTATCTCATATATAGAATATATATTTATATATGCATATATTATGTATTATTGTTATATAAACGGTATGTTATATATATTATATTTTTTTCTTTATTGTCCATCTTCTTATCTCTCTGAGTTTCAGTTTGGAAATTTTTTTCTGACTTATCTTTGAGTTCTCTCTTCAGATGCATTTAATATGATAGTAAACTTGTCTATTGGTTTCCTATCATCAGTTATTGTATTTTTTTCAGTTGCAGAGTTTCCATTCGGTTCTTTGTTTATAATCTTCAATTTCTTGCCAAATTCTTAAATCTTGAATATTATTTCCTTGAACATGGTAAACATGTTTTTCTTTTAACTGTTACTGAATGAAATGCAAGAAGACCTGTGTAAATGGAAGGATGCCATATTCTTGGAGAGTAAGACTCAGCATCACAAAGATATCAATTTTCCCTAAATTAATTTATAAATTTAACACAATCCCAGTGAAAACACCAACAAGCTTTTTGGGTGTTCTGTTTTGGAATTCAGTAGCTACTTTAACAGTTCATAAGAAAAAAATAAACTAAAATAATGAGGAAAATTTTGTGAAAGAAGAGTAACAAGAAGATTATGTTCCTACCAAGAAGGTACTAAAATATATTAAGAAGCCTCAATAATTAAAACAATGAGATACTGATGTATGAAGAGACAAATTTAAATACCTATAGGAATTTAGCATTTACTAAAGTGGCATCTCAGATAAGAGGGAAGAAGATGACCTATTTAATAAATTGTGCCGGAACAAGGAGCAGCCACCTGGAAAAAAAATAATAAGTTGAATCCATTCCTCACAATATGTTCCTGGATAAATTATTTTTAAAAATTGAAGACGTAAATTTTTTAAATAGGCATAAAATTATGTGAAACCATCACCATAATCAAGGTAATAGTTTCACAGACATATGCATATGTCCAAACTCATCAAATTATGTATATTAAATGTGCAATTTTTTGTATATTAATATACTTCAATAAAGCTGTTAAAAAAATAAAAGTTAAAATTCCATGAAGAAAATTTAAGAGCTTTGCTGACCACCTCAGAGTGAAGAATATCATTCTAACTATAGCTCAAAAACCAGAAACCATAAATTCAGCTATATTTACAAAAAAAACCACACACACAAGAAAAGTCAAAAGATAATAACAAACTGAGAACAAAAATATTTGCAACTCATAACACAAGAGCAAGAAGAGAAAGACCAGCACCCTAACAGAACAACGGACAAAGAATAGGAGGAGATGTTAGCAGAAAGGCAAATTAAAAGCCCCTAACTGAGAAAATCAACTTAATTCTACACTGAACTACCATTTTTTACTTATCAGAATAGCAAAATCCCTGCTTGAAAATACATTCTGTGTGCAAGGTCATGGTGCAGAGCATTCTGGAAGGATCTACCAAAACTGCAAATGTACCTGCCTTTTGACCCAGCAATTCCACTTCAGGATATCCTCGTGAAATGACAAGGCTGCAAGGTTATTCTTTGCAGCACGGTTTGTAATAGCAAAAGATTGGAAACAACCTGAATGTCCATGACTAGGAGACTAATTAAACTATGGCATATGCATACAATGCAACTCTGCAAAAGAATGAGTACGCTCTGTTAGAAAAGAGACAGCAAGACCAAAATGGAGTCACTTATGCTAAACCCCAACCATCACCAAGTCGAGACTCAAGACCTAACTTAATTACAGTTTCTGCCTCTCCCAGGAGTGGACTCTTAAGCCAGTCAATCAGGAATCACCTGGTCAGCTAGGGAGATAACCTGCCTGATAGGTCTGTACTGTCCCCTGAAGGAAGGTGACTTTCCCACAACCAATCCGCTTTTTGCTAGTGTAATTCCTTGTCCCGCGCCCTTCTGCCTATTAAAGTCTTCCATTTTGTACAGCTCCTTGGAGCTCCTTTCTGTCTCCTAGGGGAGATGCTGTCCAATTCATGAATGATTGAATAAAGCCAATAAGACCTTTAAAATTTACCCGGTTGAATTTTTTTTAACGATTGGCACCTGAGCTAACATTTGTTGCTAATCTTCCTTTGTTTTCTCTTCTTCTTCTCCCCACAGCCCCCCAGTACATAGTTGCATGTTCTAGTTGTGGGTCTTTCTAGTTGTGGCATGTGGGACGCTTCCTCAGTGTGGCCTGATGAGTGATGCCACATCCACGCCCAGGATCCAAACCAGCAAAATCCTGGGCCACCAAAGCAGAGCGCATGAGCTTAAGCACTCAGCCATGGGGCTGGCCCGTGAATTTCATTTTTTAACAGCTCCAAGGGACATTAAGGAAAACAGCAAGGTGCAAAATAGCGTGTACCTTTTGTGTAAAGAAACAAAGGGAAAATGAGAATACAGAATAGATTTGCTTTTATGTGCCCAGAAAAACCCCACTGGAATTATTAGTCAGCAATTAATATTTGTAGCCATCTGGAAGAGGAATTGAGCAGATGGGGCCCAGAGGTAGGAGGAGGACTTTTCACAGATGCCTTTTATAACTATTTTTTGCTGTATTTAATGATTTACTTGTTTATTTAATGAACATTTACTGTCTATTAAAAATTAAATCAAATATGTTTTAGTATCGTTATTACAATAAAATTTAACCTTCTTAAAATGGCCTTCAAGGCCTTGCATGATCTGACCCCTGCCTGCCTCTTCCCCCACCTAGCTCATACTCCCTGCTCACTTTGCCACAGCCTCCCGAAAGGGGTCTCCTTTCACCTTCTCAAACAGGTCAGCTTATTTCCTACCTCAGGGAGTGCCTTGTCTAATAGGTGCAACTCAAAATTTAGCTTAGAAAGCTCTCCTCAGACAGTTTTTTCTTGACTTCCTCAATTTAAATTTTGCACCATCACCTCCTGCAGTTGCCATGCTTTTTTTTCGCCCCTTTATAGCACTTCCTACAATTTGTAATTAAGGATTTGTTTGTTTAATGCCTGTCTCCACATTTTCGAGCTGCAAATTCCCTAAGAGTGAGGCCCCTGGGGGGTTTGCTCACCACTCTGGCGCCGATTAACTTGCACAAGGTAGGTGCTCAATAAACATTAGTTGAATGGAAGATTTTAAAAACCTTGGTGGACGGGTTAGCGAATGGGAGGAGGGTAGGGACAAAGGCAAGAATGGTCATTTCTAGAAGGTGGAGGTCGAATTGGCCTCCCCTAGGCCACTCCTTTGTTACATGATTCCTCAAATGTGCCATTGAGTTTCACAAAACAACAAAGACCTTCAGAAATGATTTTTTTTTTTTTTTTGAGGAAGATAAGCCCTGAGCTAACTGCTGCCAATCCTCCTCTTTTTGCCGAGGAAGCCTGGCCCTGAGCTAACATCTGTGCCTATCTTCCTCTCCTTTATACGTGGGATGCCTACCACAGCATGGCTTACCAAGCAGTGCCATGTCCACATGTGGGATCCAAACTGGCGAACCCCCTGCCACCAAAGTAGAACGTATGCATTTAACCACTGCGCCACCAGGCCAGCCCCCAGAAATGGGGGCAAGTGGGAGAGCTTGCGAAAGTCAGCCTCCGATGGAAGAAGTCTGCAGTTTGTCTCAGAGGAATAAATCCTGCCTGTGTCTGGATTTAGACTCCAAATGCCCAGGCATGGGCGATTTACTCTTTACATTCAAGGAGTCGCCCACTGTCCACAGGAAAAGTTAGAGTGGAGGCCCCCGGGGACCACAGGAAAGAGGTAGCCAGAGCAGGCTCCATTCCACCTCTCGCTGGAGGGAAAGATGGGAAAGAACCTGGACTAGCCTGAGTCCAGCTCACTTCAAGATGACCCTGGCGATGTCACCCTCTGGAGTTTTCGAGACCAGGCAACCAGACATTGAGAAATCTAAAGATTCTGGATGAAATTGTCCTGGAGGAGGCAAGCCCACCCCTGGGGGTAGAGAGTGAGGTTATCCCTGAACGCAGTGGAAATTCTCCTCAACAAAGGGAATTAAAGGGCCGTGGCGTAGTGGTTAAGTTTGTATGCTCTGTTTCACTGGCCTACAGTTTGTGTGTTTGGATCCCGGACGTGGACCCACACACTGCTCATCAAGCCATGCTGTGGTGGTGTCCCATATACAAAGCAGAGGAAGATTGGCACAGATATTAGCTCAGGGCCAATCTTCCTCACCAAAAAAAAAAAAGAAAATAAAAGAAAAGGAAAAGAAAGGAAATTAAAATTTTGGGAGGTAGTCTAGGCTTTAGACTAGAGGATGGTGAACACAGTCTGCAGAGGTTGTTGGCTTGCTCAAGGGACAATGCTCTCAATGAGACAATGTTCTCAATGGGACAATGCTCTCAATGTGGGGAGGTGACTTGGCCCTGGCTGGGGATGGAGGGGTGGGACACAGTCATGGGACTCCCTGGTAAGTTTAGGTGTAACTGGAGCCACATCTAGTAGCAGTAAGAGTTCTCTGTGTGTGTGTGTCTCTCTCTGTCTCTCCCTCCCTCTCCCTGTATTGTGCTTTTCTTCTGAAACCTGGAGCCTCCAGGAGAATCTTGTTACAAGTTTTCAAGTTACAGCTTGATTTTAGCTGTGCTATGTGAAGCAGGGACGTGCCTGCTGAGAACAGGAGAAGGAGAACAAACAGCCTGCAAGAAGATGTGGCCCCCAAACTGACCACAGGATGTTATCTAAAGCAGAAGATCCCACGTAAGCGGGGGCCAGCAGTTTGGGGCCAGCAGGTGGTAAGTGACGACCAGCACAGATTTGTGAAATACAAAACTATAGCGCAAGGGGCTGGCCTGGTGGCGCAGCAGTTGTGTGTGCACCTTCCACTTCGGCAGCCCAGGGTTCGCCAATTTGGATCCCGGGTGCAGACATGGCACCGCTTGGCAAGCCATGCTGCAGCAGGCGTCCCACATATAAAAAGTAGAGAAAGATGGGCACAGATGTTAGCTCAGGGCCAGTCTTTCTCAGCAAAAAACAGGAGGATTGGCAGCAGATGTTAGCTCAGGGCTAATCTTCCTAAAAAAAAAAGAAAAGAAAAAACCTATAGCACACTCTGCAGGATTTCCCAAAACCCTCGCAGGGAGTGGGAGGAGGGAGTCAGGTGACAGACCGAATTTTGGGGGGGTGGCAGGTGTTGTGTGATTAAGATGGATGGGGACGTAAACCATTTTAATGTGGGCAATAAAATTTATATGTGCAGTAATAAGCATGAGAACATTTATAGTAGCATCGTTTGTAATAGCCAAAAGTTGGAAATAACTTAAACTCCACCCACAGTAGAATGGATACATTGTGGGTATCACACAGGACAATACTACACAGCATTGACACTGAGCCAGAGGCTTCAGCCACAACACAGGTAAATCTCAAAGATGATGCTGAGTACAACAAGCAAGTTATCAGAGGATAGTTCGTTTAAATAAAGTTTGAAAATAGATAAAACTATCACTTAGAGGTGAAATAGAGATGGTAAAACTTAAAGAAAAGCAAGGAAATAATTATCACAAAATCAGAAAACTCAGAGAAGCACGTGGTTAGGGTGGACAGGGGCGTTGCTTCTGGAAGGTTGGGCACTCATTTCTTAACCTATACATATATGTACACAGCTTTTAAAAAAAACATTAATCTGGCTTGTTTTGTACCCATAAACTGGTATACCAACCTGGACAAAACAAATGTATCATGTTTTATAAACCTAAAGTTTTTACTTAACTATGTATGTTGAACATCTTTTCTATCAATGACATTCTTCTACAGCATCTTCTTTCAATCGCCATGAATTATTTAGCCAATCTGTATTTTGAGCATTAAGATTGTTCCTAGTATTTCACTGCTGCAAGTTATGCTGTAGTGGATATCCACGTAGTTTAATTTTCACATATATCTTTCCCCAAAAAACTAATGGAAATAAGTCAGCCTGGTGTTTTTCTTTTTTAGTAGATTGGCACCTGAGCTCACACCTGTTGCCAATCTTCTTTCTTTTTTTTCTTTTTCTTCTTCTCCTCAAAGCCCCCGGGTACATAGTTGTATATTTTAGTTGTAGGTCCTTCTAGTTGTGGCATGTGGGACGCCACCTCAGCATGGCCTGATGAGTGGTGTCATGTCCACAGCCAGGATCCGAACCAGCAAAACCCTGGGCCACCAAAGCAAAGTGTGCGAACTTAACCACTCGGCCACAGGCCGGCCCCTAGCCTGGTGTTTGAGGAGATGAGGCACCTAAGAATTCTAAAGCATGAGACTGCAGAAAATCCTTCAAAGCTTCCTGAACTTTGGGATGATCTGCAGACTTAGGACTCCTGGGCTCCACCTTTATCTTGCTCATCAGTTCAGCAAACATCCACTGACTCTCTCCTATATGCCACGCAAGAACTGACTTCAAAGAGGTGATAGGGAACTTCTGGATATATATCTGAAGGAGATGAAAGCAGTATCTTGAAGAGGTATCTGCACTCCCACGTTCACTGCAGCGTCATTCACAATAGTCAAAACGTGGAAATGACCTAAATGTCCATCAGCAGATGAATGGAGAAAGACGTAATATATATAAACACACAATGGAATATTATTCAACCATAAAAAAGAAGGAAATCCTGCCATTTGTGACAACATGGATGAAACTTCAGAACATTATGCTAAGTGAAATTAGTTAGAGAAAGACAAATACTGTATGATCTCACTTATATGTGGAATTTAAAAACATCAGACTCATAGACACCAAGAGTAGAAGGATGGTTGACAGGGGTTGGGGGGTGGAGGAAATGGGGAGATGGTCAAAGGGTACAAAGTTTCAGTTATAAGATGAATAAGTTCTAGGCATCTAGTGTACAGCATGGTGACTATGGCTGATAATACTGGATGTACATTGTATACTTGAAAGTTTCTATGAGACAGTGAGCTTTAAGGTTCTCACCACCACCACAACAAAATGGCAATGATGTGAGGTGAAGGATGTGTTAACTAACCTTGTTGTGGTAACCATTTTGCAACATATACATGTATCAAATCATCACGTCACACACCTTAAACTTACAGAATGTTGTATGTCAATTATATCTCAATAAAGCTGGGGGAGAAAAAGTGACACAGGCTGAAATAATAATAAAACTAAGATAGTTGCCTCTTTTTGTTACCAACAACAATAACGATAGCTAACAGTTACATCACACTTGCCTTGTGCCAGGCACTGTTCTGAGCCCTTTCTAGGTATCAGCTCATATATGTCTAACGTGACTTCCCCTTACTCAGGCCTCCAAGTCAAGGAGATTTCTTATAATTGTTCTAATTTCTTTTTCCACAAGATCACACTCATAACTAAATTGTTGCTTTTTCTTCACCATTTTCCCCTAATTGCTCACTTACTGTTGTCAGTGCCTTCGAGTCGATTCTGACTTCTGGAGACCCTGTGTGCAGCAGAGCAGATCCCTGCCTGGTCTTTTTCTGTCATCCTCTCACCTTCCGGTGCTGTATGAGACAGTGTTCCACCACTATTTCATAGAGTTTTCATGACCAATTTTTTTCAGAAGTGGGTGGCCACCCCCTTATTCCTAGTCTGTAGGTTCCACCAAAACCTACCCACGTGGGTGACCCTGCTGGTATTTGAAATACTAGTGGCACAGCTTTCAGCATCGCAGCAACACGCAGCCACCACAGTAATGACAACCAACAGTACAGTCGGGTGGCGTGGTTCCTTGACAGGGAAATGAAGCTGGGCCACAGCAGTGAGAGTGCCGAATCTTAACCACTAGATCATCAGGGCTGGCTACTTGCTCACTTACTCAACAAATATTTATTGGGCCCCTCCTATGTTATCTAGTTGTTGATACAGTGGAGAGCAAGACAGACACCAACCCAAGCCATATAGAACTTATAGTCTAGAAGGACAAAAGCCACAAAGGATTTTTGAAAGCGGCATTACAGGGTGACAAGTAGGCATACAAAGGTTGGGGAAGCCTTACCTAATTTGGGGTCAGACAGGGAAATTTTGATGAGGAAATGTCATTGATTCTAAGACAAAAAGTTGAATTAAAGGTAGATGAAGAAGGGTGTGAAAAGATGATCAGAGGGAACAGCATGTGCAAAGGCCCAGAGGTTAGACAGACTCTAGTAAGGTTGGAATAGAGAGTAGTAGAGAGCCAGGTACCAGGTGAAACTGGAGAATTAGGAAGGGGCAAAACTGTGAAGGGCCACTAAGGATTTAGATTTGCCCAAAGGGCAATGGGAAATAATTGAAACGTTTTTGGTTTTAAGCAAAAGAGTGACATGATCAGATTTGCATTTTTACTCCTCTTTAGCTTCAAGGCAGAGAATTGAATTAGGGGAAATCTAGAATGAAAAACCAGTGAGGAGCCAGTCATCCAGATGGTATAAGACGTACGACGACACAGCCACCAAACACTTTCATCATTCTATGCCTAAAGTCTAACAGCAGGTCGCCCTTCCTTCTAATTCCTTTTGTTTTATATAGAATGACTGGAAAGCTTTTTCTCACTCTTGCACCATGTTATCCCCATCACATTCTCTCACACAACCAGTGCTACCCGGAAATACTGTTTATCAAATTTAGATTCTTCACCTGGGGATTTAAGCTTTCAGTAAACATCAGACTTCATCCCTCCTGCCTCCTTTCGTGATTCCTCAGCGTGGTTCCTGCGTTTCTGATAAGCAGACAATCTCATCTAACTTCACCATTTCCTAGTTGCTGAACTGACCACAGCAGAGCCGCAGCAGGGTTTTCCCGTAGGTTTCGTGTTTATGATATTCTAACGTCAGGTTCCTTTTTTCCCTATGCTGAATTATTGCCAATACACACACAACTCACACACAACCATGACACCCACGTCTTTTCTATTCTAGTGTGCATCAGCGTCCATCTCTCCAACTCTCCACCTGCATATTCCTGGGTCAGCTCCCCACTGGAGTTGGCTCATCCATGGAGGCTCTAACAATGAGCCTGGGCACCAGGCTCAGCTCTGTGGATCCCCTGTGGATTCCTTTCCTGAGTGGATGAAGGGCCTGGGTAACAAGATATTCCTGGTAGCTTGTTCAGAGGACATTTGGTAAAATTTGGGGACAATTTTTGTTTTCAAAACTGTGGGTGGGGGGAGCTACCGGCATCTAGTGGGTAAAGGTCAAGGATGCTACTAGACATCCTACAATGCACAGGACAGCCCCACAACAAAGAACTATTCAGCACAAAATGTCAATAGTGCCAAGACTGAAAAATCCGATTCTCTTTGGAAAAAAGAGTAAAAAGAGCTACAGTTTATTTCTGACAACCATTACTTAAGGAAGTTCTCTCTCTCATCTCCCTATCTGTAATATAGGCATAATTAACATTTTTTCATGCTTTTAAAAAACAAATTTCATCAAGAAAAATTAGGAACTCTGATACATACAGAGGAGAATGTGAAGAATCCCGCCATCCGGAGAACCAGAGCTGACACTCGTTCATTCATTCAACAAACATTTGTCAGGGACTTTCCCTGTGCCGGGCACGGCTGTAAATGCTGAGGAAGTCACAGCAAACTCCCCCCAGAGCTTACATTCTGGTGGGACCGATAGAAAATAACAGAGGAAACATATAATTATTATGTCAGAAGTCATAGTGCAGTGAGAAAGATAAAAGAGAGGCAGAGAAGGGGTAAAAATGGTGCAAGACAGGATAAGTCAGAAAAGACCTCACAGAAAAGGCAACACTTGAGAAAAAATCTGAAAGAGGGGAGAAAGGGGGCCTTCGGCATATCTGGAGAAAGAGGGAACAGGATGGGCAAGGCAGTGAGATGAGACTGGTCTTTGTGAGTTTGAGGAACAGCTAGGAGAACGCACGACATGGAGTTCAGTAATGGAGCAGGAGACAGGAGAGAATGGGGTCAGAAACGTAATGGGATGGAGTGGGTCAGATCAGGGAGTGCCTCTCAAGTCATGACAAGTACCTTCACATTTACTTTAAGCAAGATCAAAAACCATGAAGGTATTTGAGCAGAGGAGAGACATGGTCCAACTCTGAGAGTCACTCTGCCTGTTGTGTTGGGAGTGGACTTGAGGCAGCAAGGAATCAGGGAGACCAGATAGGAAGTTATTATAATTATCTAGGTAAGAAATGATGGTGGTACTAATGGACCAGTGAAAAAGTGATCAGATTTGGGTATATTTTGAAAGTAAAACAAGCAAGATTTGCTAATGGTTTAGCAGACGTGGAATACGAAAGAAAGAAAAGAGTCAAGGATGACTTCAAAGTTTGGGGCCCAAGGAACAGTAAGGATTTGAGAGGAGTTCAGTTTTGAGCGTGTCAAGTCTGAGACGCGTCTTGGATGTGTGGGTGGATCTATCAAGTGGGGACTTAGATGAGTCTGCAGTTTGTGGGGAAATCCTGGGCGAAGACATCACTTTGGCAGTTGTCAGCCTACAGATGATATTTAAAGCCTTGAAACTGGATGGGATCACCAAAGAAGTGAATAGTGAGATAAAAGTACAAGGATGTTATATCAGGTAATCTTCCAAACTTTTCTATTTAGAGTTCTCACACTTTACTCCCCACCTCATCTCACTTTCCACACTCCTACTGTGTGCCCCCTCGCAACTCCCTCTCTACAGACACATCAAACACACGCCTCACACTCATACATAGACACAAACTTTTAAAAAATTTAATCATACTGTACTCCAGGAAAAGAATCTGTTGAACATTTTAATGGTTGTGTAATAGTCTATCATAGGAATATTCTGAAACCTTAAACCAACCCTATATTTGGACAATTAAGTTTTTTTTGGGCGGGGGGGGGGTATCTGTTTGGTTTGGTTTGGTTTGTATTACTAAGAATGAGATAGACCAATTTTGCATCCTTAGATATTTCTTTAAAATATATTCCTAAAAGTAGAATTGCTTGGTCAAAGAGTTTTGATCTATTTTATAAAAGGCCCTCCAGAAAGATTAAGTGTGGAGATCAGTGTTTCCCTATCTCTCTGCATATGGGGACAAGGAGTTCTGTTCCCTCCTTCTTTTAGGAGATGTGAACAGAATAAATAAAATAAAAATAAAAGTTCTAGTAACAACTCTTTATTTTTGTACAATTAGCTGTTTGGAATGTTTTATTAAGTTCTCCTTGGAAGAGCTGAGATGTGAAGGCTTCCACTTCTGGTCCATCCTTCCTGCTTATAACTGAATTCAGGAAAGAAATTAGCCAGGCAACAACAAATAAAAGCCTGGAACTCCAATGTCACTGAGAAACTCCACAAAGTATTCTGCTTGCCTGATTAATGGGGGAAGTATGAACTGGAAATGAAGTGGTGCTATTGTCACCAAGGAAACAAGAGATCTGCTGGAAACAGAGGGTTTTACTGGGACTTAAGACAGGAAGCTACGCCATCCAAGGGATTGCTTAGAACTGAGGAATTGGTTTCATTTTCAACCAGGTATTGAAAGGGGATTTTTGTGTCCATAGTAATGGTATTTTGCCCCTTGAAAAAGCACTGGGTACAGATGTGACCCAGAGCTAAGGTCAGTCTACAAGAGGCTACATGATCAGAGGGAAAAGGAAGGCCAGCTTCATCCAGGAAAGAACCAGCTGTACAAGGAGCAATCAGGCTTAGTTGCTCCCTTGGGAAGGTAGCATGAGGCTACAGTTGACAGACAGATACTGCCTTCGAACAGCAGAAAATCACACCTTTTTGTCCAAAGGGAGAGGGCGAGGCTGGGATGACTGCCCTTTACATATACCTTCAAGAGAGCTCTGCCTCTCCTACATATTTCCTCAAAACAAACTTGACAAATGTTTACTAGGCACTGACCACCAGGTTTTGCACTTTTCAAACACATTATTTGATTCCATCTTCACGACAACCTAGTGAAAGTCATCTTCTACCTCATCTTTGAGAAACTGAGTCTCAAGGAAATTAAAACACTTGGCTAAAATTACACAAGATAATAATTGAAGGTGCCAGGATTTGAACCCAGGGCTATCTGATCCAATATACCATGTTCTTTCCATCACACCAAGCTGCCTCTCTCAACTTTGTCATCGACAACACCACACCTCTAGGATCAGGGGGCTAGTGAAATTTTAATTTTTGGAGGCTCTGCTAAATGCTCCAAAACGCTTTGCTATACCTCATGTGCAAGAGTCCAAACATTCATTGTCCTTTCAAATATAATCCAAAATACACAACTATAAAATATCAAGAGAAAAATTTAGAGCAAGAATTGAAAAAAATAAATGAAGTACTATGTTACATCTTCTAAAAATGGTAAACGTGAAAATTAAATCTTTCACTAATTATCTGGAGAAGCATTGACTGCAAAAAAGGAAATAGTATTTAGCTAAAAGAGAAAAAGAATCAAGTTGTAAATGAAAATTTCATTCCACCTTTAAATATAGGCTTCTTGAGTGTTAAACTCACATAAAACTTGGAATTCTCCCCCAGCCTGACCTTGAGTTGCATGTAGTAGACATTTAGGAAATATGTACTAATGAGACAATATAAACAAACCTTTTTTTTTTTAAATCAGACACTGGGAGAAGATATTTACAACTCATACAACCAGTAAAAGATTGGTTTCCAGAAAAATATTGATCTTGAATAAATCAGTAAGAAAAATTACAACCCCCCCAAAAGAACAGCCAAGAACTAGCAATTCACAGAAGAATAAGTGTTAATGGACAAGAAACAACAAGGAAAAAATGTTCAACCTTACTAGTAATGGGAAGTGCAAATAATGAGAACAATTTCATATCAATGTGGGGTTGGCAAAAATATTAGTGTGACAATATCAGGTGTTGGTGAGATACAGGGAAATGAGAATTCTCATCACCATTCACTATTCACAGACACTTTAGAAAGCAATTTGACAACGGCTGGTAAAATTGACTACCCTCGACCTAACAATCCCATTTTCTGGGGAAACATAGCACATGTGTGCACATAAGAAGATAACAACATACAACGATGTTCATTACAGTACTATTTGTAATATGAAAAATTGGAAGTGACATATCTGTGTATAGAACAAAGGATAAATAAATATGGTATATTCTTATTTGATTTTATATAAGTCAAAATGAATTAGATATTGACATGAATAAACGTCTAAAATATTGATGAATTCAAAAAATTAATATGCAGAATGACACACGTATAGAATGACAGTTTCAATAAAGTTTAAGAACTACACAAAACTCTATCATATATTTATGAAATTTGGTATGTAGTAAAAGCATGAAAATGTAGATAGAACGAAACATTTCAACCTCAGGATAGTGGCTGTCTTTTAGGAGAGGGAGGGAAACGGGATGAGGAAGGAGAACAAAGGGACTTAACTACATCTGTAACGTTCTTTTTCTTAAGAGAAAAGATTTGAAGCAAAGAAGATACATTTAAGGTTTACTAAATTTGGGTGGTAGGTACATGGATGTTGGTTACATTATTCTCTGTGCCCTTCTATATATTTTGAAGTGTTCACTAAAACAACCACAAGAAAACCAAGCATTGAATTGTACTTAACAAAGGTAGTAACATTCTTAATAATTGGCTTGTGTTTGATGCCAAGAGTCTCCATGATACCGGGCACAAATGTTTGGAAGTAGTCAGTTCACTGGCAGAGGGAGAATTATTTTTAAAGAGACTACAAGTTCACTCAAGTGTGAGCATTCCTAATATATGATATTTTTCTACAGCAAAATAAGTGAATGCAATTTAAACTTGAAATAATTCTTGAGAGTTATAAGGACGGTAAGTTTAGAATAATTATGAAAAATAATACAAAAATGAATGCTTTACTGACTTTTATCTGGTATACAAAAATTATTTTCTTACAGAAAAATCAAGACATTTGAATAATCCACAAAATTCACACTTATAATCCATGTAGTCAACCAGTAGCAAGACTGGAATTGTATTATATAGTACTACATATTTATTTATGTAGAAAACATATTACATACCAACTGTGCACATAAGGTCTAAGCTATTCAAATAAAAAACTGAGCAATTAATAAAGAATAGCAGACAAAATCATAGAGATTAGGTCAAAATTTTTCCAGGAAGCAAATGGTAGTTTTGTGGCAGTTACAATACTCATCTAAAACTGAAGAGCCCCAGGAGCTGTATCCAAATTATATTCAATGTTTGATTATCAAAGTGAAATTTTTAAATGAGCTCAGGGTATGAAAATGATCAAAAATTAGAAGACCATCTGTATACCTATTTGGAAAATAGTTTTAATAACTCACAAAAATATTGATATCAAAATTTCGACATGAAACAGAAGCATATTTCCAGTGATGATACTATGTTTTCCACCACAGGTTACAAGAGTAATCTGAGAATGAACTCACAGAGCTTACGTCAAACTGAATCCATGCGCATTGAGATGTTCTCTTCTAAGAGAGAGAAAGCAAATAGCAAATATCATTCAAAACTACAAGAGACTAGCTATCTATAATGAAATCCAAGTAGAGTAAATATTACTTAATGAAATAACAAATGTATTAGTTAGTTCATTCCTAAATTGATCTGACATGATGGAAGGAGTTATTTATTCAATAGAAGCGAGGTGAATAGAAAGGATTTTTTTTCTATTTGTTATACAGGCCTGAGCGCTAATGCCTTGGGAACCCATCCATATGGACATAAAGGTTACTACAATTGTTTTGTGTCTGAACAGGTTTTTCTTCTTGATACACGTTCAGTCAGTTCTCAAGGTCTTCCAGGTATTAAAGCACAAAGAAACTTTATAGCTTTTATCTGGAAGAAACTTTGTAAAGAATACAGAAAAAATCAGTCATATCAGCATAAATTATCCATGAATATGTCTATCAACTCATCACTTCCTCTTATGGGCAAGAGTTTCTTCTAATCTTCAATAAACAATATTATAAATGATCATGTTGAAGAAACACATACTGGCATAGATTTTCATTAGCAATATGTTTGGGATATTTGTATACAGATCTTGTTATAAACAGGTATAGACCAACTTACATGGATTTCACATTTATTCGCTTTTCCCTTTAACTCTGTTCTCTTGAATGTCACAGAAGGTCCCCAACTCCCAACCCTCCATCACATAAACAAATAGTGCAATCCAGTGGCGGAGTAAAAGAAGAGATTAACTACTCTGCCATTCATATCATGAAAGATTGACATAAGAAAAGAATTCTTAAAAGCCAATGAAAACAAATGGCATCACAAGCCATTTGGGGATGTAATTAAGATATGAATAACAAAAAATGAAAATTAGCTGAGAAGTACAGTTCCTGCAGATTCGTCACTCATTAGTCGAGGCTTTCTGAAATCATCACAGGCTCAACCCAGAATCTGTGACCCTCAAGCTCCAGTTACTGTACGCACAGAAGTGTTAAATCTGAATGAATTAGGCAATCAAGACATCTAACGAGCTCAGTGTCTAGATTGTACATAACCAGTACTATTTCAGATGCATAGGAAAGAAAGCAATTCATTACAAGAAATTAACTCATTAGGCCCTAACACTTAGGGTGTCAGGGATTGATTCTCTTGCAGAACCCTAGTTAAGAAAGGCAGCTCTAGAAGGTATTTGTTCGCAGGTAGATGGAAACAATTAACCATCGATGTGGCAACCTGATGACCTTGAATTACAAAGCCATCATTATGCAGTGAAAACACGGTAAGTGTGAATTTCTGAAAACTTTTAATTTCATTCTGTCAGTTCTTTTAATCCTCTGCTCAGAACACCAATGAGAATGATTAGGATGCAAAGCTTTTCCAGCCCACCTGAAAACAGAAGCTAAAAAGAAAAAGGAAACCCATTTTAAGTTTTAGTCATAAATTCTTATCTAAGTATTGATTTCGTAGTACAGTGAATCAGATGTAGATGATTGAGTGACACAAGTCCAACAAAGCAGACTCTGAAAAAAAGTGAACTTCCCCCAAAAACATCTGAATATCTACCTAATGCTATTATAGACTTACTCATTTTAAGCACCAATTATTTTCTCCTGTCTATGCCAAATGTTGTTACTATATATTGAATTCTGTCTTGCAACAGGTAACGTGTCTAGCAGAAAAGGAGACCAGAAATCAAAGACGGCATTAAATTAGCTTTCAGAAGCTTCTTTCCAACGCTGTCTCAAGGCTCTTCAGGGCCAGCCTGGGCTGCAAGCAACATTGTACAGAAGTTGCACTCTGGGGTGAACACACTGGCCCTTCTCTGTTCCACCATGGCCTACGTGAGAGCAGCCTGCCCAACACAACAAATCCTATAAATGCCCTTAAGCAACAAAGCACAGAGAAAAAGCACCTTCATGCTACCGAAACCACCACCTGGCATTTGTAAATTCCACAGTTTTAGATAATTTAAACTATGTCAAATTCAGTGGGAAATTGATAAAAGGTTTTTTCTCTTCCTTATAGAGTTCTTAAATTTGCCATAAAACCTTTCTAAGAGCTTCCAAACAGCAACTATCAGGCTGATAGTTCACAGATCCTTTTATTACATTAACAACTATACTGATAACTCCAGGGAGAGAACAAATTCCCAAGGTGTTACTTCAAGGACTTTTAAGACACGGTGTGAAGAACATATAATATTTTCACATGGTGGAATATGGCTCTAATACACAGAACAAAAATTTTAATGTGTGAAAATGTGGTCAAAATATAAGTCTACACTGAACATATGTGGAAAAGATATTTAATTGTAAAATAGAAAAGTAGGCCAGAGTACAGTTTTAAGGGTAATTGCTTCTTTATACAGTATAGGTAATCTAGAAGGGTCTTGGGGTTAAACATCTCCATAAAGCAACAAAACATTAAAAAATAAAGCAAGGATAAAGGGCTTGAAGTTATGTTTTACAAAAAAAGAATGAACAGTATGTCAGAGTTTAATGTCCATACATTGTGGAATTCAACAATATTGCGATGAGAATAAGTCATAGCACACACACACAGCTTCACAGGGAAAAGCAAAAGTTACGTTAGACATATCTATAGCATCACTGTAGTACAAAAAGTTCTTGTTCTACATACAAAAGCCATTTTTTTCCATAAGAATAATATCCTGGGGGGGAAATGAGTCCATGAAATATTTCAGAAACCCATATGCTTTGAGTTTTCCGAAAACATTATCTTAAAATCCAGTGCCTTAAAGTGCTTTCATGTGGAAATCATGATGGAAGGCACAGAATACAGTTTCACGTCCCCACTATGAAATTTTCAAAAAAGCATAGATTTTGCTATTTGCAATTCAAGTTATCTTGTAAGCTGCTCCTTCCAAGAACATTGTCATTCCAATAAGACCACCTGCTAGCTTACTTAGTCTCGATGACCTACAGAATAAAAGCGTATTTTTTTTCCTAGAACTTTCATCATCTTTGTGGGAAAAATACCTATGCAAGTGATGCATTTTGAAATTATAAAACATGCAGAATATGTACAAACAGAAAGTTTAAAAAATATTTGCTTCATATACATGTAAATCTACTTGGGTATAGCTGAAATTGAACAAATATAAAAATTTGCTTTCTAAAAAATGTTTTCAGAGAATCTGAGACAACTTAAAGCTGTACAAAGATTTCCTGGAAGAAATCTTTCTCTTCATATAGAAGTTTACACCTACAGGAGTAATCCCAGCATCAGTCCACCACATAATTATGACACAACATTTGGTCTAATCAATGATCACCCTTAAAACTGTTCTGTTTCTGAGAAATTAAGGTTCTTACTAAAATCAAAAAGAATTCACAAAAACAGTGGCTTATTGTGTTTTTGGATCTCTTCAACAATCTTTATCAACTCATTTGGAACTGTAAAAAAAACAAAAACTATTTACAGAATTCAGTTTTAAATACATTTCACAATTTTTAAAGTTTTATGTTACAAGAATTCCGAGCTCATGGCTGAAGTCCAGTTCTCCATCTGCAGTCTCTTCTACCACCCTGTCTTCTCGCGACTGCACCTGGTTGTGTACAGTTCAAGACTGTATTCTTTCTTGACCAAAAGTGAATTCAAACCATGTGTTCATTGCAATTAAACAGCCTCTTTATTAGTCTGAAGACGAGTCATAGCTTCTAATTTCTGTCTGTAGGCCTCTGCTTCCTGTTCTTTCTTTAGAAGCTGCTGTCGATATTTTTGTGCTTCTCGATTTGCTTCATCCAGCTGTTTCTGAAGAGCTTCTCTCTCCTAATTTAAAAAAAAAAGGGGGGTTCTTTTCAATTTTTGCACAAATACATCATTAACACACA
The DNA here is from genome assembly GCF_041296235.1 of Equus asinus. Lineage (NCBI taxonomy): Eukaryota > Metazoa > Chordata > Mammalia > Perissodactyla > Equidae > Equus > Equus asinus. The sequence goes on along the minus strand of NC_091791.1, from coordinate 146,982,223 downwards.
CAAGCATGCATCCTGCAAATAAAAAAATCTGTAGTAGCTAAAAGTCGCCACCTATTAACATTTCCTAGACATATTGCCTTTTCAACCAATTCACTAATAATTAAAGCCCCTAATTTTGGGCTCTACACTGAGATATAGATTACAGTTTCTGATCTCAAGGAAATTACTTCCTAATTAGAAATAAGACTAACATAATGAATCCAAATTTGGTACCTGCACTTTTATACGTACTGCAGAAACTAGTGAAAAGCTCCACCAAGAAGGAAATATACAACTATACCCTCTTCATATCTCTATCTGTGATGTTTTTATCTAAAGATATAACAATTATAAAACAATACTTATTGAGTACTCATTATATGATTAAACAAGGTGATTTACAATAACAAGCCTCTAAGATAGACATTATGCCCATTTTATAAATGAGGAAAATGATGCTCAGTGATGACGTTGCTTTCCCATGGTAACACAGTAAGGAGTAGGGTTTATGAGATCCTAATATTACTGCTTCTAAAACCACCCTTCCTCCATAAGAGCAAGCAAGATTCCTCATCCCTAAAATGAAGAGTGCTGATCCAGGTTAGTATTTCCTAAATTATACCATTTTACAAACCAATAAAATACTAATTTCCCTACTGTGATTCATTATACAGGTACAAAATAATATGTATTAAATTCCTCAATAAACTGAGAGCTGAAACACAGATCTGGTCCAACGAAAATGGTCTTCTTTCTCTTCCTCCTTACTCCGCCCCTATTCAGTTGCCTCAGGAAAAACAACAAGGGAAAACATTTCAAAGATTCCTTTCCCCTACCTCAGTAAGCTCATGGACAAAACCTCAACCTCATTACAGAGGCCCAGGACCTCTTAGTAGGGTGCGGGCTGAGTGTAAGACTATTAATCACAAGAAAGGCCAGATTCACACTGGATAAGACACTCGACAAGAGGGAAGCCAAGGTGAGGAGTCAGCAGCTCGCTGGGGAAGAGGGCAATATGAGGGTCTCTCTCACTGCCTCCTTGACCCTCGTCCATTGTGAACACCAAAAGATGCTCTCCCGTTCACTATGCACAGGGTCCACAACGAGGAGCATACACAATACCCCTGCCTTCCTGTGACCCTGCTCCCTTCTCCACACTGGGAATGAAGCTGGATACAAATTTATTTTTCCCCTAGGTCCACTATATGTGGGAGTGATTGATTACACAAGTAGTCTCCAAGTGTTCCAGTTACACAAAATGTTCAAGTAGAAGAAATGTGTCATCTCCAATTTAAGAAATGCCCGAGTCCTACCCTGTGATCCTTATCTTAGCCACTTCTTACCCGTAATCTAGGCAAGATGAGAGAGTAGGAACAAGTCAGAAAGGACATCCAAGAGACGAGCCTCATGTAAGCAATCAACGCAGTGCCCTGGCAGTGAGCTCTGCAGGACTTTGAGCACACAAAGGGCAAGGGTGGTAGACAGGTGCTGCTTCCCCAGGAGCTAGATCTCTCCTCTGGCAGGAGCGCTCCGAGCCATGTGCAAGTGTTGTAAAATTTTACATGGGCTAAGAAATAAGATCCTTTGATAGCCAAAGTTTTGAATATAGATAAAAACTTCCCCTGATTTGGTAGGAAATATTGGAACAGATTAACTCTAAGGTATCTTTAAGTATTAGCTATTTATTAAAATGTAGAAACAGCCAGGGATTCACAATCATTTCAGAAGATGAAAGCAAACTGAGTGAGGTAAACGGTCTAACAGCGAACACAGTCAAATCCGATTTTCCTTATTGCATAGTTTGATTTCATTTAGTAGAATATATCTTAATATAAATGAAAAGATAGCTCTCTTCTGCCTAGTAGGCCAAGTACAAGATTCATTTTACATCACATTTCTTGAGTGAATCTGTAAAATCTGAAAGACAAAGATCATTAGCACTACTCTTTGAATACATTTAATTCTCAAGAGTGAAAACATAGTTAACACTATTAAAGTTTTTTAAAGTGTTTTCATTTTTTACTTCTCAGGAATGTAAGTATTTGGGGACAGAATCTTTTTGCCATCTCACTTTTCAAAGCAAATGAAAATCTCTAAAAAGTGGAAAGTATCACTTATTTTATTCAACAAGGTCCTTTGTTTCCAAATTTATTTGTCAAATGTTTACTGAACATATATTACAGGCAAGACACTTTCTTAATGCAAACGATAATTTGGCTGTTTCACACATGAATAGTGCAGATTGACAGTTAAAATTTATATTTAAATATAAAATGTCAATCCTATGGCTTTGACCTTTTGCAATAAAAAAGTCTGACATTTTTAAATAAACATACTTTAAACTACTAATATGTAATACATAGTACTGAAGCATTTTTTCCTTTAACAGTCTAACACTGAAGAATTCCAAGAAAAAGAAATTCTGATGATAAGATTTGGTAGCAATAAAGAAGATATGTTTATCTTATACTAAACACCAAACCCAGCAATACATTACTATTACATTAGGCAATGGAATAACAGAGCAAGGAAAGACTTGAGTTTGCTTTATTTTCAAACAAGATTCCTGAATTCTGCTTCAGCTAGCTGCAACTCTCTCTTAACTGAAGTATCATTTTTAACATATCATTTTCTAATATTCAAATTTATTTTATTTTAGCTATTATAAAGCAATCATTATAGTGATTTATCTTCTACCATACCTCAATATAAATTTTAGAAGATAATGATAATAGCAACTAACATCTCCTGAACATTTACCATATGGTCAACACTGTACTGTCCTTCAAATACATTCTCATTTAAACCTTACAAACAATCTGATAACGTAAGTGCTATTATTTTCCCCTTTTTATTGATGGGGAAGACAAGCCTTGAAAGTAAATAAATTGACCAAAATCACACAATCAGAAATTTTAAAAACATAATTCAAACCTAAATCTGATTCCAGACCCATATTTTTAACCATTAAATGTTTTTTTAAAAAGAAACTGGGCAGTGTGTGTGAGCTGTTTGTGTGTAAATATCAATTTTCTAACTACCATGGGCCAAATATGATCCCATTGCTATACATAAAATTTTATTGAAATACAGCCATACCCACTCATTTCCAAATTGTCTATGGCTGCTTTCCCACTGTAACAGCAGAACTGAGTAGCAAAACACAGACTATACAGCCCATAAAGCCAAAGATATTTGCTATCTGTCCCTTTACAGAAAAACTTTGCCTACTCCAGCCCTAGAGAAAAAATTTAATCAAAAAGAGATATGACTATAGAAAATTTTAAAACTCTGATAGATCAAAAGGATATCCATTAATAAAAGGAAAACAGAAAAAATTTGAATCAAATCAAATACTGTATAAAGTTTACAGAAACCAATTTTTAAAAGAACATTAAGGATCCCAATCTATCACTGAATAGAAGATACAAATACTTTACTAAAAATAAACAAAACTTGCTAATAAATATATTCATCTCTAACCTCTATGGCAAAAACAAAAACATAAAAGTATTTCCTGAATTCACACAACTAAGTAAGTAATAGAGAAAATCTGTAACTCTTAATGCACTAATTACATTTCCTCCCTACCACATGTACAAAGAACAGTTTTAATTTCAATTCAGAATAGGCTAATGTTGTTTATTTACGGAATAAATCCATAAATTACACACTTCTTCCAAAAATATCTTCAATGCAGCAACATTAAGGGATGATAACAAAATGATGCACAGTATTGCCATTTGGTGTCTTATTTATACCTTCCCTCCAAAAAACAAACTTCTTTCGTTTCCTATATTGCTATAATGCAGATGTAAAAGCCACAACATTTACAATAAATTTTCTACAATTTAAACTAACTTTTCCAGAGATTACTGATAAACCGCTCCAACGTTAGTTGGAAAACTATAAATACAATTCTTAGCACTTTATAGAGGTCACTCTAGTATTGTGGGGACACATACACAGAGAAAACCCAAACATCTTAGATTCTGTATAATGACTTAATTTTTTAATTCCTTTAGAGCACAATTTCTCCAACTCAGCATTAATGTTTTTGGGCCAGATAATTCTTCACTGGGGAGCTGTTCTGTGCATTATAGGATGTTTAGCAGCATCCCCAGCCTCTACCCACTAAACGTCAGTGGCATTCCCCTAGTTATGACAACCCAAAATGTCTCCAGACATTGCCAAATATCCCTTGGGGTCAAAATCACTCCAGTTGAGCAGCACTGCTGCAGACAAACTTTTTCGGTTAATGTCATAGCTGTCACTTACAAAAGAGTATAAAAGTCTGCTCCCAAGACAATTCTATTGGTCATCTAAGAAAATAAGTTCAAAAGAACCACTTTACATACTATACAAGGAACTGATTACCTGGTTTGATGAAAACATTGGAGGTCTTTCTTCATTCTACATCCCCAGCCCATCTCTACCGTTCATATTCACTGAATGCTTCACAGTCTTTCTATAAAAGCTCTAAGAGGTCATGCAACCCTGACTTGAACATTTCCGGTGACAGAGAATAAGATTTCCATTACCAGAAAGCTCTAATTACTAAAAACAAAACAAACAAAAACTACTCTTCTTTATACCAAGCTAAAACTCCATCTCCCTGAAGTTCCATCTCTTTGGTTCTAGGTAATTTATATTCCTCAATTCATACTTTCCTGTTATTTGCAATTATTCTCCCTGGTCTCTGAAAGACTTAAGACAGGAATCAGGCTGAACTTTGAGGAAAACAGCAACTCTCACTGGTTGTTAGGTAAATAAAGGTACAGGCTGTACATTCATTGTTTTAAAAATATAACTTGTTAAGTTTATGTTTAATAAAAATTCAAGTAATTTAAAAATAATGTTTTATTAAATAGTTAAAGCAAAGAACATACATGACAATTTTTTTCATTTTATATGCCAAAAAAAAAGATCGTCTGACATAGAAAACAGTATTAAGAAGATTATTAAATAATAAGTATACTGATAACTGTTCAAGAGAATACACTGTCAGTTTGTGGGCAAGAATGTCAATGTATCAAAGATCACTTTAAATTCTGAAGAAATAAAACAACTCACCTTCAATAATTAAAGTCACAATTTTACCAAACATTCAGGTTAAACCGTGAGTCAGATTTTTTAAATTTAATAATGTATTCTTTGTGATTGTGGCCAAAGATGTACCAATCTTACATTTAAATGAATTTGGGAAAAGATATTTTCTAACTGTCCTTAGTCAGAATTATGTTGTCTTTCACTGACTTTTTTTAAATCCTCTCTTTTCTATGATAACAAAAACCTTAACAAAGAATTCCTAAATATTCACTAACATTTACTATTCACATATATCAGATACTATAAATACGTGTATATGAGTATGCTGACTTTTTCAATTCTCATAAAAACCTCAACATGTGGACATTGTTATCCTAAATTCCGATTTGGGAGAAAACAGAACTGAACTCAGAAAGGCAAGATAATTTTCCTCAAAGCTAACAGGGGCAAGAGGTGCAATTCACATCCAGCTCATTTAATTTCAAGTCCAATGTTCTTCACAATGCAATTGCTCTTTCAAAGTTATTCCAGAATAACTTTATTTTCATTTGATTAAGTTAATATCAAATTCAGGAGACAATTTTATTTACAGTCATGTAAGAAAAAACCTGTGAGATAACTATGGTTTGATTACACTTACAAACTAGTTTGGGAGAGGAAAAAAAAGTAGAATCCTATCAACAGCTAGTCTAAATTAATTTAATTTCCTTATAGGACTTAATAGTGAAATAAGCAGATATCTACAGCTTTTTAAAAAAATAACAGTCAACAAACAACAACCTTCTTGAAGAGGATCCTACAGGCCAAACAGACATTTGCACTTCACTTTTCAAAGAAAAAAATTTTTTTTAGTCATTATATAATGACATTTCTTGTAGTGACTTGTGAGAATGATGTATGTAAGTTTAACAGAAAATAAAGGATGGAGTGCAAGAATCAAAGACATTCCAGTGTTACCATGATGACAGACTTTGTTAAAAACAAATTCTTCACTCATTCATTCATTCATTCAATATTTATTTATTGAGGGCTTGCTATATGTATAAGGCAAAAAATTAGACAAAATAATACTATATACTTTCATTCTGTATCAAAATAACACTGTCAGTAATAAATATAAAAGACAAAAAAAAAAAAGAAAAGCGAAATGAATTTATTTTGGATGACTGCAGCAAAACACACCGGGTAAAAGACTCCTTACTTCTATTTCTGCAGATTCCACCCGGTTTTCAATTATTTCGATACATTGTCTCTTAGCTGGTGGTTCTTCACTTATAACAGTTTCTTCAGCAATGTCTGTTGCTGGTACTGTTAATACTAAAATAAAAAAATGTACACATTACTTCATTATCAGATAGGTTTAGTAGAAATAAAACTATATCTTGACACTGTTGATGCAACTCATCTAAAATAAATATATTCTAAAACAATAATTTCAAAACACTGATTTGCTTTTTATGAGGATGTCCACACTTGTCTTCACCTTCATGCTTTTTTAGTGAAAACTACTTGTTGTTTAAAGTACCTACTTATTTTTAAAAGTTTTATAGATAGATGTTCATCCATATGGCTCAAAACTGAAACAATAAGCATATTTTGAGAGGTTCCACCCCATTCCCGCTAACACAGATTATCACTTTTGCTGGTTTTTTGTGTATTGTTTTTGTGTCACTTTATGTAAAAACATGAATATACATTCTCATTTTTCTCCTTCTTACGCAAAAGGTAGTATACTTTACAAAACATACATTCAAACATACATATAATAGCTACATTGTTCTGAATCTGCTTTTTTCACTCCGTATATCTGGGGCATCTTTCATCAGTAAGTAGACAGCTTCCTTTTGTTTAGCTGCATAATGCTCCACTGTGTGGACACACCGTTATGAATGTTGTTTATAAACTGTGTTGTTCTACTGAGTTGCTGGACTTTGTCTCCATTTTTACTATCTCTTCATAGAAATGTAAATATTTTCTATAGATGGAGGCTGTCCTTGCTCTGCACAACAGTACAGGACCATGAAAACGACTGTCAGCTGAAACAATGCAAAGCAATCTGAATAATCAATGGGGGACATTACAACTGTTCCATGGCCTTTAAAGTTTTCTGTCAAAACATTAAAAACTCTATCACTAGCATTTATAAATATAAACAGAAATGAAAAAATAGTAAAATTAATATTTACTTAGTACGATGTAATTTAAACCAGTAGAAATATTGAGAATTAAAGTGGTTTACTTCTTCTCATTCATATCTTATTATGTTACACTTATAAATTAACTCAAGAAGAACTGAGAACCTTCTATCTGTTTCATTGGACTGTCTCCATAGTCTATATATTCATGTCAGTGACACATTTTTAAATTATGGAGGCTTTCAAAGTTTATTTTAATATCCAGTAGGTTCCTCTCATTGCTCTTCTTTTCCAGAGTTTTCCTTATTCTTCTTCTTCTTCCCTCCTCCTCTCATCAATATAAACTTCAGAATGTGTTTGGCTAATTCCAGAAACAGAATTGTTGGTCTTTGTTACAGGCTGAATTGTGTCCCCCTCAAGATTCAAATGTTTAAGTCCTAACCCCTGGTACCTCAGAATGTGACTGTATTTGGAGATAGAGCTTTTAAATAGGTAAAAGGTAAAATGAGGTCATTCGAGTGGGCCCTAATCAGTATGACTGGTGTCCTTCTAAGAAGAGGAGATTAGGACACAGATAACACACACAGACTGAGGGACAACCATGTGTGGACACACCAAGAAGGCAGCATCTGCCAGCCAAGGAGAGAAGGTTCAGAAGAAATCAAACCTGCTGACCCCTTGATCTTGGACTTCAAACCTCCAGCACTGTGAGAAGTCAAATTTTTGTTGTTTCCGTCACCCAGTCTGTGGTCTTTTGTTATGGCAGCCCTAGCAAACGAATACAGCCTTTTTTTCACACCACATTATGTTTATAAATGAACTCAGGAAGAACTGAGAGCTTTATGACAATGAGTCTTCCCATCCAAAAACATGAGTTTCTTTCCGTTTGTTCATCAAGAGGTTAGTTTGTCTGTATAATGTCAAGTTTTGGAAACAATGTTATAGCTGCTTGATACAAATACTTTGAAAGTTTCCTTCTTTTCTATATAATTAGAATTAGTTCTTTAAAGCTTTGTGAAAGCAGCTGGGCCTGATCCAAACCTTGGACCAGCTATCCACAGAAGATTTCCACAGAACAGGAGAGAAAGCCCTCCCAAGCTTCAGAGGCCAAGGGTTTCCTCCTCTGCTGCTACGACGAGACTCCTTCCTTGAGACCTGCTCTCTGCACTGCCATACCTCCTCCATCACTCTAAACTAAACCCGGTTTAGGAGAACTTCTCCCTCTAGCCCTTCCCTTCCCCAGTTCCTTCACTGGCCGTGAAGAGGCATGATCTCTGTAATCCTACTCATTTTCTAATAGGCTATGTGTGTGCACAATTTTTTTTGGGGGGGGGGGTGGACTGGGTGCAGAGGGATGCTTGCTCAGATGGGAACTTTCTGCACCTTCTCTTTCTGCTTCCTCCAGTACTCATGCACTACTCTATCTCAGCCCTACCTGCAGCACTTCCTACTCAGACTGGGCCCTGCCTTGCTGGGAGGGTATATTTATTGCTGATTTCTGAGCTCAACCCCATTTCTTTTCTTGATGCACCATTGTGGCTTTCCATGAAGGTTCTCTTGCCCTGGCTGTAATGGTCTTAGATGTTTTGGAGCACTTAAAAACATGGAATTTTGGGGTTTTTTCAGCCTTTTAGTTTCACCAAAAATGCAGTTGGGGCTTTTGTTTCAGCCATCTTATTTTATTACTCTCTGGATTTTCAAGAGGGAAAATATGAGGAAATTTTCAACAAAAACTGCTAAAAGTCGTCACCATGTTCCTATTATAAGTCCTAAGTTCAACTTCTTTTTAAGTAGCCTCTTCTTACATGGTATTTTTTAAAAGCCCATGTGATACCTGAATTGCACTAAGTGGCCTACAAAATTATTGTCCAATGCTGACTTTGAATTATTTACCTAAGTTCCTTTTCTAACCAGAATAAGGCAATTAAGTCTATTGTAAAAAGTTACAAAAATATAATTTAAGGCAAAAATAAATGCTTTGAAAAACATATCACAATTTCCAAAGAATTGAGAATAAACACAAACTTTATGTAAATGTCTACTACCAACCTTGTTGTCCATCTGGCATGGTCACAATGATAGGCTGACCTATTCCACTGGTTGGAATGGAGTGCAAATTTCCAAGCTGAATTCCATCTGTAACTATTGTGATGACTTGCTGACCCCCTGAACTAACTACTTGCTGAATTGCACCATCCACAGATTCCGCAGTAACTACTTCCTCCGTAGCCACTACTGGAAAAAAAATATATATACATAAAAATCAGTGAACATATATAAAAGTATGAACAGAAGTTTATTTTTGCTTTGCTACCTTTGCTTTCCCTGCTTCTTTCTTACACAGAAAAGCTTTTACATGGTTTTTAAATTCAGTCTCCAGCAGTGCTGTTCATATCTATGTAAGTAGTTGTGTGTAAGTCCCACAACTTACAATGTGTGTTCCAACTATCTAGGCATGTGTGTGTTTAAACAAACAATTTCTCTTCATTCAGTTACATGAGGTACAAAATTTATAAAATCTCCCAAGGTCACAGATATGATAAAAGTTACACTTGCTTAATAAAATTCCACAATCCCAAAGAGAATTTTGTATGTGGTTATTTTACATTTACACATAAGTCGATATACATTTCTATATCCAATGAAACATGGAAATTTGTATTTTTCAAGTAGACAGAATAAACAGTATACCCTTTTTGGAACGTATGAGCAAGGGTTGCTTTGATAATAAGTGACACACAGATCTGGTACTGTATGACAGTGAATAATCCAATATATTAACATTTACATAAATAAAATCCAAAACTGTGCTCTTAATATTTTATGAGAGGCTCACAGAGGATTCTAGCATTTGAAAACAGCATCCCTGGCCTTGCCTGGGTGAGGAAATCACAGGTTAATACTGCCAAAATCCTTTCCCACAGGCAATTCTATGCCAAAATACTGATCCCAAAAGACATACACAGGAACGTTCACAGCAACTTTGCTCCTAACAGTCAAAAACTTGAAACAAACCAGATATCTATCAAAAGTAGAATGGATAAATAAACTATGGTAGATTCATACACTGGAATACTACACAGCAATTGAAGTGACTAAATGCAAAACATGGATAAATCTGACAAACACCATGCTGAGCGATGCAAATCCGACACAAAATATATACTGTGTAGTTTCCATTTATGAACTGAGCAATGATCATATAAGAGTGATCACTTTGTGCTTATTCGTTAAACTGTATACTTATGATCTACACAATTTTCTGTGTATATGTTACACTTCAATAAAAAAGCATCAAAAGGAATAACAATAGTAATGGATTATAACAAACTAAATTTTAAAAAACCCATTATTCAAAATAATACTTCATGAAAAAGGAGAGAAAGAAGGAAAGAGGAAGGATCTTCTTTATAGAAGAAAGACATTTAATTAACAAAATAAGAAAAATTACCATTGTAACCTCCAATGTAATAATTGATTCAAGCAATGGATGTTAAAACCACTGGGGAAATGTTTAAGGGAAACAAGATATTCAAATGTTTTCAAAGTATCACACCAAAGATTAGTATTAGTTACAAAGGGCAATATGTGCCTATAAAGAACTGGCAGTTTCCACTCTCGCCAAGTGGTCTTCATCAGGATGGCATGACATTATGCGCCTCCTGATGTGATGTAATGGGAGATTACAAATGTCACTTGTGTCTTTCCTGGAAATGTTTGACCTTAATCTAATTATTAAGAAACGAATGTGGGTGATTCTGCAAACAACTGGCTTAGACTCTACAAAGATTTCAATGTCATAAAGACAAGGGAGGCAGTAGGACTGTCCTAGATTGGGGAAGACTAAAGAAATATAATATACGATGTGTGAATTTTGATTGGATCCTGGATGAAAAACAAACATTTATAAAGGACATTTTGGGATAACTGAGGAAACTTGAAGAAGGACCATAAGTCAGATAATGTTACTAAATTAACGTTGATGTTTTTAGGAAACAGAACTGGGAATATGTAGGAGGCTATCCTTGTTCTTGGGTGATACATGCTAAAGTATGTAAGGATGAAATGTCATGATGTCTGCAGCCTACTTTCAGATAACTTGGCAAAATAAAAGTGTGTGTCTGTGTGTATGTGTGTATGTGAACATGCAGGTGTGGCAAGATGTTAACAGCTGGTGAATACAGATGAAAGTTAAGGTATAAAGTTCATCCTCTAATTTTTCTATGGGTTTGAAAACTGTCATGGGGGCTGGCCTGGTGGTGCAGTGGTTAATTTCACACACTCCACTTCAGCAGCCCGGGGTTCACCAGTTCGGATCCCAGGTGTAGACCTATGCACCGCTTATCAAGCCATGCTGTGGCAGGCGTCCCACATATAAAAAAATGGAGGAAGATGGGCACAAATGTTAGCTCAGGGCCAATTTTCCTCAGCAAAAAGAGAAGCACTGGTGGTGGATGTTAGCTCAGGGCTAATCTTCCTCAAAAAAAACAATTTTTTTTAATTAAAAAATTAAAAAAAACTGTCACAAAAAATGTTTTAATATAACCAGTTCTGAGAAAAGAAATGGCATAAAAACTATTTATAAATGATATGGTTTTTTAAGGTATTATTTGACACAACACTTTACAGAAAGTTTAAAGAAATAAAACCATTATCTCCTAAAGTCATGCTACAATTCAGACACATAGTTCCTCTGAAACATGCTAAGTTGCTCCCAACTCCCAGCAGAACATCAGGGACATCAACGACCACAGGATTTACTAAAGACGGAGAGGCCCTAAACATACGAACTCCTTTTTTAAAAAAGGCAAGATAAGTACTGAGACCCTAGTTTTCAAGGATGTACTCATGGCAACAGGCCTGGCTGTAACTGTTACTGTGTTATTTGGTAATCAAGGGTCACAATACAAATCACAGGAGATGATACTCGAAATGCAAACAACCTTTATGTTTTGAGTTCTCTCATTTTTGTTTGTCTTAAACTATAATTAGGTTATATCACCAAGCACTTAAGAAAATTTCAGGATGATAATCATAAAATGAAATGTAAGGCATTAGACAGTAATATATTCAACAGAACTACTAAGGTTTTCAAACACATTAACTATTCCTTTGATTTTTTTAAAAATATCCATATGAAAAAGAAATGTTCACTCTGGTTGAATGCTAACAACAAGTAGTAAGTATTTTAAAGCATAATCATATGAAAGAAATTTCTGAGATCACACAGAATCAAGGCATAACTCAAGAACTTTCATCTTTGCACTATTTGCAATGACTGTCATTAAAATAACAGAGTTCTTGCCTTTCATCTAAAAAGCTTTCTTTCTAAGTGTGCTTTTGTAAGGAATTTAAGAAAAAATTATAAGGAAATCAATTATGTAAGAAGACAAAGTGCCTCACAGAAATCCTAAGAACAACCCAAGAGTGAAATGTTGAAACATGTAAGAATAAAACAGAAAGCCTAAAAACTTTAAAAAGAGTGTTATTTAAAAAATATACTCACATGCACACACACACATACAACACACACACACACACACACACACAACACACACACACACACACACACACACACACACCTCCAAATGTAAAACCCCTGGATAAAAAAATAACTGTAATAAACATTCACTGATCTAATTTAAGTCAAGTTGTAATATACAAACAGCCTAGATAATCCACAGCATCTTTGAAAATATGAGATGTCTTGTTCAGCATGACTTCTGAATTATAATGCCCCAAAATTCAAATAAGACAAGAAAAAAACTCTCTTTAACATGTTCTAAAAGATTAAAATTCTATATATAAATATTTCAACAATAAAATAGAAACTATGCTTATTGAAGAAAAAATAACATTTCAAAGGTATTATACCTGCAATTGAACCTGAAATTAAAAACACAAAAGCAAAAACAAAACAATCTTATGAAGCCCAGTAACTTACCCCTTAAAGCTAATTCACTTGCACTGCTCTATTTTAAGAAAAGATGGGAAAAACAACGTGCAAAGGGGATCTGCTTCAAATTTCATTATTAGGAAAAAGGAGGGAGACAGCCATCACTCACATTACACCTTTGTGAAACCTACCTTATTAACAATTGGCATAAGTTGCTCTAAAGACAAAAAGAAGGGTGGTCATAGATGTCTATTTAATCAAGGAATTATATAGCTGGGCCACAACGAAGAATAAGGCTAAGCAAAGCAAAACCAATATATGACTGCAAGCTAGAGCCATAAAACAGCATTTAGTTTCATGCACAGGAAAACATACTACGAGAACACTTCAAATACAGATGTTTCAGGAAGATGCTTGTTTTTTTTCCAAAATTAGTGAAATGAGAGCATAAGAAAAAAATAATCAAGTATATTTTAATGGAACCTCTACAAATCTTGACAATCAAATGAAATGTTCAATTGTGCCTAAACACATAGAACTTGTACATTATTGTCTGATGTCCAATCTCCTACCTGGCTAGGTAACTACTGTGACAAATGAACTAAAGCAAAAGAACCCAGAGACCAATGAGAAAAAAGGAGCCAAAACTAGACTGCAAATTAGACTAATTTGGTACAAGAAGACAAAATATCAGTCAAAAGAAAGGGCAAAAGAAAAAAAGTCAAAAAGTCAAAAAAAAGTTAAAAGAAAAAAGTTTCTAAAATTATCAAGCGTAATGATGGCAACTTTCAGCAAATACAGTAGTTACTTACTTCACTTAGAGGTAAATTAAAAGATGAAGATACATATTCCCTTAGTTTAACTAGGTAACCACACTTAGTTCCCTGAAACAATTCATTTTTTCTTTTTTTTTTTTTTTTAGAAATAGAGATCGGTAATACCTTCTTTAAATCACAATTTTATCAATGCTCAATATTCAGCACCTGTTAGAGATACAATTTCACAGAAACTCCTATAATCTACAAAAACTTAAAGAGGCACACAAATTAGAGGTAAGTAAACCTTACTAGGTCTATAGACTGTTGGCAGTGAATAATTCGTCAGCTTTGTCTTATTTTTAAAGTACTCAACATGATTAACATTCTTCTCATCTCAATATGAGAAATCTCGCCTTGATAGTCAGTGTCACATTGTTGTTTTAATTATACCTTAATTACCTGAAGCCTGCTCCTTAATTATTCAACTCTTGAAAAGATTAAGTAGCAGGCATCCAGATATATTTAACTACTAAAGCTACTAAGAAAGGCATTCCTCTCTCCCATCTTTCCCTCATTAGAGATTCACCTATGCACTCCATAAAGAGTTGAATAAATATTCCATTACACATAAAAATGAAATAATTAAGAAATATATTTAAAAAAAAAAAAGAAATATATTTTATTCAAGCAAACCTTTCTGTAGTATACTTATAATCTTTAGGTATTTACTATACCCAACTTAGTAATAGTGAGAAACAGACCTTTTAAAATTTAGTCAAATTCTAAAACTTCAGTGTGCCATCAGAATCGTCTTTGGGAGCAGGTTAAAAATAAAGATTTCAGGGTCCCAAACCTACTGAATCAGAACCTACTGGGGTAGAACTAGGCAAAGGTATTGTCAAGAAGGTGATTCTGATTCACACGAAGTGTAAAAACTCTGTTCTTGTTGCCATTATATTAGTTCAAATCAATTGAGAGGAGTTCACATTAGTAGAAAACTTGAATTACAGAAAATTTAAAGGAACACAGCCTTCTAATCATTGGGTACATAAATTAACAAGATAATTCCCAACTATTTTCAAGCAGTTCTACTAGTTTGTTGTAATAATGTAAAAGAGAATGACAATTATTGTATTAATGTTTGAGCTGCCTGTTATTTCCCCTGAATTATTCCACTCCAAAATTCTGAACAGTTTTAAACAAGTATTTTGAAAATTGCGTATGCATACTTTCAGAAGCTGTAAATTTTTTCACTGATTTATTTCCAAAATGAGTAAGTTAATTTCATGTATCAAAAGACAGTTGTGGGAAAAAGAAAAAAAAAAAAAAATGGGGCCAGCACAGTGGCAGAGTGGTTAAGTTCTCACTCTCCGCTTCAGAGGCCCAGGGTTTCACCAGTTTGGATCCTGGGTACGGACACGGCACCGCTCATCAGGCCATGTTGAGGCGGTGTCCCACATGCCACAACTAGACCGGACCCACAACTAAAATATACAACTATGTACTGGGGGGATTTGGGGAGGAAAAGCAGAAAAAAAAGGAAAAAAGATTGGCAACAGTTGTTAGCTCAGGTGCCAATCTTTAAAAAAAAAAGAAAGACAGTTGTATCCTCCCTTAAAAATAAGTACTTGGCATTTTGATTTATGTATCACCTTCTTATGAGTTTGCTGAGTGTGAGTCAGTCTCCTATATCAACTCAGGATATACTAATAAAATATTTCTGAAACCTCAAAGCTGAAAAGCAAATCATGGTCAATGGTCAATGACAGTCTCTGTCTCTTAACTCAGATGACTTCTTGGAGAACAAAATGAGATAATGCACGGAAAGTACTCAGCATGGTAACAAGGACAGGGCAAGAACCCAATAAATACTGACCATTATTTTTCTATAATTCATTATGCCAAATTCAATTTATGGCTAATATCAATTGTTTCACCATCTTTTTTTGGCCTGGCCTGGACCCGGATAGAGCTAATGATTATTTAATACAGCTATGCACATTAGCATAGGCCTATGGGCTCAGGAAGGGAAATCAATAATTCTCAACAAAACCAGTCATTTAATAAAAATGAACATGAGCAACAAACTCTTCAAGGTATAGTAAGATATCAAATTATTTTTCTATACTTCTACTAAAGAGATAAAGAATCACGAAAATTATGCATAGAGATTTTTAAAATGTAATCAAACAAGCTAAATACTTGGAAAAATAAAGGTTTAGGAGGAAATAATAAAACTGGAAATATTTACATGAAAAATACTAGTAAAGAAGCAATTCAGTGAGACATTGGAATCCTCAAACATTGATAATCTGCAGTTATTCTTGCTCGTAACATCAAGAAAAGACAGAGGTATCACTTGGTTTCACAGTGAAAGCATTGTAATAGACTGATTTCCTTTATGAGGTTCTCATTGGACTAACACTAGGATTTGTTTTCTATGTCAAAGACAGCCCTAATGTAATTATGAAGGCGCTATTTAAAGCCATGGCTCCCAAGTGAAATGGCATGGTAACCTAGACCATCAGCAGCACCTTCCCTCTATCTATAGGACCATGTCAGCCAGCCAGACTCCATCTCACATGCGGTCCATCTGCTGCTACATTCTGGCTATTTGGTATCCAAAAGATGTGTTTATTGTACTACCTAGCCAGTAAAAGAAAAGAAAATGAGCAGTACCAATTAGTGTACCAATAGTTCTTATATTTTGGTTCTCAATCATTTCAAAAAGGGCAAAATATGAGCACAATATTTATTTTAACAAATAGCTTCAACAGATACACCTCAGGAGTAAGAGTAGCAATAGTGATGCTTTTGTTTGATATAAGACAAAATTATAATTACACAAATCAAATTATAAACATTCTAGAAGAGACCAGTACACTGATCACCTAAAGAAACTGCATAGAAGAGCTAGTATATCATATGGTCACAAACACACAACTGGGAAATCAGTCAGGCCTTGAGCACGAACCTCCCTTCACCTCTTAACAGCCATGCTACTTTGGGCAAAATTATTTAACCTCCACAAATCCCAGTTTCATCATATATAAAATAGGAGTACTACTTTATTTCCCAGATCCTAAGACGTCCCTGAACAAATATATATAAACATTTCTAAAATCAGGATGAGTCTGACAACTGATGTTAAAAGAAACTGGACAATCAAGAGGCAGAGAAATAATTTGCCTGAGCACGTGCAAAGCATTTGAGAAGATATTTCTTTATTTGATTACACACCTCGGCTGAGTTGTTTACACTGGAGGCAATGTACTCACCTGAACTTTAACTTAATTCAAGCTCTTCAAATATCTTGTAAAAGATTTCACTATGATGTAGCAATGAAGTGAAAAATTGTGCTCACAGAAGATTGTAAGTCACACGCAATAAAAGTCAATTGAAATTACTAATTCTCTCAGACTAGACTGTGCATAACATTTTCAAAGGTAGAAGTTAGAGAAGTTTTCAAGACCAATTCATAGACCCAAACATCTAATGTCAAAAGATCCATCTGATTTCAAGAAAAGTTCTTTAATTTTCAGAGATGTGTACTTTAAAGACAAAAAATTTATAAATGTAACCAAATAGAAACCACCAATAAAATTAATTTTCTTTGATATGCTTATGCAATTGCAAAGTTGCTAAAGAGATCCAGGCATAGGTTATAAAAGCAGCAAGTCAAAATGACGATGCACATTATTGCTAATGGCCAAAAGTGATTCAGAAAAATCTTAAGACTCCCAAATATAAAGGCTTAGATTCAAACACTGATTATGATGCTGAAGAAGCTGGAGAATGGATAAATCTTTATTACCAGTAGTTAGTAAAGAAAGGGAAACAGAGAGAGAGAGAAAGAGAGAGGCAGGTCTTTCAATCAGCAGTAACTTAAACAGTCGTATCCAGTAACATCTACTTTCAAACTTTTTGGTGAGGATTAAATGACATCATAAGTAAAACTTTTACCACAGTGCATAGCACAAACAGCAAGCATTCAATGAATTGTTGTTGTTATTATTATCGATCACACTTTGAAAAATCACATTTAAATAATGAATGATCGAATTTTTACTTTTATTAGCATTGGTCCAAATTTAATGGCTTAAACTACTGTTAGAAGAATATTTTTATGGACTTTAATTTCCTAATTGAAAAAATATTTACTTACAGAATAATTACAGCAAGAACTATTTTGGTTAAGTATATACAGGTAACCTTATCTAACCAGCTATTGATACTGTTTGTCATCATTTAACATCAGGTCATCCTTTAATGGTGGTGTTGGTATGCTATTTCTTAGTTCTGTCAGCCATTAAGATTTTATGTCATTCTAATAGAACTGACAAAAATTAAGTGTTATGAAAAAGACAGCAAGTTCATATATTTATCTACTTTATACAGAAAGTCACAGACAAGTAAAACAAATGCCAAACTGGGTACACAGACATGTTTTCTGTGAACCACACAGTCTGTTTTTTATTTTAATTAAACTTAATTTTAATTGATAGCCAAGATTTAATATTCTTTTAAGATCCAGATTTTGTGCTTCCCATGAAAAAACAGAATCTGGCAACATTGAGCATGTGACTTTACTCAGCCAGAGCTGAGCAGCAGACGCCCTGCCCTGCCCTGCCCCACTTCCTGCAGATGGCCGTAATCTCGACCCTGCCCGCTGAGGCTTTAGATTACCTTCCTGGCCTTCGTAACTATTTCTATCCCCAACTTTTAACGTACACATCTGACTTGTTTTTCTAACCTGGAGTTTCTGAAGAATTGGACAATGGAGCAGATGCTTCAGCTAAGGCAGCTAATGTAGCTAATACTGATGTAGAGGAGTTTCCAAACTGAACAGCAGATACACCCGTTTCATCTATGAGAAAAGAGAAAATAGACTTGAATTTTTAAGAAGCTTAATCTAACGAATTTTCTGTTATTCTATTTTACCTTATCCAACCATTAAATAAAGCTCGGATAATATTAGTTTCGTGAAAAACAAGCTTGGATACCAGTAGTTATTGAAACATAATATTGCAATATGTTTTGCAATATCAGCTTTCTTTAAATTATTTTGTCTCAAAATTTTTTTCTGCCAATTATACCAAAGAAAACCAATGTGGCTGATATAATCTTACCCTCATTCTCCAACAGTCCTTTCTTAAAAGGAGGAATACCTACTAGAGCATAAAATCCCAACAGCTATCCTATATGCATCTCAATACCTGTTGCCTTGGATGAATGTTCTGAAGATACCAGACCTGTTAGGTTCACCACCCCGCCAGGTCCAATGATAAACTGCGGGGTGGCAGCATGTATCGTCACAGTGTCGGGACTCTCTGGGTTTGTGTTGATTTGGTTCTGCATAGCGATCTAGGGGACAAATCACCACAAAGCTTTCAGAATTATAACCAGAACATACAGCACAGACTCTCAATGTAGTAAAAACACAAATATAAAGAAGCATCCTCTAATTTAAGGAGAATCATCTTTATGGTCTACTGAGAGTACAGAGGGGAAATCACAGGTATGAATTTATATCCTAAGTTCCCCTTTTAGGTAAAGCAGCAAAATCCTGTGAGAGGAGAAACAGGTGCCTGAAAGGCTTTTACAGAACACAGCTGAAAGATATGCTGCTGCTCTATAACTACAGAAATTAAATTAAACTACTTCTTCTATATTCAGCAATATATAACCCAACATATGTAAAGCACCTCCTTCCCAATGAACTATTCTCCATCTTCAACTCCAGCCCCTAAACTGCACTCCTAGGAGTAAAAGAATTGGAAGAGGCATGGCAAAATTCATTTTCCTGAACATATAACGTCTTTTAGGTGACTGGCTGAAGTTTGATAGCGTCAGATGGTCTAAGAGAAGAAGAGTTCTACTGGGAAGGAGAACAAGAAGACAGGCGAGAAGAGGCAGCAAGTGAAGAAGAGAATTTACACCAATGTTGTTTAGCTGAGGACAATACTGGTTATTAGAAAAACTTGCCCAAAGCCATAAATAACTATGCTTGCAAACAGATTCTTTTCAGCACGGTGAAAAATAAAAGAAACCAATCAAATGACAGACTGCATCACTCAGGGGACGTTATTATGGTTGCTAAAAAATTTTTTCAGTGGACGTTTAAAAGACTTTGAAAAACCATATGGTATTCAAATATGCATAACAAAAAATTTAATAGAATAAAATGTCTAGAAGGGGAATTCAGGAACTTAACAACACAGAAAGTAATCACCTTATCTAATCTTCTAATGTTACATACAAAGACTATGGTCTTACAATCAGGAAAACAAACAGTAATGAACAAAGAAGTGAAAGAGGAAAAGGCCTGTCCAAAACAACCAAGTCAAAAATGAAAAGCTATAAGCTAAATAGTTCAAATCACCCAAAAGACAGAGATGCTTTTATTTTCTTAAATTAAAAGTCAAAAGTTACCTGTAATATCTCTGCTAAATCTTCATTCCCATTGTCTATTGAAATATCAAACGCAGTTTTACAAAATTTACTTTGCGTGTGTACATCAGCACCATATTTGATTAAAAGTTCCACCACCTCTTGATGATTGTGTTCTGTGGCCCAGTGTAGAGCTGTCATCTTTAACATGTCCTTCGCATTGACATCAGCACCATGCTATAAAAA
This sequence comes from Equus asinus, assembly GCF_041296235.1. Lineage (NCBI taxonomy): Eukaryota > Metazoa > Chordata > Mammalia > Perissodactyla > Equidae > Equus > Equus asinus. Next base: position 146,961,770 of record NC_091791.1, on the reverse strand, counting down.
TATTTCAAAATAAGAGATTTCTAAACTATGAAATATAAAGAATTCTTAATATGAAAATAGTAACCACCATGCTTTAAAGCAAGAATTTGCTACTAACATAATCAACTCTTTAGTTTTTTGTGTTGAATAATCAATATGTCCAGGAATCACCATATATCTGTCACTTAGTTTTCTATCATGCTGACTTTCCTAATTGGTTTCCTTCTGATTTCTTAGGAGTGCAGCAATTATTTTTTCAGTCACCCAGCTATGAGCATGAAGGGCTAGAATGGCATATATAAGAAGTGAAGGAAAACTATAAGCACTCTTCCAAAACTCTCTTTAATTCCACGTGGGAGCTGGTCCCCTAGTTTCTTATTTACACAAAACTACCCTTTGCTTTCAAAACCAGTGTAACAGAGAATTAAAAGGGAGCTATCCAGAGGTACACTCTCCAATATGGTAGCCACTAGACACATGTGGCTATTAAGTACGTGAAATATGGCTAATCTGTATGTGTAAATACACACAGGAATTCAAAGACCTAACACTAAAAAAAGATGTAAATATCTCAATAATTTTTATATCGATTTCACGTTGAAAGGATAATATTTTGTATCTTGGATTAAACAATATATAATATTAAAATTAATTTTTACTTTTTTAATGTAGCTAAAAGAAAACCTAGAATTACATGAGATTTGCATTTGTGGCTTACACTGTGTTTCTTTTGGATAGGCTGATCTAGAGGCTAGAACGAAAACAATTAAAAACATCTAAATCTATCACCCTCTATTTCAGAATTTTCTACATCCTTCTTTGACATTTAGATAAGTAAAGAAAAATCCCCGTTTGTATTATTTGCTTATTTGTTTGTTAGTCATCCAAGCCTCATGTTCTCTTCCATGAGCATTTTAACTGTGTTGAGTAAGACAAAGCTGTAGTCTCTCACCATATGGAGACCAAGGTTTAAGAAATTGTTTGGCCTAAGAACAAACCTAAAGGAAGTCTTTTTTTCTCCCCACAAAGGGAAACTTTAAGGTAATTTTCATTTAATGTGCTTAAACAGAAAAAGTGAGAAAACAAAGAGGGGAAAAGCAGGCCTTCAATAAACTAGGTCCCTTCTCCCTCTTATAAGTCAGAAAGCTTTTGGGCACGAACTTTCAAAAGCAAAGTGCAAAAGGATAACACATACCTTAAGCAAAACCTCTACTATGCTGGCATGGCCCTCAGAAGCTGCCATGTGTAATGGCGTTCGGTCCACTTTGGTTCTGGCATCCCTACTTACACCCGCTCGGAGTAGCACTTCTGTGGTGGAATAATGCCCGTACTGTGCTGCCAGATGAAGTGGAGAAGTTCCCAGCTATTTCACAAGAAAAAAAATCCACTTTTATAGTCATTTTTAATGCACTTCTATTACTATCTTCTAGTTTGTATTTTCTCTTTATATAGCAAGCATTATATTATGTTTACACAGTAACTCAAAACTCAAAAGAATTTATGCGTATCACATTCTCTACACAGAGGCCCTGTACACTTCTCAGTGAGGAAGAAAAGTCGATATTTCATTGAATTCAAACTTACTTTCTTCATTTTTTTTACCAAATAGCCTAAACAAAATTAATTTCATCAGGAATTAGAGATAATTAGGGTTTGAGAAATTTTTCTGAGTACTGGAATGTTTTCCTCATACCAATCACACAAAACTTCTTTTCATCTATGAAATTCATATCAAAGAAATGTAACAGTGTACATTTTTACATTAAACTGCTTTGTAGGACTTAAAACATAAGTTATTTAAAGTATGTTGGTGATCTTCTTAAAGGAGTTTGTACAGTCATTCTTCAAGGGAAAAATCTGATCTGAGGTGCACAAGCCAAAGGTGAGGCAGGACAGAACCAAAACAGAGCCCAGTTCTCCTAAAATTGGTTGTACGTCATCTAGCCACTGTATTAGCACTATGCTCACAAAATACAGGGGAGGTACTAAAATGTGAGCAAAGAAGAGCCTTAGAGGCATAATTTTTAATAGGTGAAAGTCAGAATTAAGTTATATCACATGTATTTAGAGGCATAGAAAGTCCCTACAGCTGATTACCAAGGCTCTCACGTTCCAAAGAACCAAGATAGTTCACTAGAACATGAAATTTGCTAAGACCACTACTGTGATAACAGCAACTAAGGTTTTTGTCTAAGCACTTTCCATGGCAAACACTATTCTAAGACCTTTACAAATATTATCTCATTTAATCTCCTCATAAGTACTATTACTATCCTCATTTGGCAGGAAAAGAACCTAGGCACAATGAGGTCACTAATTTGCCTGAAGTCAAACAACAGGTAACAGTCATAATACAAAGCTAGGCATGTACTCCCAATAGACGGCAAAAACAAAAATCATTTATCCTGGGAATAATGAGTTTATTACTATTAAAAACTTTGTATTTTTAAGGGAAGGTCATCCTAGCAGATCAGTGAAGATTCTTGAGCAATCCTTTCTTTCCCCATGCTTTGGCATATTTTTCTATAACTAGCCCTTCCTATACTCTTAAAATCTAATAACTAATGAAGTATCTCAACAGCCCATTTAGCAACCAAGAGTTCTGCTCAGTGCAAGATTAGGATTTACTTTGTATTTTTTTTCTTGAGACTTTACCTTTTTGGTTGATGATACAAAATAGTTATATACATACATATTTTCAGTATACAGAAAAAAGGCAAACATTAGCGAAACAACCATTATAGTCTAGAAATACAACATTGCCAGCAATTTAAAATCTTCCCATGTGCTACTGCCTAATCACAAACTCCTCCCTCAGCCCCAGAGGCAATTACTATTTTGAATTTTGTAATAAACATTGCTTTACTTTGTTTTGGTTTTTTTTTTTCACTTATGTATCCCTAAATAATATACTTTGGTTTTGCCTATTTTGAACTTTATTTAAATAGAATCATACTGCATGTATTTCTCTGTGACTTGCCTTTTTTTTGATTAACATTATGCTCTTGAGATTCACCCATGTTGGTGAAGGTCAAGTGTAATCCACTAATTTTTTCTGTTCCATAATATTCTACTGCATGAATAAACCACAACTAATTCAAGCAATTTCCTGATGAACATTTGGGTTGTTTCCAGTTTTGTGTTATTCTGAATAATGCTGCTGCTAAAAACAGTCTCAAGTACACAAACAAGAGTTTACCTTGGAAATATTCTTAGAAGTTCAATGGCCACATCATAGGGTATGTACGCACATGTTCAAATTTACTAGGTACTGCCAAACTGTCCTCCAAAATGTTTATACCAATTCACACATCTCCTCACCAATGCTTGGTACCATTAGGCTTCTTTTTGCTAATCTGGTGGATATGCAATAGTATTTCATGATTTTACTTTGCATTTGCCCAATTATTAATGTAAATTCATTTGAACTTTGTCTTTGGTAAAGTACCATATCAAGTCATTTGCCCAGTCTTTTTTGTCTTTTTATTACTGCCATGGGAATTCCTTATGTATTACGGATACTAATCCTTCTCAAGATCCTTTTATCTTGATGTACTACAGTATCACTATAATGTGTCTAGATATGGATTTTTTATTGATCCTGCTGGAGTTCTGTAGGGCTACTTGAATCCGTGAGCTGCCATCTTCCATAAGTCCTGGAAAAATCTCAGCCATTATCTCAAATTATTTCATCCCTATTCTCTCCCTCCTTATGAATTTATGATTAGATATACGTTAGACTTTCTCACACTAGCCTTCATGACTCCTGACATCTTTCATATTTTCTATTTTTCTCTGTTATATTCCAGATGATTTTTTTTTCATATCCTTCAGTTTATTAGTTTTCTCTTCAGTTGTTCCTAATCTGCTATTAAAGCCTTATCTAAGTCTGTAGGTCTACTTCTGTTGTCAGCTGTTTCAGTGGGTTATTGTCCAAGGTGCTTTGTGCCCTTGTGTGTTTAGTTATTTTTGACTAGTCATTTTCCCTGGAACTTCCTTTGTAGCCATGAAGTCTAGAATGAAGGTAGCTTCCTCCAGAAAGGATGTTCATTTGCTTCTGCCAGGAAACTAGGTAACACTAGTCCAAAGATCATTTTAAATTCACTGTTCAGTTTACGGTTTTGCAGAATACACATGTATTTATATGAGTTCAGGCCACAAATGTGTGCAAGGGATGGCTTATGACTGTAAATTCTAATCAACAATTTTTTCCTCTCTCCATTCGGTTCCTTGGTTCAAGTCAGTTCATTTTCCTTGCAGTACCCTAGCAACAGGGGCAGGAGTGGGTAGGAGGAAGGATGGGGTATTTCTTGTTTACCCTTACAATGAAGACGCCATTCTTTGGGATTCCAGAATTATGGGAAGAGGATGTCCTAGGAGACTTCTCTCTATGAGCAGTCTCAGATCTTTGTCTTCAGTAACCCATGCCAGTAAGGTAGGAAAATCAAAAGGCAAACTGAGTTTAGCAAATGTTCTTAGGGTGAAATTTCTCTGGGTTCTGGCTTTCACTTAGTTTTTCAGGTTGATAATCCCTTATTTTCTTTGTAATTCATCAGTGCACTTAAGAAGATTGTTTTTAAATATTTAATCAAAAAATCTTTATCTTCTAAAGCTAGATGCTGAAATATTTATGGATGAAATAAAACGGTTCCTGGAATTCACTTTAGAATAATACAGACCAAAGAAGGTGGATGGGATTGTAAAGGAAACAAGACTCACCATGATCAGATAATTTTTGAAGTCAGGTGAAGGATATGCAAGGGTTGATATATGTTTGAAGTTTTCCATAATAAAAAAATTTGTTTTGTTTTGAATGAAAAATAAAAAAGAACACAGGCCAAGTAAGCCAAAAACAACAAAATCAAAAATCTGGGGGACCAGCCCCATGGCGAAGTGGTTAAGTTTGTGCGCTCCACTTCGGCAGCCCAGGGTTTCGCAGGTTCGGATCCTGAGCCATGAACAGACGTGGCGCCGCTCACCAGGCCATGATGAAGCGGCATCCCACACAGCACAACCAGAGGGACCTACAACTAGAATATACAACTATGTACTGGGGGACTTTGGGGAGAAGAAGAAAAAAAAAAAAATTTGGCAACAGACATTAGATCAGGTGCCAATCTTTAAAAAAATTTTTAAATAAGAGGGAAAAACCTGGAATTTCAGTTGTTACCAGTGGGAAAGTTAATCCAAATTCCTAACCCTCCATACTCCCAAGATCATCCCTTTTGATTTACCCCCAGAATTAAAAGGAGTTATGTGTTTTGTTTTGTTTTCCTCACAATTGCCTTCTATAGTTACTAAGAACTCGTTCCCATTCCTTTCTTCCTCTTTGGTCATGTCTGCAATAGTTTTACAAGTATCAATTAAAATGCAAACATTTTTTTTCTTTTTAGAAGCAACTGTAACATTAACTCCAATCTTTATCTGTTTCTGAATTATAAATTCTACCTGTGCTATTTGTAAGACCTTTAAATTAAATCTCAACCAGCTACATTTTACATTCATCCTGCATTACTGAACTCCATAGCTTAAAAGAAAAACCCTTTTACAGGCAGAATATTTGGATCAGGATGTCCGATGTAAAAAAAAAAAAAGATACAAACCATTCTCTTTAAAATATAGCTATGATTCTAAAATTGAAAACAAATTTCCAAAATAACGTTAATTTTTTACCATTTATACAAATTCAAAAATGGAGGAGGAGGATGGGGAGGGGGAAGACAGGGAGGAAGAAGAAACACCATAACATTCAAATCCTTTTTTACCCAGTCTGTAGTAAAAGGAGCTCCATTTGCCATCAAAATACGAACTTCATCATCTTGACCTGCTCGTGCCGCTTCTAAAAGCTTCTTTCCCAAGTCTACCAGGGACATCTAAACAAAACATAGATGAATTTAACATCTCCATTTATATATCATGACATGATTCTTTTCCCTTCTGTCTTTATTACTAAGTCAATTCTCAATCATCCCTTCAAAAGGTTGTGATATAGTTAATATGAAACCACAGATCACACAAAAGCAATTTATATTTGGATTTTGGGAACAGACTTTTCTTTCTCATTAAGTTTTTACCCAGGATAATAAAATTAGTTTGAATTCTCCAAATACAGCTGGTAAAAGATAGAAGAGGTAAGTGGCAGAGAAAGCTTGTCTAAAATTTAAAACTGGCAACGATATGTTTTCACAGAGGAGTTGCAGCAATGAAGTCTTTCACAAAAGTAAACAGAAATAAAGCACAAGATATTGTCCTTTGTGACAGGTGCAAATTAGAATAAATCTACCATAACTTTTTTTGCAACAGTAAACGTGTTCACAATTCGAAAAGAAGTATTTTCAACCCTTGTACAGTCAATGCACATGTAAGTTCTTCCAGAAAACGGCACAATTCACATTCAGTGAAAATACTGAACGGAGAGTCTAACAATATTATCAATAGAGTATATGTCTCATTAAGAAGCTAGAAAGTGGGGCTGGCCCTGTGGCCGAGTGGTTAAGCTCGTGCGCTCCACTGCAGGCGGCCCAGTGTTCCGTTGGTTTGAATCCTGGGCGTGGACATGGCACTGCTCATCAAACCACGCTGAGGCAGCGTCCCACATGCCACAACTAGAAGGACCCACAATGAAGAATATACAACTGTGTACTGGGGGGCTTTGGGGAGAAAAAGGAAAAAAATAAAATCTTAAAAAAAAAAAAGAAGCTGGAAAGTAAGTCTACCTCATATCTTGAATTCAAGGTATCTGAAAAGACTAATGCCACAGCCTAAAGGAGTGTGTGGGCACGTGTGTGTGTGTGTGTGTGTGTGTGTGTGTGTGTGCATCTTCTTGAATAAAAAATAATGAAATAGGTGTTAGGAAAAGATCATGACAGGAGTACACAGGTGAAGAAAGATTTGAATGTATCAGAAACATTCAAATCAAGGGATGACAGTTTTGAGGAGTAGAAAGTTCCCAAATCCAGAAAGACTACTCAGCTGGAAGACTATTCAACGATACTATATAGAATCCTGAGGAAAGGCAAACAGTAGAATTTGAAGCCAGTGGGGAAGGGAAGATGTGAAATCTCTGAAATCACACAAGAAAAAAATGTGTCTGGGGTGTGAATATGTCTCAAAAAGTGAATACTGTTTGAGAGCTGGGTAAGTAGCCAAGGGGAAATAAGTCATAAGAGGGTAACGTCAGGTTGATTCGAGTATCCCAATCTTGTATAAAGAGGTCTTACTCGAGGAGGGCAGAGGAGCATGTGTGTGAGACGGAAGCTGACAGACAGAGCTCAGAGAGGCTATCTATGCCAGGAAGGAAAAGAATGATTACACAACCAGAAAAGATGTTAGAGAACCTAAAAGGGTTGATTAAAAGAAAAGATGTCTCTGAAAGAACACAGATTTATGCTTAAATTACTGCCTTACAACCAAACACAGAAGGAGTAACCAGGAACAGATGCTAATACTGGGAGGTTTGCACAATGACTAAGTATAATGTACGTGTCCAAACAGGCATTTGTCACCAGGCAGGAAAGAATTTCTGATTGTTGTTCCATTTGTAAGGATACAGATAATTCACAATATATCCTATGGTGAAGAATAAACCAGCTGGCACTAGGTTTAGACATCCGGATTTCTTTTATGAAGTGGCAGTTTGTGGCTGTTCCTCATTTTTAGAAATTGGGTTGTCTGCCTTTTTCTTAATGATTTGTAAGTGTTCTTACATACATTCTGGACATGAGTCCTTTGTCAGATATAATATATATTAAAAATATTTCCTTTCAGAAGCCTGATTTCCTGACTTTCCATCCTGTGTTATTTGATATCACAAACCATCGTCTACAGGTAGATAACACACAAATCTCATAAAAATATGAAACTTCTATGTATTAAAAAAATAGAAATAAAATAATCAAACTAAAATCAAAGACAAAGGAATGTCTGCCTCAAAAATGAATGTAAGAAACGTTACTATTTTAGTTCCCTAAAAGGTCTGACTCAAAATGAAAACGGAAATAAACACCAAGAACCCAAGAGATCAACAAAGGACATGACCAAACGTTTTCCAAAAGAAAAAACAGAAATAATTCACAACCGTACAAAATGTTCAGCATCACAGATAGTCAGATAAACGTAAAGTAAATAATTTTAAAGTAATTCCTGATGCAGATAAAGGTGAGGTGAAATTGATGCTTTCATATATTGACATCTTATATATGTTGATAGCAATATAAATGGATCAGCTTTATTTTTTATTATATTTAATATATATTTAAATATATTTGGCAATATTTAAGAGAAGTTACAAAAATGTCCAAGCCTAATGACCCAAGAAATGATCCCACTTCTGAGGATCTATCTTAAAGAAAAAATGAAAATATACTGAAATACATCTATCAATAAAGATTATATACTATTACATATATAATACATATATATTATATATAATCCTTTTTATAATGTGAACAATCCAAAGACAGGAAAATGGTTAAATTGTGGAATCTAACAGAATAAGATGCAGTAATTTAAAATAGCAGTTTTGAAGTTATAGCACACAAAAGCTATGCCAAGTGAAAAGATACAAAACTAACTTTTGAATGTCAAAATACACAGAGAACAAAATACAGAAAAATATTAACAATTGTTTGAGTGGTATAATTATGGGAAAGTTTACAAAATTTCTCTAATGTGTCTATATTATCTTCCTAATTTAAAAAGTGGATTTTTTAAAGCAACAAATTAAAACTGTGTGACTGTCAAGTAAGTAAATGCCGACATTAAGGAAAGTTATATACTAATGACTTACTAAACAGGAAGGGTAGGAAAAAATACAGAAAATGCAGGATACTAGGGACTTAAAATAGCAAACATTGATTTGCTTAGAAGAATTGTGACAAAACAATGATTCATTTCAACAAATCAACTTCTCTAATTCTGTAATTGTCTTAATTATTCAAAACATATTATATTTAAGGACCTACAATATTTAAGTACTGTGGTTTTAAAATTCCTTGAGCGATACAAGTGTGTAGTAGATTAATATAGCCGGATACTTTAAAACCAGTGGTTCTCAATAGTAGCAGCACTGCCCCCTAGAGGGCCCTTTGGATATATATGGAGGCATTTGGGGGCTTGACAGGAGGAGGGGTAGGATGAAGGTTTTACTACCAGCATTTAAAGAGCAAATGCCAGGGATACCAGAGGTCCAGCAATGCAGGGAACAATACGTATTGCAAAGAACTGTCACATGTCTGGATAACTTTCAAAAGTTCCATTGAATAAGGCTAGAACGTATTCCAAATGTCCTAGAATGTGACCATATTATAAATCTATTTGTTCTGTTCAGAACTTTACTAAGAGTTGCTCACCACTTTGGAAAAGCATATCACTAATGTCAATGCCACTTGGGTATCTGAATCACCAGTATAACACTGTATCAACCACCTTCCACACCTTTCACTTTCACAGTGATTCTACGTACAGGTGCAAGCGTCTGACTACCTCTTGCGTCATCTAGTATAGTCTGCTCCAGTATTTACATATTTAAGTACACATTTTATTATAAATTTCTTTCCTTCTATTTCTCCTATATTATAATTAGGGCATTATAATGATTTTTTTAAATTATGGAGATAGGTAATAACTATGGTTTTCACTTTAAGTTAGCAGAAGGGGCTATACGAAATACTTGTTATAAAAAGGCAGCAATGGATATAATATGACTGAAAACCAGTGGAACAAACTACACATAAGATCAAGTAAGACCAAAATCAAAGGTGCTCTAATTTTCTTGTCAAGATAATTAGTAAAAGTTAGAAGAATGAAAACACCAAAACGCAGCATTTCTCATTTCTGATTCTCACCTGACAGGAACCAGACACATCACAGAACAATTCTGACCCTGAGATGAACTTGATTGCTTGAGGACAACAAAACTGACCAAGGGGACCACAGCTCCAGGTCCAGCCCTGAAATTACTTAGCTCGTTTTCTATATATTAAAGCCCCAGCGATAAAGTGTCAGATTTAAATAAAACTATTTAAAGACTCAGCAATAAATGTTGCTTTTTTAGTGAGGCAAATAACTTTTCCCCAATCGAAGGAAGGATAATTTAATTCAATAAATTTTAACAAACGTTAAATACTAGTTTAATATTCCTTTCTTCTTGAGAAGAAAATCAAAAAGCCTACTGCAATAAATTCAATTGAATTTCTTTACTAATTGTAAAAAAGCTTATCACAATCCGATACAAACCATTATTTTTTTTTAATCTCCATTTAAAATCTCTAAAGAAGGATTTTTCCTAGGGAATATGTACCAGTTGGACAGTAAAAACTAACATCCTATTCAATAGGCAAAGAATATGCAAGAATAATTTCCTGTTAGACGTAGGATAATGCAAAAAGACTTTAGTAAGATCTATAAGGGAACTTCAAAGTATCTACAAACTAGCTACTTCTGCTCAAAAGTATATGCTGACAGGGCCATCTAGTGGTAACAGGAAATACTACCAACAATTATATTTTTAAAGCTTCAAGTTACTTTGTTTTGAATTTCTGTAATTCATAGCTCATGGAGCTGTTGTGAGGATTATAGCTGCTACTGGACATGAAAACTCTCTGTAAAACTGTAAAGTACTAGATCCATGTGAATTGTTACTAGCGCTCAAAAAAGAGCAGGAATAGAAATGCTTAGAAAATGTAAGCCTATTACAATATACTTAATAATAAACCTTGACTGTCTCACTAAAAATTTTAGAATAAAATTTGCACTATCACTCCTATGCTCAATAAGTAAAATTATAAATCCAATAAAAGTGTTCTAAAGATTTCATCAAGCAATTTAGCACTATGTATGCTTCAAAAGCCTTTAAAATGTTCATACTCTTTGACCTAGTAATTCCACTCATATAAATCTACTGTGAGGAAGCTATTTGAAACATAAATATATTAACAGTGATGTTATTTAAAATATGGAAAAACTGAAATTCTCTACTACAAACAAAAATTAAATAAAGACAGATCATATGGAATGTTATAGTCTTTTATTTATTATGGAAAATATGAGCATATACAAGAATAGACAGAATAGTATAATGAACTTCTACCTAGCCAACACCTAGCTTAAATATCAATTTATGACCAGTACATTTCCCACCCACACATATTATTTGGAAGCAAATATTAGACATTATATCATTTTATCTGTAAATATTTCCGTATTTATCTCTAAAAGATAAAGATATCTTTTAAATACAATATTGTAGTCATTTAAAATTTTATTTACAAATAGTATATAACAGTATAAGAATCAAGGCTCTAAACTGAATATACACCATAATCTTAACAATGTAGAAAATGCATAGAAAAATACCTAGAAACAATAAACCATAATGAAAATTACAGATTTTTCCTTTTTCTTCTACTCTTCTCTATTTTGAAAGTTTTCTATAATGCACACGTTTTACTCATGTAATTAAAATTTTTTATTAAAAAGCTTTTCATCAAAATTAGATTACAGCTAAGCTTAGTAAGTCTATAATGTAGAAAATTAGATGCTGTGACAAAATCAAAAATAAACAAGTGGGAATGAAAATAGACCATTATCTTATGCCATACACAAAAATAAACCCAAAATGGATCAAAGGCTTGAAGGTAAGACCTGAAACTATAAAACGTCTACAAGAAAATATAGGCAGTATGCTCTTTGACATCAGTCTTAAAAGGATCTTTTCAAATATCATGTCTACTCGGACAAGGGAAACAAAAAAAAAAATCAACAAGTGAGACTTCATCAGACTAAAGAGCTTCTACAAGGCAAGGGGAACTAGGATCAAAATAAAAAGACAACCCACCAAATGGGAGAAAATATTTGCAAATCATATATCCAACAAGGGGTTAATCTCCATAATATATAAAGAACTCATAGAACTCAACAACAAAAAAACAAACAACCCAATCAAAAAATAGGCAGAGGATATCAACAGACATTTCTCCAAAGAAGATATACAGATGGCCAACAGGAACATGAAAAGATGTTCAACATCATTAATCACGAGGGAAATGCAAATCAGAACTACACTTAGATATCATCTTACACCTGTTAGAACAGCTATAATAACCAAGACAAAAAATAACAAATGTTGGGGAAGTTGTGGAGAAAAGGGAACCCTCATATACTGCTGGTGAGAATGCAAACTGGTACAGCCACTATGGAAAACAGTATAGAGATTTCTCAAAAAATTAAAAATAGAAATACCATATGACCCAGCTACTCCACTACTGGGTATTTATCCAAAGAACATGAAATCAACAATTAAAGAGACTTATGGATGCCTATGTTCATTGCAGCATGATTCACAACAGCCAAGGCATGGAAGCAACCCAAGTGCCTATTGACTGATGATTGGATAAAGAAGATGTGGTGTATACATATACAATGGAATACTACTCAGCCATAAAAAAAAAAATAAGACACAATCATCCCATTTACAACATGGATGGACTTTGAGGGTATTTAAGCAAAATAAGCCAGACAGAGAAAGACAAACACTACATGATTTCACTCATATATGGAAGATAAACAAACAGATGGACAAAGAGAACTGTTCGGCAGTTACCAGGGGGAAGGGGGTTGGGAGTGGGCACAAAGGGTGAAGGGGTGCACCTATATGGTGACTGACAAATAACAATGTACAACTGAAATTTCACAATGTTGTAGACTATCATAACCTCAATGAAAAAAGAAAAGAAAAAAAGAAATAAAGAAGTGGGACTATATCAAACTAAAAATCTTCTGCACAGCAAAAGAGACCATCAATAAAGCAAAAAGACACCCTATGGAATGGGAAAATATATTTACAAACCATATATCCGATAAGGGGCTAATACCCAAAATATATAAAGAATTCATACAACTCAATAGCAAAAAAAACCCAAATAATCCAATTAAAAAATGGGCAAAGGACTTGAATAGACATTTTTCCAAAGATATATGAATCCCCAAAAGGTACATGAAAAGATGCTCAACATCACTAGTCATTAGGGAAATGCAAATTAAAATCACAAAGAGATATCACCTCATGCCTGTTAAAATAGCCATCATCAAAAATACCAGAGAACAAATGCTGGTATGGATGTGGAAAAAAGGAAATTCTTGTCCACTGTTGGTGGGATTGTAAACTGCTACAGCCACTATGGGAAGCAGTACGAAGTTTCCTCAAAATTTTAAAAATAGAACTACCATATGATCCAGCAATTCCATTTCTGGGAATATATCCAAAGGAAACTGAAAACACTAACTCGAAAATATATCTGTACCTCCATGTTCGTGGCAGCATTATTTACAATAACCAAGGCATGGAAACAACCTATGTGTCCATCAATGGATAAAGAAGTTGTGCTATATATATATATATACATACAATGGAATATTATTCAGCCATAAAAAGAGAAAATCCTACCATTTCTGACAACGTGGAAGGATCTTGAAGACATTATGCTAAGTGAAACAAATCAGAGAAAGACAAATAGTCAAATACTGTATGATCTCACTTATATATGGAATCTAAGGGGGAAAAAACCCCACCAAACTCACAGAAAAGACATCAGATTTGTGGTTACCAGAGGCAAAGGGTGGGGGAAGGGGGGAATTGGAGGAAGGTGATCAAAAGGTACAAACTGTTTGTTAAAAGATAAATAAGATAAATGTAACGTACAGCATGATGACTACAGCTAACACTGCTGTATGATATATAGGAAAGTTGTTAAGAAAGTAGATCCCAAGAGTTCTTACCACAAGGAGAAATTTTTCTTTTTTTATGTATCTATATGAGATGATGGATGTTAACTATTGATGGATGTTAACTAAACATATACTCACAATACATGTAAATCAAACCATCATGTTGCACACCTTAAATTTATACAGCAATATATGCCAACTATTTCTCAATAAAACTGGGGGGAAAAAAGTAAAAAAAAAAAAAAGAAAGAAAATTAGATAAGGAACGAGCATTTTTTTTAATAGCAAAAGAATGTAAAATGTGACCCCAAGTAAAATTAAGGATATTATTAACTGTGTATGTATGAAAATATTCTTGGGCATCAGATTTTAGTTGTCTATGTTCTCATAAGAAAAGAACTTCAATAATAACAAAACAGTGCCCGACATCTTGCTAATTAAGTCTTTATCTACACTGTCTCATTTAATCTGAACAATCTTACCAAGACAGTTATTGTCTCCATTTTGCAAAGGAGGCAAGCAAAAATTAAAACACTTACCAAAGAGCACAACTTTTGGTCTAAAGATAAGACCCATATTCTTAATTCTTTTTCTTGTGTTCTAAACTAGACAACACTGGAAACTTGCTGGGATATAAAAGAGACGTCTTCCAAGGGTTTACGCTTAGTCTCTCCCTGTGTAATTCCTTTGAGGGGTAAAATCAAATGAACTCTGGTATATTTCAATTTTTCTCATTCCATTTTATCCAGTGGGGTTTTTTCCCTTTTTTGTAACTTAAAAATAAAACGACATTTTCAAATATAAAATATCGTTTTAAAAAATTGCCTCCCATATACTCTTTTCTTCAGAAAACGACTAGAAGATGTGCTCTACCAAAACTAGCAGTAAACCAGCAAGAAGAATCAAGGGCTTCAAGAAATAGGGATCTCACACACATAGAGTGGAAGAGGGTTCCCCAGATGATGGTAAAGGAAGACCCCAAGATAACAGCTGTGGCGCAGACCTGGAAAACTAATCCAGATTGGAGTTAGAGTGAAGAGGTTCCAGGAAGGCGGTCCCTAAGGTAAGACAGGCTGGTTGGTAAATCTCCTAAGAGAAGAGTGAAACTTCCAGTGGAGAGTGTGAGACGGGTTAACAATGGATACAAGAAAACTAAGCAAAAGAAAAAACTAGACAACTTCTTTTGCGGGGGGGGGGGGGGGGGAACCACACAAGAACACAAGAAAGGAAATGTAATCCCAACATATATATATATAACATGGTTTAGCAAAGAATAACAGTTCCAGGGTCATAATAACCAGTGAATACTAATCCAAGGAAAACTTTCACTGTAATTCTATTGAAATGACGAAAGGGGAGGAAAAACATGCATGGGGTGGTTTGATTTAAGAGAACTAGAGCTTAATCTTCCTAAGTAGGAAATCAAAGATACCTGAAATAGAAAAATCAAGAAAAGCATAAACTTGTTATTTAGAAACATGGAGGGAAGTACTAGGAAAAAACTTATAGAGACTTATAAAGGAGACTTATAAAATGGAGACCTCTGGGAAACAGAGTTCTGGAGTGGGAAGGGATGGCACAAAGGGACCGTGGGTTTTTGGGTTTTTTTTACCATAAACCTTGTATTTTTTACTTTTTCAACTATGTACATGTGCACTTTCATAAAAATAAAATTAGAATAAATACACGTTCACTGTAATATAATATGTATATAATTCAAAGTCATCCCCACACTTCACTGTAGTCTTACTCCCCAGAAGGAATCATTATTTAAATGTTTCCTATACCCTTCCAGGTCCTTTCTACGCATGTAGAAACACACATACGCACAATGTTTATTTCTTTTTAAACACAAAAAGGATCATAGTATATTGTTTTGCAATTTCCTTTTTTTCACTTAAAAGTGATCCCCTTGTTTTATCAGCGACATCTTTCTACGTCAGTACACACAGATCTAAATATTCTTTTTACTGGCTGCACGGTATCACAGAGTATGGTAGGCTGAATAATGGTCCCCCAAAGGTGTCTAGATCTTAATTCCCATAACGTGAATCTGTTAGCTTCTGTAGCAAAAGGGAGTCTGCAGATGTGATTAAGTCAAGCATTTTGAGAGAGGAAGATTATCCTGGATTATCCAGGCAGGCCTAATGGAATCACAAGGGTCTTTATAAAAGGAAGGTAGAAGGTCAGAGTCAGAAAGAAGAAAGCAGACATCAGAGAGAGAAAAAGATTTGAAGATGCTACCCCTGCTAGCCTCGAAGATGGAGGGAGTGGTCACCAGCCAAGAAATGCGGGCAGTCTTTAAAAACTAGAAAAGGAAAGAAAACAGATTCTCCCCTAGGGTCTCCAGAAGGAACACAGTCCTGTCGAAACCTTAACTTTTGGTCTGTCTTACCTCCAGAACTATAAAATAATAAATTTATCTTGTTTTAAGGCACTAAGTTTAAGGTAATTTGTTACAGCTAATAGGAAACTCTTACACTATAGATATAGGAAACAAACACACTGAGTATATTAATTACTCAATCCCCTGTTGTGGTTTTTCATTTTTACAAATAGTGCTACATCACACACATACTTGGGTTAGCACTTTTATGGAAATTATTCTGAGAAGTATATATGCTAGATTTTTTTGAATCACATTTTATTTGTGATAGACACTGTCAATTTATCTACAGAAAGATTATACCAATTGACACTCCCACTATCATTGTGCAAGAACGACTGCTTCTCCTCAAGGTCCCCACTCCTCTAAGAACCTTGATCCCAGATGTAGATCTTCCTAAAGTCAAAGCCAAGGAGTCAGTGAAATCATCCCCACAAAGGTGATGAAAAACTTCCTTCTGGAATAACTATCTTTCAGGAATCATGACCTGAGGAAATACCACTACCACACCAGGAGAGCAAGACTTAAGAAGTACAAGACACAACTCTTTACCATCTTTAAAGCCTCTATTAAAAGGGAATCTTTGCCCCTAGCTGGGAATCAGGGCGGAATCACCCTTCTTGGATTCTCTCATGTTGTTTTTCACCCACTTTACCAGAGAAAGCCTGCTCACAACCATGTGTGTTCACATTAAGTTCCATAGAGGGAACATTCCTTCTCAGGAAAACTTTTCCTTCACTAGTACCTTCCTATTCTGTCCAAAACATGAGTGCTTATTCAACTCACCAACTCACCAATTATTAAAAGATGATAACTCCTAACATTCATATAACACTACATATACACACACATAGTGGGCACAGCATAGTACGGTATAGCACAGCATACAGAGAGAAGGAGAGAGACTGCCAGACACAGTCTAATGTTACACATATTAACTCACTCAATCTCACAATACTATAAAGCAGAAATTACTATTTTCATCATTTTATAGATGAGAAACTGAGGCACAGAAAATCACACTGCCCAAGGTCATATGGCTAGTGGGGATCTGAATGTATGCACTACCAATGCTACTCCCTGGCCTAAACACTAACCACTATCTCTACCCACCTAACTTCATTCCACATAAAACACAAAGATGATCCAACAGGACTTGCCACCAAAATATACTCTGATTTGCATTGGTCACCAAATGGTTCATGTTTATATGTCTTATCTAAATTATAAAAATCTTGGAGGCAAGGATGGAGCTTATGTGTCCTTCAACTGGATTCCTTTTCTTCTCCCCTTAAATATTGGCAGTTCCTCAGTGTTTCATTTTTCAGCCCTCTTTTTCTCCACATTCTCTCCTCTCGCAGATTTTATCTTTCTTAGCCATGACTGCCTGATGACTTCCAAAGCTATCTTCAGTCCAAGCCTCTCTCCAGAGTAGTGGACCCAAATATTCAATTGCAGACACTTTCACCTGTAGATACCATTGCACTTCAAAATTCACTGTCCAAGTACTGGCTTGTTCCCTAGATAAGAAATCTTGGAGTCGTCCTTGACTCCTCCTTCGTTTCCCTCACTCCCTTCAATTCCAATCAATCATCAAGACCTGTCACTTTGACCTCCTAAACATCTCTCAAATCTACCTCTTTCCACTGATACAGAGTAGGCCTTCAACAAATATTTGTTGACCGGCCTTTTCTTCTCAGCCACAATCTTCGGTCAAGCCTCCATCCTTTCTCTCTTAGAGCATATCTAAACTAGTGTCTGTGCCTCACTCTTGCCTTCCTCTAATTTATTCTCCACTCTGTTACCAAACTCTTAATAATTCTTAAATAGAAATCATGTCCCTCCTCAATTAACTCAGATAAAATCAAACTCTCTTCCTGGGATAAATACATGTGATTTAAAGAGACTAGTAGTTGAGTGGGGTAAAGGGACAGTGAGTTGCAAAGATGAGGAGAATTTAGTAGAATCTTTGGGTGCCTTCATCCCCAAATGAGTTTGTGAAGTCTTGTAAGGACAAAAGCCATTTCCTCCTGTAGTTTTTAGAGGGAGAGTCCATCCGTGTCGTAGCAGGGATAATTCATAGGATGTAGTTTTTCTAAAAGAATGCCCTATATCTTATTTTAAAATGTTGCCAACTTTTTGCAAATTCTAAAGTTGGCGCCTTCAAGAAAGTTTTAACTAATGATTCTAGAACAGCTCTATCCAATAGAAATATAATGTGAGCCACATATTTAATTTAAAGTTTCTACTAGCCACATGAAAAAGAAAAAACAAACAGATGACCTAACTCTATATGATGTTTAAGATATGAGACTGAGGGTTGAAAAGAGTACAAGCAGAGGATGAAGATAAGGCTAGAACTCTACTGGAACTAGGCCAGGAGATGGTTTTTATTAATCAGGGAAGCATAACTTACCTGCCTACTGTAAAGTGAAGCCAACACACTGCTGGATGTTATAAGTCACAACAGTGAACCATCGACACCCTGCCCAACAATAAAATGCGTACACTTTGATATTTTCTGAGATTTCTCATATTCATCCCTTCCTTTCCACTACTCTAGTTTCTCCATCCTCCAGCCAGGCAATCTCCCTAAATGGTCCAAGGATTCCACTGCTGGGAAGCTACCCTATCTCTTCGTGTACTCTAAAACATGTACGCAAGGAGAAGAAACATGTGTGAGAATGTTTATAGAAAACATCATTTGCAACAGAGAAAAAGAAATTACAAACAACCTAAGCATCCATCAACAGAAAAATATTTTTAGGTTTCTATTATAAAATTTTTCAAATATAAAAAAGTGTATGCATATGCATTTATATGTATACGTGTGTGTGTACACAAACACACAAACCCATATGCCCATCACCCATATTCTAAATTAAAAGTCGGCCATCTTGCTTCATCTTACTCCTTTCTAAAAAAATGTACTTTACCACTGACACACTGCATTTGGTTGTAGTATCTCTCAATCAATTTTATTCTAGGACAATTTTCCTTTCCCCCATCTACTCCACCCCTGTTTTTCTCTCCCATGACACTGAATGGCCAGTTCATCTGTATCTCATATTCTGGGTTTTTCTGATTGCTTCCTCAAGGTAGTACCTAATTCTTTCATCTCTCATATTTCTTATAAACTGAAAGTTAGTCTTAAAAGTTTGGCTAAATTCAGATTTTAAATTTTGGACAAAAATATTTCATAGTTGATGCTGTATACTTGATATTGAATCACATCAGGAAGGACATATTTTCTGGCCCATTTTTAGTGATACTAAGATTAATAACTAGGTTGGTGACAGCCTGATCTTTCCAACATAAAGTTACGTTGTTTTACTTTGAGACCAAGGACCACTCTGTGGAGTTACCTTGGCACCATGTGAATATCCAATTCCCAATGAACTGTTTGCCTAGCAGGTTTAGCAGCCACTAATGATCCTGGCCTAAGTCAATTATTTCATAACAGGTTGTAACAAACTATGACTTTCTAATTCTATAATTCCTTCTATATTTATGATCTGGTATTCCTCATTAACTGTAACAGTTTCTACTAAAAAAGCAGTTCAAATGTTTACCAATTTTCAGAGTAAAGAATGGGTATAATAGCCACCTTCATTTATTATTTATTACATTGTTTCAATAAATTATTCTCATTATTTTTCTGTTCAAACCATGCCAGTTTTCGCCAAGAAGGGCCTCTTCAGGTCAGCATTTGTGTTTTTGAAAGCTTTCTTGCTTTTGGCACAAGATGTTCCAGGTTCACTATGTATGTTCCCTGCCCCGTTCCTGGAATCAGTTATTTCTTAAAGGAGCCCTGGATTCTAAGTATTTATTTTTTTAAAGATTGGCCCTGAGCTCACATCTATTGCCAATCTTCTTTCTTTTTTTTCTTTTTCTTCTTCTCCCCAAAGCCCCCTAGTACATAGTTGTATATTCTAGTTGTAGGTCTTTCTAGTTCTGCTATGTGGGACGCTGCCTCAGCTTTGCTTGATGAGCCGTGCTAGGTCCCCGTCCAGGATCCAAACCGGTGAAACCCTGGGCCACCGAAGCAGAGCACACAAACCTAACCATTCAGACACGGGGCTGGCCCCTAAGTAGAAGTATTTAAAGACCAAAACTGGGGTTACAGAAGTACTCATATCTACCAAAATGACGTACTGTTTGTAGGTCCTCTCAGTGGATAGAGCTAAGAAAGAAATATATATTTGTATACAAATTCTATATTTCTAACGAGTTGTATAGAATTAAGAAATATATTCTTTAAATCATGAATTCATATTGACACTTACAATTTAAGTTCAACATTATCAGGTTGTTTGCTCAGCTTCTTTGATTTTATCCTTGTATATCTATTGGCTCCTAATATACAAGCAGAAAAACTTCTTGCCTTTATCCTATAATATACATCAAATGGTGTCAAAATAAGAAATATCAATATTACAACTAGCAATAAAACAAATGAATGAAGTTTAAGATTTTTTTGCAGTTGATTTTGTCCTTAGCATATATGCCATTTAGTGTTTAGTTCAAAAGTCACTTGAGATAGTGTTTTTCTCCACGTATTTAAACAACTATTTTGGTATATACATAGGTTCATTTGTCCAAGTTTGTTCTCAATTTTAGGGATTTTTATTGTAATTTTTGAATATATAAAATATTTACATAATTCAAAAGTTAAAACTAAATAAAAAGGTAAACTCAGAAATCTTACTTCCATCCCTGTCTCCTTCATGCCATTCTTCCTATGCCCCTACCATAGGGTAACAATTTAATTAGTTTCTGATTTGTCTTTTCAGTTTTCCTTTTTGCAATATAAACAAATTAGTACTGCAAAAATATATACTCTTATTTCCTCACACACACACTTCTTATACCAAAGAGCATACTACATACACTGTTCTGCACTTTGCTCTTTTTCCACTTTAAATATATCCCGGAAAATTCTCCATAGAGATTTACCTCATTCTGTTTTACACCTGCATAGTACTCAGCTATGTGGAAATACCATAGTTTATTTTTAATTCAAAAAAAAAACAACAACAACTAATTATTTCTTACTTTCTGGTAGTCAAGTCAAAAGACTTCACCTTATAATTCAAGGCCCACTATCAACTGCTCACAGATTCACCTCATCCATTTTTCTCAATTCCCACTTCACAAAGGGCCCTGAAGGCCATCAGATTCTAAACAATTCTTCCCCATCCCACACGATCATCTTGTTCCAGACCCAGTGCCTCCCTTCCTGCTCTTTTCTGAGTTTAAAATGGTACATCCATACTCTCCCAATCTTTACTTCAATCAAAGTCCATTTCAAAAACTCCTCTTCTCCGATAAGCCTTCCTTAAATGAAGTAATTCCTCAATAATCCTTCCCTTTAAATGTTCTCAGCAATTTATACCACAATGTACATGTTTCCCCTTCATTCATTAAACAAACATTTACTGAGCATATGTTACCTGCCAAGAGAAAGGTAAACAAAGACAGACAGTCCCCACCCTCGTGCAGCTTGTATTCTGGGAGGAGAGCCTGCAATCAATCAATCAATGATAGTAGTGGTGGTAGTAATAAGTGCCACAAAGAAAATGTAAGGCAGGGTAAGAAAATAGAGAGTAAAGGATCAGAGATAGGGAATTGCCATTTTAGACAAAGTCTAGGGAAAGGCCTTCTTGAGGAGGTGACATTTGAGTAGAAACAGGAATGAAGGGAGGAAGCAAAGCAAGGAAGAATTCTAGGGAAAAGCATCACGATAGACATGTCACTCTTTTTGGCTGCTCAGTGTCAAAACACCTTCACACATCTAGGGAATTCTCCTCAGATGAGTCCTGAAAGAAGGCAGAACCCTCTGCCTACCACTGAAGCTGAGTATTTGCTTCCCCAGCTTCCCATGCAGCTAGGGTACAGTCATATATCCTCCACTCCAACAGAGACGCATCTATGCTGGACTTTAACTTAGAAGACAGTGCATAAAAAAGCAGTAAGTACACAGAATCCAGAATGGCAAGTGTGGCAGCAGATTCCACTGACAGTAGTGGTAGCAGTTTCTTCCTGAGATAAATTCCTTTTCTGTTAAATTAACCAGAGGTGGTTTCTGGTGCTCAGAACAAGAATTCTGACTATTTCTAGTGATCCAGGGAGATGGAACAGCAAGCATAAGGGCCCTGTTGTAGAGTGAAGGAGGACAGCAGGATTTGCAATCCTAGAGATATGAACGGGCCACATCACGTAGGGCCTTACAGGCACTAGTAAGGAGTTATTTTACTAAGCTTACTAGGAAGCTGTCGGAATGTTTTAAACAGGAGAGTGTTATGATGCGACTTATATTTTTAAAAAGCTACTCTGGTTATTATACGGGCAACACACAGAGGGAGGCAAGGATTGAGGCAGGAATACTAGCTAGGAAATTATTCCAGGCAAGAGCTGATAGTGCCTCAGGCTAGGATGATATCTGTTTGATCATTTAGACTTTTAACCTTTAATTACTGTCTATCTAGGTTTAAATCTTCTTTTGTGTTCTCCATTTTTTCCCTGTCCAATTGTTTTTCTTTCTTGCCTTCTTTTGGGTTGATTCTTTTTCTAACATTCTATTTCTTCTACTTATTTGGAAGTTTTATCCTCTGTTTCTGTCCTTTTAGTGGTGTGCTAGAAATCATACCATGCATTAAAGTCCAAAGTTAATCAAAATCTTTACTCCTCATTCCCTAAAGAACGTATAGATTTTAAAAGATCTAAGCAACACGTCAACCAAATGCAATGTGTGAACCCTGTTCAGATTCCAATTTGAAGAAGTAAAACGTAAATTTCTTTAAATCATTTTTTTAGGGCAATGAAAATACTCTGAACGATACCCTAATGATGGGTACTTGTCATCACACATTTGTCCAAACCCACAGAATGTACAATACCAAGAATGAATCATAATGGAAAATATGGACTTTGGGTGACTGTGATGTGTCAATGTAAGTTCACCAGTTGTAACAAAGGTACCACTCTGGTGGGAAACAGTGACATGGGAGAGGTTAGGTATATACGGAGGCAGATGGTATACGGGAAATCTCTATACTTTCCCCTCAATTTTGCTGTGAACTTAAAACTGCCCTAAAAAAATTAAGTCTTAAAAAAATCATTTGGAGATAATTGGGGAAACATGAACACATATGCCTAATATGTGATGATATTAAGGAATTATGTTGATTTTTTCCTGAGATATAATGGTGTTATAGTTTAAGTTTATATATTTTTAGAGATAAAAACAATATATTTATGGATTAAATAATGGGATACTCGGGATTTGTTTTAAAGTAATGGAGGATATATATGAAACCAAATTAGTCATGAGTTGATCACTGTTGAGGCTGGGTAAGGAACACATGAGGGTTCACTATACTCTTTTCTTTCCTTTTATATATTTAAAGTTTTCCATACAAAAAGTTTTTTTAAATGTAGCCTCCATCTAGATAATACAAGGACCTCAGAACCTAGAACCCTTTTACTTATCTCCTTTCTGTTACTGTCTTGTTTTTTAACCCATTAGCTATTTCTACTGTTCTATATAGTTGATACTCATTTTCATTCTGCAAATATATATCACTTTCCTTAATTTTCAGCCCTTTATACATTTCATTCCTGCCACATGGATCAATATCATTCTGCCTAAAGTATATCCTTTAGAACTTCACTGTCTAATATGGCGCATGTGACTATTTAAACTTAAACACTCTGCTTCAGCTGCCCAGTTTCACAGTTTCGGATCCCAGGCACAGACCCACACTACTTATCAGCCATGCTGTGGCAGCAACCCACATATAAAGTGGAGGAAGACTGGCACAGATGTTAGCTTAGTGCTAATCTTCCTCAAGTCAAAAAACAGGAAGATTGGCACAGTGTTAGCTCAGAGCTAATCTTCTTCAGGAAAAAAAGAAATTCAGCTCCTCAATCACACTAGCCATATTTCAAGTGCTTAATAGCCCTATGTAGCTTATGACTACAATATTGGACAACACAGATAAAGAATAATTCCATCATCACAGAAACTTCTATTGTACAGTTCTATTGAACATTAAGTTATCTGGAATGGGTGAGATGCTACGACAATCTGTTTTTGTCTAAAATATCTTTATTTCACCACAATTCTTTAAAGATACTTTAATGGGTATAAAATTCTAGGTTGGCAGGTTTTTTCAGGACACCATTTCATTATTTTCTGACTTCCACTGTTGCTGATGAGAAGTCACCTGTTAATCTAATTCTTGCTCTTTTGATGGTTATCTTCTTTTTCTCCAGCTACCTTTAAGATTTTTCTCTATATCATTGGTTTTCTGTAAGTTCATTATGTGTCCAGATGTGGATTTGTTTTTGTCCTAATTAGGATTTGTTGGGACTCTTGAATCTTGGTTTGGTATGTTTCATTGGTTCTGGAAAATATCAGCCATCATCTCTTTAAATGCCCCATCTTTTCTTGTCTCTTCCTCTGGAATTTCAGTTAAGACCTTCTTACTCTATCCTCCATATCACTTAGCCTGTCTTCTATATTTTCCCTTTTTTTCTTTTACCTCTAAGCTACATCCTGGATAATTTTGTCTGATCTATATTCCAGTTCAATAATTCTTCTGATATGTTCAATCTGCTACAAATAGCATCATTAAGTTTTTAATTCAGTTACTGCATTTTTTATTTCCAGCAGTTATATTTGTCTTTTTCAAATCTACAACGGGACTTTTTTATACTTTCCTGTCTTCAAGTTTGTCATTTATTTCTGTAGACATAGTAAGCATGGTTGTTTTATCATGCATCTGCTAATTCCAATATATGATGCCTAGGAAAATCTTGTTCAGGAGCCATCCTGGCAGCATAGTAGTTAAGTGCCCACACTGTGCTTTTGCAGCCCAGAGTTCGCAGGTTCAGATCCTGGGTGCAGATCTATATACCGCTCATGAAGCGATGCTGTGGCAGCATCCCAAATACAAAATAGAGGAAGACTGGCACAGATGTTAGCTCAGAGACAATCTTTCTCACCAAAAAAAAAAAAAAAAAGAGAGAGAGAGAGAAAAGAAAATAGTGTTCTGCTGTTGTTTCTGCTGGTTCTTGCCCATGTTTCCCTGTCTCCTCGTCTCCTTGGATGTCTGCTTATCTTTGACTACATGCTGGTCAGTGTCCTTGAAAAATTATTTGTGAGGAGGCCTAAGATGAAGGAGCATTCCTCCAGGGAGTGTTTGCTTCTGCCAAGCACCTGAGAGACACTACCAGTCAGGGACCAACCTAAATTAAGTCATGGCTTAAGGTTCCTTTACCTTGCTAGGCTATGGCCACAACTTTGCAGAGACTTTTATTTCCTTTCTCTTTTTTCAACTGCTCTGCTCAGTGCCAAGACAACGTGCCTTGAAGTCCCTTGATATTCAGCTGGGAGGCAGGCAATGAAAGGGGGGCAGGGGTTAGTTCTCGTTCATCCTTTCCCCTCAGGTGTAGACATGTGGAGCCCAAGCCTAATTAGGGAAGGATCTCTTATAAGACTTTACATGTCCACAGGTTGGGTAGGCTCTGAGTCTTGATTTCTGTCCACCTCCCTCCACAAGGCTAATGAATAGAAACCTAAATTTCTTGATATCAGCAAACATACTCAGGGCAAAAGTGGCTTCAGTTCTCCAGGTATTCTGCTAACCTCTCTTGGTATAGGCTTTCTTCCAGAATTTGACTTACCACATTCCCCTATCTTCTTAGTTTTTCACAGCTCTTAAGGTGGTGTTTTATATATCTTATCCAGCATTTTCAGTTGATTTCAAAAAAAGGACTGGTCTAAATATTCTAGCCCACCATTACCCAGATGCAAGATAAATTTCGAAGTAGAGCTAACAAGTCTTCCTGATGTATTAGATGTCAGTGAACAAGAAAAAGGTGTCAAAGATGACATCTACGTTTTTTCGCCTGAACAACTTGGTGAAAAGTGAAACTATTTACTGAAATAAAGATGGCAAAGTGGAATAGGATGGGTCAGGTCTTAAGAGAATAGCCATAGACTTGCTAAGTTTGAGATGCTTTAGCTAGGTGATAAGTTTCTTATGGGTAGACACAAGTGCCATTTGCACCCTTAAGTACTTTAGAACAGTGCTGCACACATTACTGGTATTCAACTAACCAAGGGTTTTTATTACCTCAGCAATAACAACAATTTGGGCCTGATAGTTCTTTGTTGTTGGAGATTGTCCAGTGCATTGTAGGATGTTTAGCAGTATCCCTGGTCTCAACCCATTAGATATCAGTAGCACTCCCCTCTCCCTCATTTTATGATGTCAAAAAAGGTCTCTAGGGGCCAGCCCAATGGCATAGTGGTTAAGTGTACACATTCCACTTCGGCAGCCCAAGGTTCACTGGTTCAGATCCCAGGCACAGACCTACACACAGCTTATCAAGCCATGCTGTGGCAGGCATCCCACATATAAAGCAGAGGAAGATGGGCACAGATGTTAGCTCAGGACTAATCTTCCTCAAAAAAAAAAAAAAAGTCTCCAGTATTGTCAAATGTCTCCTGGGGGCAAAATCATCCCTGATTAAGACCCACTAATTAAATGCTTCTTGAATTACATTAATTTCTATACCCTGTGCTATTACCACCCTTTCACTCTACTGGACACATTCAAAGATATGTAAGAGTCCATCCAAGCCCAAACTAGCCAGCCCAATCCAGCATTTCTCAAATTTTGTTCCCCATAACTCCAGATGACTGCAGTACTGAGAAAGGCAGTGTGTATAGGGGTAAGCACAGGTTGGAGGTGACAGAACAGTTTCACCCTCACTTAAGCAAGACCACCTCCAACTGTTACAGGATTCTACATATAACACTATTTGTAATTTTTAAAGCATTTTTTTTTTTAAGATTTTATTTTTTTCCTTTTTCTCCCCAAACCCCCTCCCTGTACATGGTTGTATATTCTTCGTTGCGGGTACTTCTAGTTGTGGCATGTGGGACGCTGCCTCAGCGTGGTCTGATGAGCAGTGCCATGTCCGCGCCCAGGATTTGAACCAACAAAACACTGGGCCACCTGCAGCGGAGTGTGCGAACTTAACCACTCGGCCACGGGGCCAGCCCCTTAAAGCATTTTTAAAGTAAAACTATCACTAGTAAAACATCTTCTCTTCAAATATAAAATGGTTAAAATTTTAAATCTCAAGCAAGAATTACTTAGCAGCTCTTTTTTATTGCTAGTCCACACCCAAATCCTTATTAACATAAACCCGGAAAAGAACTAAATTCATTTGCAAGTCCTGGCATGTACGTCCTTTATCTGTGCTTCCCTTTTATTTTTTTTGACTCTAGTCCAATAGAAATCAGGTAAAAATCATTTGGATAAATTAGGTCCTCAACAATCAGATTCTGAAATATAACTCATTCAAATAAATTCTAAACTCCAAATTATGCAGCAAGAAATTGTTTTAGGCAGCACCCAGCACATCAGGACCCCTCTTCTCCATTAGGTTAAACCTCTCTGTCTTATATACAGTTACTCCCAAATGTACTATATAAAAAATATTTTTATACTCTACCATAAAATTCCCTAAACCAGTTTAACATTGTTTTAAATATTACAGTATAATCTCATCTACCCTAAAGATCACTTCGTTATTCAAAGCTATTTTTATTTCTTTGAATTTCAGATACCAAAAGATGTAATTAAATTGGAACCATGCTAATAAATTAAGTTCCTACTTCCCACATAAGCTATGTATTTATCAGAAACATATTCTCTGTTCCTCTATCTACATTCTATCTATGCATACCAATGTCCCTATTTGACTCTAAAATTATGACATCATTACAAAGCTGCTCTCCATAAAACCTAGAATATAAATGTCTGCAAAGGATAAAAAGTATTTATTGATGACTACTTAATATTCATGTTTAAGATACAGTCGAGTCCCATATCTAAAGCACATAAATTATACACACACATCCCTAAAAAAGAGAAGGAATCATCAATTAGCATGTCCAGAAATTCCCATGCACATGCCAAAACCTAATCTTCCTTCTGTACTCCCTGATGATGGTACCACCCTCTTTACCTCCCAAACTAGAAATCTGGGAGCTATCTTCAACTCCGCCCTCTCCCTCATGTCTCTACATACACTTGGTCACCAAACCCTAAAAGCTCTACTTTGCATCTCTTTTTCTCTTATTTTTTCAATAGGCAATACCTTCATACAACTTAAAAATCCAAACACAGATATGTAGACCTTGAAAAGTCTCAATGGAAGCATTTACCCTCCCAGCCATAACGAGTAATCGCCTTTACTAGTTTCATGGGTATCCTTTCAATATTTTTATAATTAACCAGAGATAGCATTACTACACAGACTGATCTGTACTTGCTTTTCTAACTTAACACATTCTGGAGATTTTTCCAATTAGTTGACAGAGACCTTCTTCATTTTTTGTACAGCTGCTTAGTACGCTCTATTGTGTGTATATGCCTTAGTTTATTATAGATGGACTATTGCTATTATAAACAACACTGCCATTAATAACTTTGTAGATGTATTATTTCATTTCATATAACTGTAGGAAAAATCTCTGAAGTAGGATCACTGAGACAAAGGTAAACACAATTGTAATTTTGATAGATATTGCCAAATTGCCCTCATGTCATTTTTAAATCAGTCCTTCCCTCACCATTCTCTCTGCCACTGCCTTCTCATGCCTACATTAATGAAGGAGCCCCCTTCACTGGTTTCCCTCCTTCCTCAACCATTGTCCATCCTATTGTCAAACTGATCATTATTTTTAATGAATTTTTAAATACACTATAATACTCTGATTTTAAAATTTTAAAGATTACTGCAAAAGCTAGGGTTCCCTCTGATCATCCTTCTCTATCTCTACTCCCAAAACTCAATCCTCTATCCCCTTCCCAAGAGTTAAGAACTATTATCAGTTTAGTATTTATCTTACCAGACCATATTCTTTGCATTTGCATGTATATATATTCCCCCCCTCCAAAATATAGTACTGTTCTGCATTTTTTCCTTATTTATATAAATGCTATCATACTGTATAAACTGTTCTGCAACCTATCACTCAATAGTATATGTAGGGGCCAGCCCTGTGGTGCAGCGGTTAAGTTCGCGCGTTCTGCTTCGGCAGCCCAGGGTTCACCAGTTCAGATCCCGGGTGCGGACATGGCACCACTTGGCACGCCATGCTCTGGTAGGCGTCCCACATATAAAGTAGAGGAAGATGGGCATGGATGTTAGCTCAGGGCCAGTCTTCCTCAGCAAAAAGAGGAGTATTGGCAGCAGTTAGCTCAGGGCTAATCTTCCTCAAAAAAAAAAAAGTATATGTACTTTGTTCACTTTTTTAAATTGTTACGTGTTATTTCATAGCATGAATACACCAACTTACTTGGTCATTTTCGTATTTATGACCAGCTCTGTTTATTTTTCCAGTTTTTTACTAATAAAAACAATGCTGCAATGAACATACTTATAAATGTCTCTTTAGGCATATATGCAAGTGTTCCTCTAGTGCAGAAAATGGACAGATTTGTTGGGAATAGCACTTTAAATTAACAGATACTACCAAATTGCCCACACCAGTTTACCCCCCAAAACTGGTTATAACAACTTATACTCCCAACAGTAGTTTATAGTATTTATTATTTCCTCATAATAGAGCTGATCAATATTACCATGCTTTTTAAATTTTTGCCTATATGATAGGTAACAAAATATTATCTGTTTTAATACATATCTCTCAAATTACTAATGAGACTGCATATCATATCAAATGTTTGTTGGCCACTCATGCTTCCTCTTCTGAAGCTGCTTGTTCGTATTCTTTACTTATTTTTCTATGTCACTGTTTCTTTGTAGGAGTGCATTATGTAAATTTCTGGTTTATTATATGATACAAATATTCCTTCCAGTCTGTCTCAAGTTTCTATATTTTGAACATTGCCATAAACTGTGGTATGGTCAAATTTATCAAAATATCTTTCTAAAACATAGATATAATCATGTATTTCAATCCCCTAGAGAATACAGAATTTAACCATACGTATATTTAACTTGAAGTGAAAAATAACTTAAATAGTTGGCCATCTACCATTCTACTTCATAAACATAAATCCCAAAATTAGCCTGAAATGTGTATCTCCCATTTCCTCAACATGTCTCAGTTCTCAAGTGCTTCTTAGAGAGTGAATTTCACATTGCAATGGGTGAAAGTTTAATGTTTAAAAAGACTTTTCAGTACAACATAGCCCATAAACATGGGCCAACTCCTCTGGGGCACAATTGAGTAAACAGTGATATGTTTCACCATGAGAGGAAAAACTGGCTGTATTAGACTTATTGAGAGATGATATCTCCAACTTCCCATGTGGCAACTTCCTACAAGTAGTTCTGTCTATACATAATTTTCATCTAACTGCATAATCACTGAATAAGTGATGACTCCAGTGCATTTCAAAGCTTAAGGATCTGGCCCACGCCTCACTACAGCCTCATCAACTCAACACTTCCCCCTTGGATTTATACTCCAACAATACAGAGCTACCTATAATTACCCCTACGTACTATTTTGTCTTATGATACCATTCCTTTATGTTATTCTGCCTGAGATGCCTTCTCCTTACCCCAATTTACCTGACCAAGTATTCATATTCTTCCTCAGTTTAGACATTACCTCCTCTAACAATCAACCCTTGACCGTCTCAGCAAAAAGAATTCTCCATTCTCTCATACTCAGAACCTACTTCCATTAATATAAGGATTCCACCATATTATGAACTATTTTTTTTTTATAAGCTTTCCTCTCCCATAAACTTCAGGAAGTCAGGCAGGATTTATCTTACGCTTATGTGTATTTTAGTATCTAGGAGTTTCTACCATGCCACTCAATGGCTATTTGCTGAATTAAACAAATCCTCTCTATTCAGCACTTAGTAAACGTTAAAAATCTATACAGATAAAAAATTGAAGTCATGATCTTTAACCGAAGATACTTTACAACCTGAAAGAATATGTGGATTATAAAAAAAAGCAGTCGGCAGTTTATTTTGTTTGTTTGGTTTGGTTTTTTTTAAGTAGATATATACCATAGGTTAGTGTTTTTCAAACTGTGGGTCATGATCCATTAGCCGACTGTGAAATCATGTTAGCGGGTTAAAGCCAACATTTTAAAAAATATCAGCATATATCAAAAGCAGTAAAGGTAAATCATGTTTCATGAAACCTTTGTTCCAGTTATACACATGCACACTCAGGCACACACACCTAACAATGTATATATGCTAAATGATACAGTAAAATACATTTCTTACTGTGGGTCACAATAAAAAATAATTTGAAAGCTACTTTCATAGTTGCTATATGGGTTTAGAGAAGCTTTAAGTTAAACAAAATGATATAGTCAAGAAAGTCTTCTTCAATGAGAGACTTAACATTTGAAGCATAATCTGGCTCCCCACTACCTCCCTAATCTCATCTGTCACTCTCTTTATTCATTCTGCTCTAGCCACACAAGTCTTAGCCATTATTCAAACAAGCCAAACATGTCCCCCCGTAGGGTCTTGAACATGTTTCCTCTGCCTAGAAAGCTCTTCAGTTAAATAACTGCATGGTTTACTCCCTCATTCCAAGACACCCAAAGAGAAAGCTTTCCCAGACCACCTAAACTAACAACCACCTCCCACCATTCTATCCCCTTATCCAGTTTTATTTCTTTTCATTGAACTCATTACCACCTGATATCTGTTTACTGTGCCCCTTCTCCCCCGCCCTCCGAATGTCAGCTCCAAGAAAACAGAGACTTTGTCTTCTGTTTTGTTCATTACTCTAACAGCAGAGATTAGAACAGTGCCTGGCACAGGGCAAACATTTCTGAATAGGCTTTGACAGGCAAGGAAAAGGAAAAACACACAGAGTTGTGCCTGAACATGGTATATTATAGAGGAAACACTGACTTGATAATGTTAAGGAGTAAGGAATATGGCTGAAGCAGCAGAAGATATAATATGAAAAGGTTTGAAAGCCAGAAAGTAGAGCTTGGACTTTATCCTACAGACAATTGGGAGTCACTCAATGTTTTGAGCAAATGGTGATCCATTCAAACATTTATTCAGCACCAGTTCACTTCACTGTGCTTGGCACATAGAGAGCGCAAAGGTCAACAGCACATGTTCTCTCCTCTGGCAGCTTAGGTTTAGTAGCAATGGGTTCAAAAAGTTTCAGGAAAATTATTCTGGCAGCCATATGCAGGATGGACTGGAGGAGGAAGGAGACTCTAAAGTTAGAAAGGGCAAATAATTGACAATGCAGAATCTCAGGGCAAACTGAGATGCAGTAAAGAGTAATCTAAAGAACCATGCTGACGGACGGATATAAGAAATAAAGGAAAGAAAATAAATTTTTTCGTAACTTTATACGGTGACAGATGGTAACCAGACTTATTGTGGTGATCATTTCACAGTGTATACAAATGTCACATCACTATGTTGTATCCCTCAAACTAATATAATGTTATATTATACCGCAATAAAAAAAGGAAAAAAAATAAAGGAGAAACATGCATCACAGACAACTTTAAGTTGTAAGCATGAAGATGATAAAACTAACAAAGAAAAATGCAGTTGGTTGAAAGCTGGGTAATAATAAATCTAAAAGTGATGGAAATGGAGTCTCCCAATGGAAATATTAGGTAAATTATTGGAGATACAAACCTGGAGAGTACACATTTAAGAGTCATCAGCATACAAAACATCCATCTGAAAAAAGACAGAGAGGAGCAGAGGGCCAAGTACTGAGGGGAATAATGATAGTAGTAAGAAGATCATGTAACAACAAAGAAAATAGAAAAGTAGTAGTCAGAAAGGGAAAAGCAGGATGGCATACTATGAAGGGCAAGGAAAGAGAATGTTAGGAAGCATGGGTAGAAATCAACAGTAATACACACATTCTGGCTGAATAAAATCAGGATGAAGCCAATACCATTGGCGAGAAGGATGTCCCCTGAAGCAATGGTCAGAACACATTACAGAATTGCAGTAAGTTAGGGAAGAAGTAGTAAAAGAACTGAGGGCAGCAATTTTAACTACGGTCTTAAAATTTCCGAAATAAAAGAAATGAGACAGCTAGAAAGAACTGTAGCAATAATCAAGTTGATTTTTTTTCTCCCCAAAAAGAAAAATCTGTACATACTCAAAGGTAGAGAGGAAAAACCATTGCAGATAATGACCAAAGTGATCAGAGAGAAAAAGTTAAGTGTGGCAGCAAGATTCCTGGAACAGCAAAAGATTCCTCTTCCTTTCACTTTACAAAATAAGAGGAAAGAAGAGATTTTGTCATGGTGACAATGAAGAAAATGTGCAAGCTTGTACTCTATTTTCTTTTTCAATTAAGTAGAAGTCAATGGCATCTTCTGAGAGAGAGAAAGATGTATGAGACAAGAGAAAAATATGAGATTAATAAAATGATCACCAAGAAGTATCAAGGGCCCATTTGAATTGTTCAGCATAAATTTATAGCGGCCAAGAAATGTCCACAATTACCGACCTTCCTCCACAAATATGCAGCAACCTGTGAGCGACAGCAGAGGAAACAAAGGTAGAAAGATTTGACAATAGGAGCCCAGTAAAACATGAAAGCAGTGACTGATGTCAAGTTCCCGCTATACCTAATGCATACAGGAATAAGCTAAGGGAGAGAAACTGAGGGTCCCTACGAAAAGAACGGATAAAAGAACAAAGGTGGAGTAATCCCATGGGCAAAGAGAAAAGAGTTCACACTAGCCAGTTAGGCTGTCAGGGAAATTTTTTAGATCATTCACTTATACACCATACTGTTTGCTATGGTCTGAATGTTTGTGTGTCTCCCTCCGCCCCCAAATTTGTATGATGAACTCTTCCTAATGCCCAAAATGATGGCATTAGGAGGCGGGGCGTTTGGGAGGTGATTAGGTCATGAGGGCAGATCATGAATCAGATTAATGCTCTTATTAGGAGAGATCCGAGAGAGCTCCCTTGCCCCTTCCACGGTATGAACATACAACAGAGAAGACTACAACCTGGAAGAGGGTCCTCACCAGAACCCAGCCATGCTGGCATCTTGATCTTGGATCACCCAGTTTCTAGAACTGTGAGAAATAAGTTTCTGTGATTTATAAGCTGCCCTGTCTCTGGTATTTTGTTACAGCAACTGGAACAAACTAAAACACTCTAAATTTTTTTCCTGTTTGGATACATGGTAAGTGCTGTAGACACAAAGGAGTACAGGAGTCAAAAGGGGCTGACATCCAATAACTTCACTATGAGAGGAAGCGACCTAATTCCATTGTGCAGTTCTAGAATTAATACTGGGACCTCGGGTAAACATCCACCTCAGTATCCACATCTACAACAGGGAAAGGTACATTAAAGAGAGATACCATGGTGGCTCTCACTCATCTCGTTCAAAGAATCACTGCTGCAGTAAACCAGCACAGTCGAAATGTCTTATCCCTCAAGTTAATGAGGCAGAAAAAAGCTAACCGGGTTAGAGAAACTCTCAAGCCTCTTATTTTTTATTCATTTATTTTTTTGAGGAAGATTTGCCGTGAGCAAACATCCACTGCCAATCATCCTCTTTTTTTGGACATGAGCCACCACCACAGCATGGCCACTGAGAGACGAGTGGTGTAGGTCCCTGCCCGGGAACCGAACTCAGCTGCAAAAGTGGAACGCACTGAACTTAACTACTAAACCACCAGGGGTGGCCCTCAAGCCTCTTTTAGAAAAGATTATACACTATGGAATAAAATCAGCAGTACTGGTGGGTCTAGCATATTTTTTAATCAAAGGAAACAGAAGTGAACATTTCCTGTTTTTTATTTTTTAAATTACCATGTATTATAAAACTACATAACATGAAAGGTGTATAATTTAATATTAAAATAAAATAGGACTCAAAATTGAGTAAATATCCTACAGGTTCCTTAAGTGCAATTCCAAAATACAAAAACCTCTGAAACCCAAAATAACTCTTTTGGCAGTAAAACCTTACCTGAACTAAACAGGAAGTTATTTATACTCTCTATTTACTCCATTTAGTGTAAACATTCATACATTTTGCTGCGGAAATAGTAACCTGTTTGAAGAGGGATGCTCCACTGGACTCTGTTGAAAGGTTACATAACATTATTACCTTGCCTATATCCCAAATATTCTTAATTCCAAAACCCCAAGGCTTTTAGTGGACTATGATTCTATAATAATAATTGCTAACACTGAGCTATTAACTATGTCAGAAACTGTTCTGATCACTTTATATGCAGTAACTCATTTAATCCTCCCAACCACCATGAGGTAGGTGTTATAATTATCCCCATTTTACAAAGCAGGAAACTGAGGCACAGAGAGACTAAGGAAGTTGCCTAAAGTCACACATCTAGAGAGTGACTAAGCTGGGATGGATACAACATTTAAAATATTACATGTAAGAAGAAGAAAACACAACAAAATAGATAACTGATTATGGTAGGGTGATAGGAGTTAATGATATTTTTCTCTATTCAATTAATACATTACTTCTAGAATGACAAGAAATCAAACTTTAAAAAATACAAAACACTTCATGCACTTACAAATTCTCATTTATGTGAAATTCCTAAGTCGGCTTGTAAAAACTGCAGGGTATAAAATCCAAACTCCTCAGCCTATGCTAGT
This sequence comes from Equus asinus, assembly GCF_041296235.1. Classification (NCBI taxonomy): domain Eukaryota; kingdom Metazoa; phylum Chordata; class Mammalia; order Perissodactyla; family Equidae; genus Equus; species Equus asinus. The sequence goes on along the minus strand of NC_091791.1, from coordinate 146,925,998 downwards.
ATCTTTAATTTTTTTATTGAAATATAACATTCTAATATCTTTTTAATTACAAATAATACACAATAAAATTTGTTGTAGAAGTTAGAAAATTTGGATAAGCAAAAAAGAAAATAATCACCTATAAAACTAGCCTCAGAAATAACCACTTAACAATTTGGCACATATCCTTCCAGATGTCAATATATTTGTTTTTAAATCTATTTTTTCACTTAGCATATACATGAAAAGTCCACTTTTCACCTCTTTACATTCTTCTAACACCACTTTAATGGCTAGGCAGTGTCACTGCAGGCATGTATCCTAATAATCACTGTGAAACATTTTAGATTGGGTATAATTTTACACCATGGTGATCAAGACTCACTGGCTCTGGAGTCAGACTGCTTGGATCCACGGCTTGGCTCTACCACTTACTAAGCCTGCTTTGGGCAAGCTCGCTCAGGTCCCTAGGCCTGTTTTCCCTTCTGAAAAATGGGGATAACATTAGCCACTTCAATGACTAACGGGGGAGTCAAATGTTGCTTTTATTATCAACAATGCTGCAACTGGTATCCTCACAACTAAGTCTTTGCACGCATTCTTATTACATCAAGATAAATTCCCTTAAATGGGAATTTCCAAACGAGCAAGCAGGCTCATTTTTTAAGGCTTTTGAGTCTGCCCAATTACTGCTTGGTTTAAAGCCCTCATCAAGTAGCTCTCTCACTTCCCTTTATCCAAGGTGAACACTATGATCCAGTTAAGCTAACCAGCTTGCTTCACTCAATTAGCTTTTGCTCTTCTGCTTTTGTACCTGCAAATCTAGACACATTTCATAAAATCTCAGTTGGTAGAGAACTTAAGGACACCCGGCCTAAATCCTCATTCAGCACATCAATTCCTCTACCCTAGAGTCCTGACCTTGAACACGGTCAGTGAGAGCAGACAGCCTACCACCCAAAACAACCCATTATATTTTTTCCGTTTTGAGGCAATTTTTCTTGGAAGAATGTTGTAATTTGCCTCCTCTAACTTCTACCCACTGATCCTAGTTCCTTCTGGTCAGATCAAACCTGATTTTCTGTGACACACCTCCAAATATTTAAAGACAGCTATCATTTCTTAAACAAGCTGCTCTTCTTTGGGCCAAACATCACATTTCTCAACCTTTCCTCCTTTCCATTTCCTCCAATGACCAACGTACTATGGATATGCTCTATAGTTAGTGATTGTTAAACTTGAGTGTCTATCTCCTGGGGAACTTGAGAAAAATACAGTGGCCCAGGTCCTATCCTACTTAAGCCTGGGCATCCGTATTTTGCTCTGCAGGTGATTCTGATATAAAGTTTGAGAACTGATGTAAGGTCCCACTCATTATGTGATAGTATGCTACCTAAAAAGCTGACATGATACCCCAGGTATAATACAGTCAGTACAAAGCAAAGTGGGGCTAACACCTTGCTCTTTCTACATGCTGTTCTACCAACTTCAAAATGGTATTTTAAATTATGCCCTAGTGTTGATTCATACTAACTGTACAATCAGCTAAAATGATCAAGTCTTTTCCACATTCTCTATTTGCACTTTCGCACCTTGGGCCCTAACTGCCAGCCTTTACAATTATTCCCATTAAAAGGTAAGAGAATTAAAACCAAGAGTTTTAGATTTCTATTTCCAAATGTATCAATGGCCCTACATATGGATTTACCCTCAGTGGAGAAATCACTTCATGCTTAAGCCTCCCCATTTATGTCATGAACACACTTAGCCCAAATAAAGGTGCACCGGCCCAACAACAACTGAACCGACAGCTGATTGCACCAAAGCATCTTCTCTGTGCAGAGCACTGTTGTCAAGACTGTGAGGAAACACACAGCCTTAATACTAATAACTAATAGATTTCCCTTCTAAAGAGCATGATGGTACAAACATCTTTACAAAAGTATAACACTAATTATAGTGTCCCAAGATAGACACATTAATGCTATAGAAACATATGATTACTGGTTGGAAAGCTCTCAGGCCAAAGTAATCACTCATTAGAACACTCAGTTGTCCTCAACTTTAAGGTTTTGTTTGGTTCTGTTTTTTAATGTTTGCATAGAGATAGAGAAGAGATGGAGTCAATCAGCGAGTTCCTTTATACTCTGGCTATTTGCAAAGGGACATTGCACCTCAAAATGAATTCAGGATTCAAAATTTCATGTAATTAACTTCTGAATTCCTTATGACTCGTTTGCTTTACCTGTTACCATTGAGTAACTGATGAGGTACTCAAGGGGAAAAAAAAACAAAAAAGTCCATTCTACAGGGGAAGAGGCTTATTATAACTATATCTCAGAGATGTGGGGGGTTGGGGGTGAGACTGACAAACCAAAATCAAGTAAAATTAATCAAGATCCGATCTGATATTTATTTGCATTTGAATAGCAAACATCAAAAATATACCTGGCATTTTCTAACAATTACATGAAGAATGACCAGATGCTTCCTGTTGATGGAACAGTAGAGAACTACAGACTGACAGAATCAGACTAGAGTTCACAGAAACAACTGGAAATGAATTTTGCTTTTCAAAACCATTACACCAAACTAAGTATGGCCTGAAATTTTCACACATTTACAGTTTAACCGTTCCCGAACCTAGAAAACCCAGATTCAAAGTGACAGAGAACTTGAACTCTAAGTTAGGAAAGTTAACAATAAGGGTACCTATCCGCATTACAAAAGTATTGTTTCACCAAATGTTTCCTTACAGGACCCCTTTTAAATCTGGAGCTCCAACAGTGCTTTGAAAGTGTCCTATCTTCAAAAGTTATATTTACATACAAGTTTTCACAAGCACATCTAATACGAAATTCAAACTTGTGTACATCACTAAAAATAAGTTGTAGAATATTTTCAAATGTTCCTGAATCTCCAGGATCATATGCAGATTACACAATCTTCATTCGTGATATTGCTCATGCTTCTAAATCTCAAGTTAAAAAAAAGTTAGAACCCAAGAAAAAAGTATAGGAGTCAACATTCTTATCCATATTTTTTAAATGTGTCTTGCATAATACCCTGATTTGACTTGTACGGTGAAAGGATAGAAATGACACATTTCTCAGTTAAAAAAAAAAAAAAAAAGGCATGAGTATACAACGTTTTCCAGAGGTTACATGGTGTGACACCAACACAGACTGAATAAATAAGTAGATTTAAGAATCTGTTTTCCATTAAACCAGACTTTTAAGACTTGTAAAAATGCAAAACGATGTCACTCTTACCTAAAATGTGACTTACGTTAACAAGTAACGGATTTATTTTTGGAGAAGTATTTAAAAAGAGAAAATTTAAGAAAAAAACATAAAGCCGTCTTTAGTTCCCTTAAATTCAAAGTCTGAACCTGAAAGTGGAAGTGTCAAGGCTGATGGTTACACGTTAGCGAGAAGAAATTTAAACCTAGCTGGGTGGGTCTATATGCGACCTCAAGTAAACTACTTGCAAAAAGAATTTTTGACTACCAACTTCTGCATAGTAAGTTACAGTGCCTCTTTTTATTCTGGGATGGCAAACTACTTTCACGAGGATGATTTACTGACTACATCAAACCATTTTCCAGATAAAAATTGTACTTCAGAAAGTAACTTGCCTGAATCGAGACGGCAAATCAGTGTCCGGAGAGAGCACTTAAAATATTTCCACATTACCGAGCTCCCTGCAGAAGGACTGTGGTCTCTGCCCCTCCTTGGAACAGATGTCTGCTCGCCACAGTCCAATCAGGTTTAAAACAAGAGTATGTGTACGGAAAACAGGCTTAAAGTGGGAAAACACACAAAGCAGGCCTCTCTCATTCCTCTGGTTTCAGTTTGCACGATGCACCCTTGAGGCCAGACACTCTGATTCAACGCGGCAGGAGACTTCACCGAAACCCACTGAGTCCACGCTGATGAGCTGTGCCCAGGCAGACATGACCTGGCAAAACGCTCAACTTCTTCCCCGAAGCCGTGCACCCGCAGATCCCAGCGGCCAAGGCCCCAGAGCAGGAGTCCCGAGCGTCCAGGGCGGCGGGCTTCGTCCCCTCAGAGGACTCGAGTCCCCGCGGCCCAGGCGGTCGCCGCGGCGGCCCCGCGCGGGCCGGGCCGGGCTCTCCCGTTAACCCTGTCCCGGCCGGCCGCTCCCGCCGTGGCCCGAGCGCCTCCCGGGCCCGCGGGCCTCGCAGCACGGCGCGCCCGGGGCCGGCCGCCCCCGCCGCTCCTTCCTCGCCCCGGCGGGGCCGTCAGGCCGCCCAGACAAAGAGCCCGGCGGCTCCCCGGGCGGCGGGCGCCGAGGCCCGGCCGCGCCTGCCTCTCTCCGGCCGCCTGCCCGCCGAGCCCCCGCCGCCCCGAGCCCGACCCCATCCCCGCTCCGGGGCCGCCGCTCGGGACCGGCCTGGCGGGGAGGCCGCGGCGCGCCGGGGCCGAGGAGGGGGCGGCGGCCGCCACCATGTCTGCCCGCCCCTCCCAGAAGCGGGGTGCCCAGCGGACAAAGCGCGGCGGCGGCGCGGGCGGAGCGGTCGCCCAGGCCGACCCCGCCGACCCCCGCGGAATAAGCGGGGCCAGGAGCCCCGGAAACCCGGCGCCTTAATGCAATAAACAGGAAATCGCGGGGATGATCTGGGTTCCGGGGGAAGTGGAATTATTTTTTACCAGCGAAGAGATCAACTTCCACATCCGGTGGTAACAGGGCCCTACACAGACCCGCACTGACCTGGAAAAGCTTCGGGAGCGGCGACGGGGGAGCAGCAGGAGGTGGTGCGGGGACCCGAGGCGCCTCGTACCCGGCCGGGCTGACGCGGCCCCGCTACACACAAAGCGCTTCAGCTGCACAGGGCGCTATTTTCCGAAAATGCCGCGTCTGGTCGGCGCCCAAAATCCCCACCGAAAAGTCCCCCGTGCTGCGCGCGGAGGGACACATGGTGTGCGAGTGAGTCAAAGCTCCCAGCATCCCTCCCGGACCCGGCCCTCGTCAGCCCCTCGCCTGAGCCTTTCCGCCCCTACCCTAGTCAGCAGACCCCTCTCCCACCCACTCCCGGACCCCATGCCGGTGGAAGAAGGGGACGAGATGGGCTGATTTTCCTTTTTAACGGAGGGGAGGGAAATATGTCATTTGTAGAGCTTAAGCCACACAAAGAAAGCGGCGGAATGATCCGCTCTCGGCGACCGCAAGTCCCGGCTCGCCCGGCGCCTGCGCGGCACGGGGGTGGGAGCTGCGGCCGGCCATGTGCGCGGCGGAGCGGCCCCGCGGCCGCCCAGCCTTCCCGCCTCTTTCTGCGGGCGTAGGAGTTGGGGCGCTAAAGTGCGGGCGCTAACCTCCGTGTCTCCCGGACGTGACCGCCGAGAGACCGGGAATCCGGACTCCTTCGAGACTAAGCTGAGCCGCCTAGCCGAGTCCTGGGAGACGGAAGGGCGGCCGGGAGGCTAGGATTTAACCTAAAGTGGCCCTAGGTTCAACTAGGCAGACGGGGACAGGAGTCGCTGTAGAGGTACAAGGGAAGAAGGATGGTCGTTCTCCACGTCCCATAACCTGAGCAGTCAGGTTTATAACGAAGATGTACATAGTCCTGTAGCATTTTTTTTTCCCTTAGCCTTCTCGTGCTGTCTCGTGCTTCGTAGACCCCAGTAGGTGCTCGTTGTATCTTCCCTTGGATTACTGTTTTTTCATGACTAGAATGTCAAGATTTTTGTTGTCTTTTAGAAAGTAGCAAAAGTTTATTTGGAGATGGGGCTTTGCAAAGTAAAAGCCTTAGGAATTTAATTTACATGGGATGATTTGCTAACGTACCCAACACACTGTTCCGGTTTTAACAGAAGAGCCTAGGAATGACTTTCCCGGCCTGCTAACCGTGCGACTTTTGGCATCCTATGTATAGGAGTTGAGAAAATCTGAGACAGCGCCCAGAGTTTAATCCAGGAGAGCTGACAAGCTTAAATCTATGTTGCCCTCTGATTTTGTGTGGCCTCAGATAAGTAGTCTTTCTGTCTCCACTTATCCTTTTGTAGTATTGATGTAGTAAAGATTTGCAAAGTCTGTGTGTAACTTTTTAAAGCATTGTGCCTAAAATAGAAGCAAAGTGAATGGCACAGGAGCCATATTCTGTGTTTTCTTTTGATCTAAGGTTCATTGCTTCAGTTGATAAAAATTTGAAGTTTTATGTCATATGCTTTTCTTTAACATTGAGGCAACATTCAGCTGATTGCTGTAGAATCCTTGCCCTCACTGATCTCACGCTGTAGAATGCAGACAAGTAAATAGGCATCATCAGTAGTATAATGAGGGTAGACTGCTGAATACTGTGAAGTCTCGTACAGGTGGAATCCCCTACTCACCTGGGAGGAATGGAAAGGGACTGGAGAAGCAATTAGCTTTAATAAGGAAATTGGGGAAGGGCCTTCCAAACAGAAGAAGCAGTAAGTGCAAAGGTTAGAAGGCAAACTCCAGAGAGGTTGTTGGGTGAAGACCATAATGCTATTTAGGAGTACCTAGAGATGTTCCTGAAGAGATCTAGCTGAAGGCCTTGAACGCCGTGTGCAGAAATTAGCTTTTGAAAGCTAAGAGGAAGCCACTGAAAGATTTTAAGTAGAAGCAGCATGGAATTGGATTTGCATTTTAGGCAGATCACCATTATACAGAAATCAGAGGCATGGAAAACAGTTTGGAGAAAACAGTAATCTGTGAGAGTAATGACTTGGACTGAGAGAGTGGCAAATAGGAGTGAAGAATAGGACCAAAGTGGTTATTGAGAGCTTGGTGATTTGGTTGACTGAATAAGGGATGACTGAGAGGGAGATGTCAAAGATGACTCCCAAGTTTGTTGGGGGAGCAGCTGGGAGGGCGGTAATGTCTTCGTTGAGATTAGAAACAAGAGAAGAGGCATACATGTTAGGGAAGGAAGGAGGTTCTCTTTTGACCATGTAGTATTTGAAGTGCTTGTGAGCTAACCAAGCAGATATGTCTAGTAGGCAATTAGGTATTCATTCATTTAAGCTGTTTTAAGAGCACTGGTCTGTTCTACACACTGGAACAGATTAAACAGCAAGAAGAGCAGTAAGGTTCCTGCTCCTGTTTCTAGTGGAGGGAACAGACTAAACAAGTTTTACCAAAAAAAAGAGAATATTACATAATATGTTCTGTGAAGAAAATAAAAGGGTATTTGGATAAAGCCTTTCTTTGGGAAAGAGAACAGGCACATTTTTTTTTTTTTAAGATTTTATTTTTTCCTTTTTCTCCCCAAAGCCTCCCAGTACATAGTTGTATATTCTTAGTTGTGGGTCCTTCTAGTTGTGGCATGTGGGACGCCGCCTCAGCATGGCTTTATGAGCAGTGCCATGTCCGCGCCCAGGATTCGAACTGACGAAACACTGGGCCGCCTGCAGCGGAGTGCGCGAACTTAACCACTCGGCCACGGGGCCGGCCCCAGAGAACAGGCACATTTTTGGTTGTTGGTCAGAGATGGCCTCACTGAGAAGGTATTCACTAAGACCTAAATGGGAATGAGTTAAAAGCAGTATTCAAGATCAGATGGACTATCAGGGCAACACCTAAGGCGAGAGTTTGTTGTGTTTAGCAAGGAGGGCGTTGTGGATAGTCTAGAGAGCAAAGAAGGGAATGGTAGAAGATGAAGTCTTGTAGCCTTGGTAAGTTTAAGTGCTCTAGAAGCCCGTGAAAGCTTTTAAGGAGTGGAGTAACATGAATAGTAGCAGGAGAGGTAAAATGGATGGATTGAAGATCTATGTTGTGATTAGGCCCAACTTGTATTGCTGAAGAATCAAACATGAGTGAGGGAAAGGGAGCAATCAAGAATGATTCCTAGGTTTGGGGCATGGTTGTCTAGGCCAGCAGTGTCCAATGTAAATATAACACGAGCCACATACGTAATTTTATAGTACTAACGTTTACAAAGTAAAAAACAAAAGTGGGAATTAATTTTAATAGTGTGTTTTATTTAACTCAGTATATCCAAAATAGTATTTCAAATGTGATCAATATTTAAAACTATTGGGCTAGCCCTGGTGGCCCAATGGTTAAGTTCAGTGTGCTCCGCTTCAGTGACCTGGGTTCAGTTCCCAGGCATGGACCTACAGCACTGTCTGTCAGTGGCCGTGCTGTGGCGGCTCACATTACAAAAAAAAAAGAGGAAGATTGGCAACAGATGTTAGCTCAGGGCGAATCTTCCTCAGAAAAAAAATATATATAGATTGAAAAGTATTAAACATTTTTAAATGTTTTACATTCTTTTTCTCATTACTAAGTAAGTGTTTGAAATGTGGTGTGTATTTTACACTTAGAGCATATCTCAATACTTGATTTCATAAAATTTACAATTAAAAAGTAGATTTCACATACTCAGGTCTTTCCAAACATAGTTAAAAGTTTTTCCAGTAATTGAGTTATGTATCAGATTTTTAATTTAATTTAATTTTTTTTTTAAGATGTTATTTTTCCTTTTTCTCCCAAAACCCCCTGCCCCCTGGTACATAGTTGTGTATTTTTAGTTGTGGGTCCTTCTAGTTGTGGCATGTGGGACGCCACCTCAGCATGGCTTGATGAGCTGTGCCATGTCTGCACCCAGGCTGGTGAAACAGGCAAAACCCTGGGCCACCGAAGCAGAGTGCGCAAACTTAACCACTCGGCCACAGGGCCTGCCCCTATTTAATTTTAAATTAAAGTTAAGATTAAAATTTCATTTGCTAAATTAGCCATATTTCAAGTGGTCAATAGCCACATGTGACTGCTTGCTCCTATATTGGACAGTACACTCTAGTGGAATAGAGTACTGGAAAATTAGATTTAAAAAGTTGTGTGAAACCAGGCTGTAAAGGATTGGGATTTTACCCTAGAGGCAAGGGAAACAGAGGATGGTTTTTGAACCAGGAAGTGACACAACTTTGTGCTTGAGGCTAGAAAAAGGCCACTAGGTGGCCAACTGGTGACTCAGGAACAAGAGCAACCCTTCAGTTGAGTCCACACATTTTAGGCTCTGACCTCAGCCCTTCAGAATCAGAAGTCTGATTTTTGTCAATGCTCTAGAGCAGTGCCACAAAAAGTATGGTCCACAGGCCAGTGCCAGTCTGCATGCCCTGTGTTATTGGTCCATGGCAAGGTATTTACAGAAATTGAGAGTAAGAATTTTAAAAGTTTTATAGCAATTTAACATTAATTTTATGTCTGTGGATCTAAGAAAAATTTTGGTCTCATTTGTTGTATATTTTTTTTTAATTTCCCTTTCCTAGTAATTTATTTTCATATTTTATAAAATTGTCTATGATCTTTCACCACAGATAATTTTTGAAGCACTGTTCTAGAGGCACTCAGGTGAAGGCAGTCAGAGGGACCACATTCTCAGAAGACTTACCTAAATCCAAAGGCCTTTTCTCACTTTATAGTTAGCACTATAGTGACTAAGAGAAGAATGGACTCTGCTCAGTTTCTCCCTCCATATAAAAATGGAAGAGAGAATACATGAAGTTGACTACATTACTTCCAGAAGGTTCATTAGTGAATTTGAGACCAGAGTAAGGGGAGTTAGTGGTATTCTAACAGCATGAGTCAAATGCATTCATTTCTGCAATAGAACTATGTCTGCTTTGCTCCTATCTAGACTTTATAGATCACAAATCAATAAAAAATAAAGGGTCTGGCCCCGTAGCATAGTGGTTCAGTGTACACCACTTCAGAGGCCCGGGTTCGCAGGTTCAGATCTCAGATATGGACCTACATCAGCCATGCTGTGGTGGTGACCCACATATAAAATAGAGGAGGATTGGCACAGATGTTAGCTCAGGGCTAATCTTCCTCAGGAAAAAAAAGAAACCCACAATGAGATACTTCTGTACATGCACAATAATGGCAAAAATGGAAAACAGAAAATGCCACATGTTGGGCAAGAGTTGAAACTGCATTGCTGGTGGGAATGTAGATTGGTATAGCCACTTTGGAAAATTTGAAGTTCAAAAAACAGGCAAACCAAACTAGATTTAGGAACATAATGTTTAGGTAGTAAAAACTATAAAGAAAAGAAAGGAAATGGCTAGCTTTGGGTGAGGGAGTAATGCTTAGACAGGTACAAGGGGACTTCTGGCATGCTGGCAATGTTCTGTTTCTTGAGTAGGAATTACATGCGTTCACTTTGTGATTCAATGAGCTGTAGGTTTTGTGATGGGTGTACTTTTCAGTATGTGTTGTATATCTCATGGTTTAAAAAAATTTGCTGGAGTTAACAAGTTAGAAAATAAGTCCCTGGGCAATGCTGGATATACACTACCAACTACTACTTGCTAACTGAGCCCATCTTTCTATATATGCATTACAAATGTGAAAGATAAGGTAGGCTTGAATTCTAGGAGTGGCAATGGTGAAGGAGAGGAGAGACAGATGCACAAAATACTGCAGAGCCTGAGGCAGTATGGGAAGGTGAAGGAGCATGGCAGTTGGAGTGAGGAGCCCCAAGTTCAAGACTTAACTGGTTTTTAGTCCAGGCTCTAGTCACTCTCTAAGCATATGACCTGGCCTATCTCCTAACTTGCCTTAATTTCATTTTTCTCACCTGGAGGGTGGGGTTGATAAAACTGACAATCTTTCGTTTGTAACCTTTTGTAAGCTATTGAAATGCCATATAAAATTTGTATTGATGTCTGATTCAGTGTGATGGGGAAGGAGTTAAGGATGATTGAGATTTTGAGCCAGAGTGGAGAAGGTAATGGTGGTAGCATGAACGAAATGAAAAAACCAAGAGGAGAAGCAGATTTGGAGAAATATGACATTCTATTTTATACATGTTGAGTTTAAGATCATGCCAGAACATCAAGATGGAATTATGAAACAGACACAGAACTGAAGATTTGGTGCTCTGAAAAAAAAGGTCAGAAATGGTGATAGGAAATTAGAAGTTCCCCACATAAGGGTAATAACTAAAGCCGGGAGAGTGAATGAGATCGTTGAGAGAGAACATAGGAAAACTGAGTACTGAGGACAGAGAAGGAGAGAAGGAAAGGGAGAAGGAAAGGAAATCAACATTTACTGAGCACCTGTTAAACTGTGTGCCAGCTGCTCTACGTTCGTACCTCGTTTATTCCCCTCAAATTCCAGGGTGGCTGTTCTGACCTCGTGTAGCAGACTCTAGACTCACAACAAGACAAAAAACCAGTGTTGGAAACCAGCTTGGCTCCAGTTTATGCAGTGCCCTACTCCATTCCTGGAGAACCAAGTGTCTCTTGCAGAAGCCCAGGGGGAGACTGTGAGTCAAGGAAAGATAAGCCCTGAGAAAAGACCATTGGATTTTTGTGACCAAGGGGTTCCTGGAACATGGGCAGCAGTGCGTGCACTCTCCTGTTGTGTTTTTGTGAGTGTGGGTAATCCAGACACGTTGGTGTTCTAGACCTCTGGCAGTAAGAAAAAAGTCGAGATGGTAACTGTAAAAATTAGTATAATGAAAACAAAGTCAGTTATTAAAACCCAGCTAAATACTCTTGCCAGCCAAGTGCTTTGGATCTGAAGGCTTGAGAGAGAGATGGGAGTAACTCTCTGTGATTCACAGTGACTTGCTGTTCTTGGCCGCTTGTTTCATGTACTGCCTGGAACCGCCGTGAGTATCACCAGTGGTGTGGGTCCTTCATGTTGGGAAACACTGTAGAGTTGTGTAATAATGGTCACTGTTTACAGTGCAGCTTCAGTCACCTGAAATTCTAAGGGAAAAGACCAAGGTGGCTTTGCCAGCCAAGGTCATTAAAACTTAGAATGAAAGATAGTTTCTGCTTGTTAGTGAACACACCTTTTGGAAAGCAGCAGTATCTCCTCAAAATTTAAAGTTATCCACTGTAATCGATGAGGAGGACTTTTCCCTAGTAGGTTTATTAAAACAGTTTATTTATTTACTACTTGAATAGCTTTTTACATGAAGTTTTGAAAAGTAAAAGAAAAATGTTCCACCACAACACAATTACTGGTTTCCTCCTGCATGTTTTCAGATTTACAGATGAATAATGTGTCCATTTTTGGCAGGCAGAACACTGAAGAATTTTAAATTGGTTGCAGGAGTATGATGTCTTCTGTCTTTGTCTGCTCCCTTCTCTGAGATCAAGAGAAGACAGCCAGAAGCAAGTGAAATTCTTTGGCAAAGTCACTGATCTCAGAGTTCCCCAGAGGCACCAAGAACTTTGATTTCCAGGAATTAATTAGGCATGGCCACTTCGCTCAATCTTATATTTTATACCCCAGAGATAAGGTGGCATTTGGGCAACCTTATTTTCTTACTCTATTTTAAAGCAGTGGACATTTAATAATTGTTGGTTGGTTGTGGCTTCCAGCCAGATTTTTTTTAATTATTTGAGTAGATAGTCTATCCACTGGTGCAAAAAACTTTTCAAACATCATCTACTGTCTTCCATCCACCCAGTTCCCACCCCCAAGGTAACCTCTACTCTTATTTTCTTTTGTATTTTTCCAGAGTTCTTTTCATGCCTATACATGTAAGAAAGAATAAATGTTCTTCTTTTTCCCCATTTTTATGAAACGATGCCATATACACTCTTCTGCACTTTGTACTTGACATCTTGGGCTTTTCCATATAAAGTATCATTTTTCTTACCCCTGCAGATTATTTAACCAATCAGTATCCAATTGAGGGACATTGAGTTTCTAATCTTTTGTATTCTATTTAGTGCTTGGATGAATGTCTTTGTACACACATCTTCTTTTCTTCTATATTTAAGTACGCCTCATCTCACTTCCAAGAGTGGAATTGCTCTGCCAAAGGGCATGTATGAATTTTTAATTTTGATAGCTACTGCCATATTGCCCTCCATGTACCAAATGTTTCTCCACAGCATTGCTGGTAGACTAGAATGCTACCAAATTCTTGGATTTTTCCCTACCAGTTTTTGAATGGCAGATTATTTTGAGTCCTATCTAATATTTTCAGAATCAATAACAAAATCATTTGGGTAAATTGGGGGAAATGAGGTTCAGTTTTCAGAATTTGTTCAGGATACAGGAATTCTTTGCTGCAGCTCCTGCAGCTACACACCCACAGCTAGTGAAAACATGGTTGCTTATGCAGTCGAAGCAGCTAGCAGACCTGGAAAGGGGCCAAGAATGACTACAAACTGCTCCACCTACACTTCTTTTTTTTTTGGCAAATTTGCAAGCCTAGCAGGATCTAAAAAAATCCTTCAGCCTTTGTTTGAATTGCAGAGAATCAACCTGGTAAGAGGGAGGAAATTATTCATTTCTTAAAAATTCTCCTAATATGATAGGAGCTGAAAATGATTTTTGTTTACTTTTGCTTTGGTGCTAAGGTGGCACAGGGAGGGGAAAGTGGGGGTATTAGGCTGCGGGTTCCACCTGCACTGGGGGTTGTATTGGAGTGTGAAGAAAGATTTCTAGGATTGATGATCTTAGTTACTTGGAGTCAGATTAACTCAGGGAAAGGAAAAGAGTTAGATATGGCATGCTAGTTTACTGACTTTTCAAATTTTTTAATCATTTTGTAAATTTGTCAGTTTGCTGTGGACTGAATGTGAATCCCTACAGTCCATAACCTCTAACCCCTAATGTGATGGTATTTGGAGATGGGACCTGTGGGAGGTAGTTAGGGTTAAGTTAGGTCATGAGAGTGGGTTCCTCCTGATGTGATTAGTGGCCTTATGAGAGAGAGAGGTCTTTCATCTGGAACACAGAGGAAAGGCCATGTGAGGACACAGTGAGGAGTCTGTCTGCAAGCCAGGACAAGAGCTTTCACTGGGAACCAGATCAGCCAGCACCTTGATCTTGGACTTCCCCGCCTCTGGAGCTGTGAGGAATAAATTTCTGTTGTTTAAACCACAGTCTGTGGTAGTTTGGTATGGCAGCCTGAGTTGACTAAGACAGGGTGTCTCTAGTTTTCCACAGATTCATAAAGATCCATCCAACAAAATTATCCTAACTGTTAATAATGTCCTGTCTTTCTTCAGATTAACTGCAACCAATGTTTTGTCTGTGCAGTTCCTGCGCAATTTGGAAACCATGAACTCTTTAGGAATGGCAGGTGACTATTGGGAAATCCTTCAATTGTTTAATACTCCCAAATTTTAATTTGCACTTCAGGCGCGGCTTGGAGTTTGGAATCCTTCTGTCTCCTGAATTGAAATAAGTGGTATATAGGTGCTGGTGTAAACTCGTTCACTTAATGGGCTGTAAATTAGTGTTACACACCGGTGATTGATTGGATTTTTTTGTTTTGGCTTGGCTTTTTTTGCTGGTGAAGATTCACCCTGAGCTAGCATTTATGGCCAGTCTTCCTCTATTTTGTATGTGAGCTGCTGCCACAGCATGGCCAGTGACAGGCGAGTGGTGTAGGTCCCTGCCCAGGAAGCAAGCCAGGGAACCAAACCTGGCTGCTGAAGCAGAGCACACTGAACTTAAACATTAGGCTACCGGGGCTGGCCCTGATTGGATATTTAATGCTCCAGGAAATCATATTACTTTTGTTGAACTGTGATGTTTTGTTATGATAATGTCAATTCAGCTTTTTCCTTTTTCCTTTTTTTTTTTTTTTTTTTTTGCACAGGAAGATTTGCCCTGAGCTAACATCTGTGCCAGTCTTCCTCTGTTTTGTGTGTGGGTCGCCACCAAAGCTTGGCCGCCAGCAAGTGATGTAGGTCTGCACCTGGGAACCGAACCCAGGCCATTGAAGTAGAGCATGCTGAACTTAACCACTGGGCCATGGGGCCAGCTCCTGGTTAAGCTTTTTAAACAAGAATCTTTTAGAAAGCCATTGAAATATTTAAGAGGAAATGATATATCTGGGATTTGTTTCAGAGTTATTTGGAATCACAACATGGTATAGATTGTGGCAGTATCTAGGAAATAAGAGAAGTCGGGATGATAATTGTAGAAGCTGAATGATGGATTCTTGGGGCTTCTTCATGTTCTCTCTACTTCTGTATATGTTGAAATTTTCTATACTAGAAAGATTGTTTAAATAATTTGAGTGTATAACTAATGACTACAATTATGCTTTCATTGTCTTTTGTTATTCTGAGTAATTATGACACCTGCTGAAATTACAAAGAATCTTCAACTTAAATGTCTTACCAAGCATGGAAATTAAAATGCTGGGCATTAGTACATATTGGGCTTCACTTACCATGCATTTTTTAGCAGCTACTACATGCCGTCATATTTAATCTCTTCAAAGGTAGATGTTATCCCCATTTTATAAATGAGAAAATGTAGACCCTAGGTAAGTAATACACAGGTAGAAAATAGAAAAATTAGGGGTTTTTTTTCTCATTTGGTCTGCCTCCAAAAATTCATGTTTTGTTTTTACTATACCATGCTGCTTCTTAGACATGACTGACTGCCCTTTCTTTTTTGAAGAAGAAGAAGATTAGCCCTGAGCTAACTACTGCCAATCCTCCTCTTTTTGCTGAGGAAGACTGGCCCTGAGCTAACAGCCATGCCCATCTTCCTCTACTTTATACGTGAGACGCCTACCACAGCATGGCTTTTGCCAAGTGGTGCCATATCCGCACCCGGGATCCACATCGGTGAACCCCAGGCCGCCAAGCGGAACTTGCGAACTTAACCACTGCACCACCGGGCCAGCCCCTGACTGCCCTTTCTTCCATGCTGATTTCCTTTTAGGAGTGAAAGCCACGCACAACAGGTAGACAGACTCACATGTGGAAGATTTCAGAGGTCTTGTCCTCTGCTTTTCTGTTAAGGCAGCCAGAGTCCCAAGGCAGGTGTTGAAGCTATACTGCACCTTAAGGAAACCATAGAACAGTGAACCAATACAATTCCAGACCTAACTCACCAAGCTCTGGTTCTCCAACAAGTCATTTGACCATTGTTACACGTATTTGTGTCAGTTACTGTTCCAGATAACTGAGCTGATATTCTTATCTCACTTTCAGAACATAGATTAAGAACTCACCCTTGAAGGCATTATGCTAAGTGAAATAAGTCAGACAAAAAGACAAATACTGTATGATCTCACTTCTATGTAGAATCTCAAAAAACAAAACTCATAGAAACAGTAGATTGGTGGTTGCCAGGGGTTGGTGAGGGGGAGTGTGATGGAGAGGGTGGAATGGGTAAAGATGGTCAAAGGATACAAACTTCCGGTTATAAGATGAATAAGTTCTGGGGATCTAATGTGCAGTATAGTGACTGGTTAACAATACTGTATTGTATACTTGAACGTTGCTAAGGGAGTAGTTCTTAAATGTTCTCACCACAAAAAAATCCAAAGTAACTGTGAGATAATGTTGTGTTAACTAACCTTATTGTAGTAATCATTTCACAATATATATGTATATCAAATTATCATGTTGTATACCTTAAACTTACACAATGTTATGTCAATGATATCTCAGTAAAGCTGAGGCGGGAGAAGCAGCTCAGTCATAACATACTGACTTCCATCCTCCTCCTTCCTGCATCCGGACTCCACCCTGTTGAGTTACATCCCCCTCAATTAGAAGCCATGCCTGTGCAGCTCAGGAAATGGAGTAAGTGCAAGGTAGAAACATCCCCCAACTAAAACTGAGCTTGCTTTCTCCTTTCTCTTCCCAAGGACATGCCAAGTTTGCAATATAAGGGAGCTTGGGACAACCGTCTACTCCCAAGCTGGTTCTAACCATGGAGCTTTAAGAATACTTATATATAGTATGGCAGCGTTTAACAAAAGACCAACCCTGAAATGTGTGGAGGGAAGAGACCAGATTCTACAAGCACTTGGAGTTAAAGCAAGACTTGAATCCAAGAAAGGGTCCATCCATTGAGGCCTTAAGTGGGATCTGGGTATTTACACTCCCTTTATTTCGCCTCACCCACCCATCCACTCAATTAAAAAGCACCATCCTTAGGCAAATCTAGACTCAACTATGCTTAAAACTATCCCTTGCTTATTAGCCCACAGAGTGGGTCATGTGAGACAGACTTGCAGCTCCATGGTACACTTTCCCTGCCCCTGGATTTCTGCATCTCCAGGCCAGAAAAAGTTAACCCGACAGTTAAAGAGCACAAACTCCACTTTTATCCACAGAGATGTCCTTTGACCAGGCAAAAGCACAGAATCATTGAAGAAGCTATACTATGTTTGATTCTGAAAAAAGATTTGGTACTCAAGCCCAAAGAGATGGAAAACTAGGAAATGAGAAATTGAGTTTCAAGTTAGAGAAAGAGAACACTTACAGATTATTTAAGGGCATAAATTCCAAAACGCCCCACCCCAACCTCCTGAGAAGGCTTTCAATAGGATGGGAAGCTGAAAGCTGCTTTTCCCGACCAGCTAACCCACCACTCCCTGCAACAGGCAAACAGTAGGCAAGGTAATGTATTAGTAAAACATTGAAGCCCAAAGTCTTGGTGTAAATTTAGATTTTTAATTTTTCACTTGTACTAAAAATTGATTTGTCTGCCCTTCTGCCATCTGTACAAACATTCATGCAGCACCTAGAAGAAAGTACTTAGGTATCCCTCTTCCCATTAAACTCTTCAAATGAAACTCATTTTGCTTTCTTCTTCCAAGGTACCATCTTTCTCCATTAGTACAGGCTCAAAACTCTTCATTTTTTGTTTAGTTTTTATTTCATAATGATAAACTTAGCTCTGCAGTGCACCTGGATTTGGAAGGGAATAAGAACATGGAACCCAAAGAGCTGCAGTGAGAGTACAAAGATTATAGGATATAGTGAGCAGATGAGGGTGGTAGATGCTCTCCTGAGCTGCAGAAGGAATGATCTAGAGGTTAAGATAAAACATGTCAAATTTACTGGAGTTGTCCATAGTCAGCAATAGTTAGCCTCTTGATGGTCCTGCCATTCCTGGACTAAAGCACTCCATGGCTTCCTCTTCTGCCCTACCAAAGACCACGTTTGCCATCCAACTACTCAGTCTTGGCACTGCAGATGAAAACAGTTCTGGGAACCATTTGTGTTGGGTCCAGCGTTTGCAATGAACAAGAAACTGGGACCACATGCTTCGGGATGAAACTCTCATCATCAAGTTTCTCCCTGCAGGTGGGCTTGCTGCCGGTGCCATTATGGCATGTGAAGTCACCACTCTGGAACATAAACCCTGGAATAAGTCTGTGACAGCGGGAAACTTTATAACTAAATCCTTTCTCCCCACTGCTCAAGAGCATGAAAGTTTTCTGCTGCCTTTGGAACTGTGTCTGCAAACAGCTCAAAAGAGACGGCCTGAGGGCTCGCCATGGACATCAATGTCGGAAGAACACTGGGGTTGACCATAGCTCGGTGGCACTGACAGCAGTGTCTGCAAAGCCAAACATTCTTCATTCTTTAATCCAAATTGCTTCTCCTCCCTGAAAAGAAATCTATTTTATTTATGCCTTTATCTCCACAAGCAAGGACTTTACCCTAAATAAGACTATCACTTTTCTTTCAGATTACTGAATCTTGTTCTCTTTGAATTTAACCTTCCCTTCCTGCCCCCAGACCGTCCTGCCTGCCTACCACTGTTGTCTTCGTCAGATATTGCTTTCAGCTTGAGACTCCGCTGAGCATTACCCTACAGGGTACCTATGTGGACATCTAGGCTCATCCTAGATCTGGACCTTTCCAGCCCTGGGTTTGGGCAGACCTGCAGTCAAGGATGATAGTATGTGAGAACACTTAGCGTAGTTCCTGGCACATAGCAGGCAATGTTAGCTTCTTTTTCCTCTTTTTATCAAGTTAGGTTCTTTACTGCCCCAAAGACTACCAAGTCTTTGAGTTCATATCTGACTCAGAAATTATTCTCCCTCTGAGAAACATATTCACTCCAATTTTCTGCCTCTCTAAACCTATCAAACATAAACATTCAAATTCTACCTTCAAATTTTAAAACAATCTTGAAAGTCACAACAGTAAGAACAAATGGAAAATTAAACCTTGTTCTTGGTTAAGAAATTTAACATCATAAAAATATTATGTCTTTATTTAATATATGTCAAAAATACAAGATTTTTTGGGGATCCGTGGAAATGGGAGGAGGGGAGCTAGCCAAGTGGATTCTAAAGCTCATATGGAAAAAATAAATAAGCACAAATGGACAGAAAACCCTGGCAAAGAACACTAAGGGGAGACTAGCATCTGCTAGATATTAGTCAGATTATAAAGCCCCAAGGGCACTAATCCACCCTCATGACCTAAACACCTCCCAAAGGCACCCCTCTCCAAATACCAGCACAGCAGGGATTAGGTTTCAACATAGGAATTTGGGGAGGACACAGACATTCAGTCTAGAGCACCAAATATTTATTATATGGGCTGTAGAAAAGAAGAGGAATCTATAAGTACTGGTAGGGAAACATCTCCAGCTTTATATAAAGAATTATGATTAAGTTTAAAAAGGAAGGTACAGAAAGTGTCTCTAGTGTGCTACCTTTAGTAAAGGGAGAAGATATGTATATGATTGTATATGCTTGTATTCGTATAAAGAAGCCCTCAAAGAATCCCCAAGACACTAATAAAAGTGGTTACCCATAAATGTAAGCCCATGGGAGCAGGACTTTTCAATGTACACCGTTTGCTGTTGGCGGTTTTTTTGTTTTGTTTGGTGAGGAAGATTGGCTGTGAGCTAATATCTGTTGCCAATCTTCCTCTATTTTGTATGTGGGATGCTGCCACACCGTGGTTTGATGAAGAGTGTGTAGGTGCCCGCCCAGGATCCAAACCCAATAACCGTGAGCCTTTGAAGCGGAGCATATGAACTTAAGCACTATGCCAGTGGGTTAGCCCTGTTTTGTTTTTTAAACCATATCAATTAAATGTGTTTCCATTCTTATATTTAAAGGCTTTCCCCATCTATAAATAGAAACATAAAAATTAAGAGTTGGAAAGGCCTTCAGAGATCACCTGAAGACAGTTTCCTCATTTTAAAAGTGAGAAAATGAAGGAATAGAAGGGGGAAGTGTTCTGCATGAGGTAGCATAGCTAGTTTTAGAAAACTGGAGTACAGGTCTCTTGATGAGTACTTTTCTCTTCAGTCTCTTGACAGGTGTTGTGTACTCCAGTCCATGCTGATCTCCCTTTTTACTAACTGATCATTTGCTGATTATTTCATGGGTCTTAATTTCTTCTCATAAATGTTTACATCATCAGAGGTATTCCTTTGTATTTTCTATAGTGCTTCACACTGTGTTTGGCCCATAACAGCTTTGTTCATTTATTCAACAATTTACTGAATGTTCTAAATCCCAGGCACACTGCTAGGTTTCATGAATGCATAGCTGTCAATTGGAATACTGGAAGTGGAGGTAGAAGTTTTAATCCTTATTCTAAGCATTGAACATAAAGACAATAAAGCCTCTAATTCATTCACCTACCTATGTGAAGCCATGTTTAAATTTACTTAATTATTCTTGGGGTAGAGCCTAAGCAGTGGGTGACACATATGCTGCAGCTCATATATAAATGTTAGGTGGACAAGACATCAAGGCGACTGATCATCAAGCCCAGTGTTGAGTAAACAGAGAACCTTTGGCCTACCTGTTGTTGATAACCCATAGATTCCCCTTCTATCCACCTTCTGAAGATGGGATCACTCTTTTTTCAGGAAATGTCTAGAAAAGACTCTCTCCTGAGACCCTGTCCCTTGTTTCTGTCAACAGTCTGCCCCATGCCAGACTGTCAGTGTCTTGAAGGCAGGAAGCATTTGTTTCTTTGTATTCCTAGCACCTGTTGTAGTGCCCAGCACACTTTAAATGTTAGTTGAACTGAACCAAGCATGTCTAGGGCCATGCACACACTATACTTAAGATCGAAATGTGTCCTCTCCAGTGTGTTTCCTACTAGAGTGTGTTTGCTTGGTTCCCAAACTGTTCTGATGTTTCTGATTCCGAGCTATAAATCCTGTAACCTCCATTCCGTTTTCCTACAACTACCATCTTTCCTCCATGTCTTCTGGAAATGTTCCCTAAGCCTACTAGGAAGCACCTGGTGCTCAAGATAAAACTTAGAGAGCCAGCCCTGATGCCCTAGTGGTTAAAGTTCAGCACACTCCACTTCAGCGGCCCGGCTTCAGTTCCCGGGCACAGAACCACACTGCTCATCTGTCTGTAGCCATGTTGTGGCAGCAGCTCACATAGAAAGACTTACAACTAGAATATACAACTAGGTACTGGGGCATTGGGGAGAAGAAAAAAAAGAGGAAGATCGACAACAGATGTTAGCTCAGGGCAAATCTTTCCCAGCAAAAAACAAAAGAAGATTAAAAAAAGACTTTAGCTTGGCAAGTTTATTTGTGTTCCTCAAGGATTCCCTCAATACAAAATTTGAAACAAGTTTGACCCTTGGTCCTGGCAGGTTATGCTCCCCCTATGTTCAGGGGTTTCTCCAGTCATTTCTCCAGGAACCTCCTGAGTATATTGCATGAGGAGGAGGAAAAGAGCTTGCTCTTGAGAGTCTCGCATGCCTGCTTTCAAATCCTGATCTGTCACTCACCAGCTCCGTGATATTGAGTAAGTCACTAAAGCACTCTGAGCCTTGTTTTGCTTATTTGCAAATTTAGAATAATAATGCTCATCTCATAATGTTACGGTGATTTAGAGATAAGGCATGTGAAAATCCCTGGCTTGTAGTAACTCCTCTAAGCACATCCCCCTTTTTTCCACAAAGTCGTTTACAAATTAATGAATTTTAAAAAGTGAACAGCTTTCCCAAGCAGCAATACTTATCTTATTTATAGAAACTTGTACTACAAGTTTCTGAAGACAGGGGTGAACCAGGTTTCTTAGTAGCTTGCCTTGGCCTGTCTCTAGGCCTTTGGCTTTGGAATATTGTGCTCTTTAGGTGTGTCATAGTCTGTCCTAATCAAAGGCCAAGTGTGGTTGTGCCAGTGATGTTGATACATAAGGGTCCCTCTTACTAGGCTCTGTGAGATCCTCAGATATGATAAGGCAGAGTCTCTAGGTAATAAAAATCTATCAGAGAATATAAGATGTTTACATAAGTAACAATTACACATGATAGAAGGTGACATGACATGAAATGTATAGAGAAATTGCTATGTCAGTTTAATAAAGAGAAATCACTTCCAGCTGGAGAAGATCAAAAACGGATTCACTCATTCCGTCGATAGAGATTTATCATAGAGTGTCTGTGTAAGATATCAGGCTAGACACTGGGGATGCAAATATTTAAATTGTATTATACTTGCTTTTGCAAAGCGGAGAGCTTACTAGTGGAAAAAGTCACAAGAAAATAATTGCAGTACTATGTGGCAGGGACTTTTTTATAGTGGTATGTTCAATGTGCTTTGGAAGCAGAGATCAAGAGCGATCAGCTCAGAGGCTGGGCCCCCACGGCCAAATGATTAAGTTTGTGTGCTCGGCTTTGGCAGCCTGGGGTTTGCCGGTTCAGATCCTGGGCGCAGACCTAAACACCACTCTTTAAGCCATGCTGTAGCGGCATCCCACAGAGAAGAACTAGAATGACTTACAACCAGGGTATACAACTATGTACTGGGGCTTTGAGGAGAAAAAAGAGGAGGATTCACAACAGATGTTAGCTCAGGGCCAATCTTCCTCACCAAAAAGCATACCATTAAAAAAAAAAGTAATTAACTCAGGTTACAGAGAGTATAGAAAGAAATGATGTTTGAGCTGGTTCTTGAAGGATAAAGAGGAATTTACCTGATAAAGAAGATGGGAAAGAGTAGTCATTAAGGGGTTGAACTTTATGTTGAAAAACAGGAAGAATTTAGACATTCGGAAGTGGGGAGAATCTAGAACTGCATGAACAGAAGTAGGAAAATCAGAAGAAAGCATGAAGTGAAATAGTTCTTACTGTACTATGGGTGAGTAAAAACAATGAGTTTGATCTAGTTTGTGGTGGGATTAAAGACAATAAGAAAAACTACTAAAGGTCTTCAAACTACGACATGATAAGGGTAGAACTTTGAATTAAGAAGATTAATCTTTTAGTTTTGTACAGGATAGGTTGGATAAGAGCACACTAGGAGCAAGGAAGGCAAGTAGAAGACCATTAAAATAGCTAGGTAAGAGGTAATGAGATCGTGTAGAAATTGGCAGGAGGAATGGAAGAGAAAGGCCAAACGGAAGAAGTGTTGCAGACATGGATGTATGGTTATTGGCAACCTGAGTGTTTGAGAGAATGGTATACTATTAACAGAAATAAGAAACATAAAAGATAAGGCTTGGGGGAAGTGAAAAAATTCACTTTGGACACACTACTCTTGAGAATCTTCAAGAGAGCAATTTCCATAGACTGGTAAAAGCAATAGACAAGATAGGGCAAGTGGTTAAGGAGAAATGGGATGTGAGAAAGTAGAGGCAGCAAATTTGACTACCTTTTTGTGGACTTTGGCAATGGAGGAAAAGAGTGTGTGAGGAAAGAGGTTGAGGGTTTCCATTGAGTGATGAAGTGGGGAGACTGAGCTTATTTGCAGGCTGAAAAGGAAAATGAGGAGCCAACCAAAAACTGAAGGTGAAAAAGGAGAGGATAAATGATGGAGCAAGGCCATGGTATCAGAAGTATTAGTGGAGGGAAAGATATAAACTACTTCTGTGAGAAGAAGTTCCAGGCACAAGAGATTAAAAAAACTCAGATTCTACTTCAGATGATCTACATTTTTTTTCCTATGTGGAAAACCTCACCCTGCTTTATTTTTTTTCCCAGTTCCTTGGTAATTAAACTAATTTGAGTGGCTTGCAACGTGGCCTACTTAGAGACATTTGGCTCAAGTAGAGTGGGAGTTGTGTAATTGCTTTCCCTAGTACTCTTGCTTTAGAGAGCTACTTGTTCAACTTCTTCAGATTGGATATCACAGTGTTCTGTGACCAGATCTTTAAAATAACTTCAATTTGGATGGATGTTTCATACCTTTCCCAACTCAGACATTTTAAAAGTCAAGAGTAAAACAATAAAAACTCTACAAGAAAACAAGAGAATAGCTTTATGACCTTAGAATGGGCAAATATTTCTCAAACAGGACACAAAAACACTAACCATGAAGGAGGAAAAATGTGATAAATTGGGACAATTAAACAGTTATAAATTTTTGTTCACCAAATGACATCAATAATACAGTAAAAAGACATAACACAGAGTGAAAGAAGATAGTCTCAATATGTAAATAAAAGAGAAGCATACTCAGAATATATAAAGAGTTTCTATAAATCAATAAGAAAAAGAAAGCCCCATCATAAAATGGACAAATAATTTGAACAGACATTTCATAAAAGAGACTATCCAAAGGACCAATAAATATTTTAAAAGGTATTCAACTTCTTTAATCATCAAAGAAATGCACAGTGAAACCATAATAAGACATCATTTTAGCTATCAAAATGGCTAAAATGAAAAGAACAGAAAATATCAAGTGTTGGCAAGGATTTGGAGCAACCAGAGCTTTTATACACAGCTGGTGGGAGTATAAATTGGTACAACCACCTTGGAAAACTGTTTGGGCATATCTGCTAAACCTGAACAGATACATATTCTGTGACCCAGCAATTCCAAACCTAGGTATATGCCCAACGGAAACACTAGATTCAATCCAAATGTCCTACAGTAGAATGAATGTGGTATATTCATACAATGTAATACTACTCTACAATGAGAATGAATGAACCACAACTACATACAACAATATGGATGAATCCTACAGCATAATGATGAGCAAAAGAAGTCAAAGACAAAAGAATTCATACTGTATGATTCCATTTATATAGAGTTCAAAAACAAGCGAAGATAACCTATTCTGATAGAAAAGAGAGTAATAGTTACCCTTGGTATGTGTCTGATGGGGGAGCAATGTAGCAACTGGAAGGGGGAGCAAGGCAATTTCTGGGGTAATGTTAGCTTTCTTGATCTGACACTAGTTACACAGGTGTATTCAATTTGTGAAAATTCATTGAGATGTACATTCACGATTGTGCACTTTTCTGTATGCTTGTTATACTTCAGGATTTTTTTTTTAAGTCAGTGGTTTCAAATCTGTCAACCTTGTTCTCATAATAGGTTTAAATTAAGATAAGATCAAGATGGTAATTTATCATTTTCCCTCTGATTCACCTATTTATTAAAATTATCCATGCTCCCCATTAGTTTCTACCTCCCAAATCTCTGACTGCCCAGTTCTCCACATCTTGAAAGTCTTTAATGATTTCCACACAAAAGAATATTACATCAAGTTTTGTGCTTTATGGTCTGCGCTTTTCTGTTATAGAGCACCCAGTATTTCCTTAAAATCCGTGATGCTAATGAAGTTGCTCAAATTAACCAGATGGATAATAACATCCATTGGGTTTGGAGTGTATAACCGTAAAGAAAGTCCAGCACTGCTACACCTATGGGCATCCTCAGTTTGGTCAGTACCTTAGTGCCTCTTGTTGCCAAATTCTAGTTTCTGGTCTCCTTGAGGACATTTGGACATTAACATCAAGTTCAAGAAGAAATAATGATAGTGCAAGTCAGGAATTCCTTGTTTGGGGCAGCGTCCATGTTTATAAGTTATTCACCATTCCAGAGAGACGACTATACAAAAATACCCCCACTGTGGACATCTGAGTACTGGAGGAAAAAAAAATGAAACATGAACTAAGTTTTAAAGAGTGAAAATAAGCTTGATATCATGGATTTCTGATTTTTAATATAATACATTGCTGGTTCAGAGAGTATTTATGCAAATTTTGATTGGTATTGCATTTCACCCAAAATGTGATTTGGAGAGAAATGACATTTTCAATAATGTTCCATTTCCTAATCCAGGAATATGTTGTATCTTTCCATTTATTCTCCTGTTCTTTTATGTAGAGTTTTAAGGATTTCTCCTTTAGGCCCTGCCCCTTTCTTATTAGGTAAATTAACTTCTAAGTAAACACAATTGATGACTTGAGATTCCTGGGACTCTGTGCTCCCAAAGGAGCCTAAGTGGGCAGAAAGTGGATCCTTTTTCCTCTTTAAATTGTGCATCTCTTAAGTACAATTCAGACTTTTCCTATTCATATGGCCTCGGATAAATCTATTTTTTTATTTTGACTGGAGCAAAGAAGAGGAACACACAGCTGTGTTTTACCATTTTTGTTGTTGAAGTGAAAATCTTACTATGTCATCTCTAGTCAGCTAATTTTCTCATTATTATTGCTCTTCTACAGTACCGCCATTAGGCCCAGGAAACGGGGGTCTTTGCCATGGGCTCCATGCTGTAGACAGCCCCATATTATCACAACCACAAAAAATAAATTATGAAAGAACCCAGAAGTGCCTCTGACACTCAGGATCAGATGAAACCCTTAACAACCACTCCCATTATTAATCTCGTTTAGTTCCTAGGGAAGCACTTCACATCTCTTGCTCTGTCTTTGAAACAAAAGGCCACTATTTTCAAATACCATAAAGCAAATTTTTCAACTCAAGACCCCTTTACACTCTTAAAAATTGAGAGTCTAAAGAGCTTTTTTAATGTAGGATATATTTATTGATATTCATTGTAATCTAAATTAAAACAAAAAATTAAATATTTATTAAATCATTTAGAAATAATAAATCCATTACGTGTTAACATAAATTATACATTTCTATGAAAAAAAGCTGTATTTTGCCAAACAAAAAAAAAATTAGCGAAAAGAGTGATGTTTGCTTTACGTTTTTGCAAATCTCTTCAATGTCTGGCTTAATAGAAGACAGATGGATTCTCATCTGCTTCTGCATTCAATTTGTTAGAATATTACACATCATACAGCCTCTGGAAAATTCCACTGTACATCTGTAAGAGGGAAAAAAAAGTGAAAGTGCAAATGACGTCTTAGTGTTATTATGAAAATAGTGTTGTGGACCCCCAAAATGGAATTGGGAACGTCCTGGGATCTCCACACCACAATTTGAGAACCACTACCACATAGGGTTGGCGATTTTACATGGTTCAATATAATATACGTCTTCTCCCTCAAAATATTCAGTGTGAATAAATCAAAAACTTACATCTCTTTAAATATGATATGCACTGCTTCTTAATAATTGCTTTCTTATACTTTTAGTAATGTCTGGGTAGTGTGACACATAAATCTTCACTGTAGACCTCGAAATACACTTGTTGAAAGAGGACAGGAAAGGGAAAAAAGAGGAAAAGTTTTTAGTAAATGTTATGACATTCCTGTAGTTGTTATGATCTACATGCTATGAGCACTTCTGTATCTCAGCAGGGGAAACATGCACTTTGGGGCCAAACATGGACATTATAACAGAAGGATCTGGTTCAAAGGCAGTGTTTTTAAAGATTTTCAGGAGAAGATCATCCATTAATATTTTGCAAAGATCATCACCATCAGCTGGCTGATAGACTGAGATACAGAGATTCATTTTGATGGAGAGTATGGATTCCAAAAGGTCTATGAAGAGGAAAGCCCCTGGGGGTGGAGAGTGGGAAGGTAGAGTGGGTCAGCTGGCAATGATGGTCAGGGTGGCAGCATGAAAGCAGAAGTACCTGGTGGGAGGAAGGAGCTGCAGAAAGACTTGTGGTTAGAAGGGAATAGGAATGATTTCAGTCCCTTCATTGCTCCCCCCAAGTGAAGTTTGAAATTATAATCTTTCAGACGTCCTATGGTTTTTAAATCTTTCTATATATGATTACTTAGATTACAGTAGAGAATTGTTTCTGAAATGCTGAAACTTGCCAGATCTTGATGGACCATTGCAAGGTAATCAACATTGTTTTAAAATGACAATTGCTGAGTATTTCTTAAGGCAAGTGTCGCATCTTCAGAGGAACGGCCTACAAGGCAGGCATTGGACAAACTGTGTAGTCAAGGGATTGTCTTCAGCAGAAGCCTTCCACTTTGCTCCGCCTTCCACACCCCTCTGTTGAATTCAAATGCAACATAGTGGCAGCAGTGGGGCTCTGCACAGTCCTCAAGGGGCTGCAGAAGAGGAAGGGCAGATAGACTGTGACTTATATCCTGCAGCTGGTAGGCTAAGAAGCCCACAATCACACTCAGTAGAATAAGTGCACAATGCTAAGGGAACACAGGAAAGAGCAAGGAGGGGATGAGAATAGGGTTCACAGGAGAGATAAAGCTTGAGGTGAAGATTAAAAGGACAATGGAAATTGCCAAATGGTTTGAGGGGAGAGAGAATGTTATTAGGTGAACAAAGGGTGAAGAAGTAAGTGCAAGGAAGCTAAGCTTGTTGAGAGAACTGCAGCTAATTCAGCATGACTAGAAATGTGGGTGCTGTGGAGGCCTGTTGGGACATGAGGCTGCAGGGGGGAAGATGGGGACCCTATATGCTGCACCGAGGAGGCTTTATCTTGAAAGTGACGGGCAGCCGTTTAATATCTTAAGCAGAGAATTTTTACTGTCAATCAAATTTTTTTTTTCAAATATTGGCACCTAGGCTAACAACTGTTGCCAATCTTCCTTTTTTTTTTAAGGATTGGCACCTGTACTAACAGCTGTTGCCAATCTTTTTTTTTTTTTTTCCTACTTTATTTCCCACACCCCCCTGGTACATAGTTGTATATCTTAGTTGCAGGTCCTTCTAGTTGTGGGATGTGGGACGCCGCCTCAACGTGGCCTGACCAGCGGTGCCATGTCCGCGCCCAGGATCCGAACCCTGGGCAACCGCAGCGGAACGCGCGAACTTAACCACTCGGCCACGGAGCCGGCCCCTCAAATCTTTCTTGATGGCCAGTTGCCTACCATGTGCCAGACACTACACTAGATGCTAGAAATTCAAACAAGATTTTTAAGAGGGGAGAGATTTATATGGAATAATTCCATAAATACGACTAGTGCTTAAAGGAAGTAGGTGAGTCCAAAGTGCAATTCGAACATAGAAGAAGAAACTGCTTTTTCTGCCTACCTCCTTCACGGAGCCCGGGGTGCAGCTTGAGCTGTGTTCTGAGGACAGAGTTTTTTTTTAGGTGGACAGATAGTGCAAAGGCATAGAGGTGCAAAAGAATGTGACAAGCTCTGGGAATGACCGAAGAGTCAGTAGGAAAGGAGGGGAGGATGGATGTATAAAAATGACAGGTGAGGCTGAATAAGTTGACGACAGCCAGATCATGAAGATCCTTGTAGGTGTGCTAAGGGATTTGGACATGATGTGTAGATGATGGGGGTATTAGTCAGGGTTTTCCAGAGAAACAGGACCAAAAGGAGATAGGTAGATAGGTAGATATTTAGATAGATAGATACATAGATACATAGATATTAAGGAATTGAATAATGCCATTGTAGGGGCTTGCAAGTCCAAAATCCATAGGACAAGCCATCAAGCTGGAGATTCAGGTAAGAGCTGATGTTGCAGTCTTAGGTCTAAAGCCTGGAAGCTCAAGCGGGATTTCTGTGTTCCATTCTGGAGGCAGAAATCCTTTGAATTTCTTTGAGAAACCTCAGTCTTTTGCATTTAAAGCCTTCAACTGTTTGAATGAGGCCCATCCACATTATGGTGGGTAATCTGCTTTACTTAAAGTCAGCTGATTGTAAATGTTAATCGCATCTGGACAAATACTCCGTGATACCACTTATATGAAGAGTCTGCAATTAGTCAAATTCATAGAAGCAGAGAGTAGAATGGTGGTTGCCAGAGGCTTGGGAGGAGAGGAAGCAAGGAGGTATTAATCAAAGAGTACAAGGTTTCAGTTATGCAAGATGAACAAGTCCCAGAGACCTATTGTACAGCATAGAGCCTACAGTTAACAATATTGTATATTTAAAACTTTGCTAAGAGGGTAGGTCTTATAAGTATTTTTATCACACATACGAAATTAATAACAAATAAACAGGGTGAGAGGAAACTTTTGGAAGTGATGGGTATGTTTATGGCATAGATTGTGGTGATAGTTTCGTAGGCATGTACTTATCTTCAAACTCATCAAGTTGTATATATTAAATATGTACCACTTTTTGTATATCAATCATACTTCAGTAAAGTGGTTCAAAAAATAAGAATAAAAAAATGTTAATCACATCTGAAAGATACCCATAGTGTAGCCAAGGTAACACATAAAATTAAACATCACAATGGGGAAAGATATAGGCATGGAAGACTAGTGGGCAATTTTTGTATCTAGAGGTCTGGAAGGAGGACCAGGCTGAGTAACCCGAGAACCAAGTGAATAAGTGGTAGTTGAAGTCATGAGACGAACCAAATTCCTACAAAGAATAATAGTGTGAGATGGACAGAGTGCTGAGGGTGGACCATGGAAGACATCAACATCTTAGGGATGAAGTGTATGAAGAAAGGAATGTCTTTGAAGGAGACTGAGAAGAAACTGTCCATGAAGATGGAGAGGTACCAAGAGAGTGTGAAGTTGCAGAAATCGAGAGAGGAAAGAGTTACAACAGATGCTAGAGAAAAGCCAAGGGAGATAAGGACTGAAATGTCTCCATTGGAGCTTGCATTTAGGAGGTCCCTGGTGACCTCAGCAAGAAGAGTTACTCCTGAGAGAGAAGAGGAAAGAGAGATCCTGAATTTAGGCATTCTTTTAGGAAACTTGGCTGTGAAAGAAAGAAGAGTGAGAGAGTGATGGTAAAGGGGCATATGGGATGGAACAAGTTTAGGTTGTGTGTGTGTATGTGTGGTTTTTTAAGATAGGAGAACATGTTCATGTCCAGAGAAGAAAGGGCAATGAGAGAGAGAGAGAGAAGTTACAAAAAGAAAAAAGGACAAATTGACAAAGCAGGGTCCCTGAGGAGGCACGAGGCGATGAGGTCTAGAACACAAGTCACCTAGGACTAAAAGAGAGATGAGTGGTAATAGATAACATTTCTCAGAGGAAAACAGGGTCCTGTGTAGTAGAGTAATAAATCCTAGAGTGGGAACAGACTTCAAAATGTCTTTAGCTTTGGTCAGGTAGCACATTCATGTCTCCACTTTATAAATAAGATGGCTGTGGCCCAGAGAAGTTCATAGTCTACCTATTCATATGACATTATCTTCAGAACCACATTTTAAGCCTTTGGGTAGTAAGATTTCCAACTTGTGCCTTCCAGAAAGAACACTACTGCCTAACACAAATCTGTGACCATAGGCTATGCCTTATTTTACTATTCTTCAGAACCCCACCACTGTTTGTAAGCAGTACTGACTCTTTCGCTATATTCAAAATAAGATGCTGGTAAAGAGTTTTTGCTCTTACATTAGATTCAAAGATGTTTACTTTCTTGTTATTGTTATGTATCACTAGCTAAAAATATTATTTTAATCAGAAATAATAACCCCTTTAAAACATTTTTATAGAACCAGGGCTATGACCAAAGTTTCTATTTTGACAAAAAGTTAAATCCCAGTAAAATGTCCTTAAGTCTGTTCCTGACAGATAAATTCAGAAAAGTAACAAATGGAACTCAAGGTGCCCTACAGAATCAAAACTGTAATATTGTGTGCACATCTTCTACCTCCTGATAGGCCTTTCTTGCCTTTGAGATTTAGCTGGTGCAACTCCCCTTCCAATTCGGCATTTTTCTTGGGGGTTAGAGAAGATTTGAGCTAGACTCTGACCATCTCATACCTAACAACAAAGAGTTTTACCCAGCAATCTGCAGATTATCAGCTGTGGATTCATGGGTTTCTAATAATTGCATAAGCAACAATTTTCTAAACTTCAAGTGAGACCATCTGTGAATTGATCATTATGTGGCCCAGTCCTCATAGACTATAGCTTTTTGAAGTTTATTTCCTATTTTTATCCATATTCCACATCCTAAATGTGTCTTCTAAATTCTGCTTTTAATTAGGCATCGGTCAGGGGTGGATGACTCTTTTTCACAGAGGATAACTAACTAGAGACATTTTCTGTCTTCAAAACTTTTCAAAAGAGAAGTCATAAACTTTTCTGCACAAGATTCTGCTTTGGAAATAGCTGTTGTCATCTGAGAGACTTTTGTTGTGTACACGAGACTTTCAACATCAGGGTGTGTGGCTTAGGGACGGGAGTTGGGAATGAAAACAGGCAAGGACGGGGCTGGCCCCGTGGCCGAGTGGTTAAGTTCGCGTGCTCCGCTGCAGGCAGCCCAGTGTTTCGTTGGTTCGAATCCTGGGCGCGGACACGGCACTGCTCATCAGACCACGCTGAGGCAGCGTCTCACATGCTACAACTAGAAGGACCCACAACGAAGAATATATAACTATGTACCGGGG
This sequence comes from Equus asinus, assembly GCF_041296235.1. Lineage (NCBI taxonomy): Eukaryota > Metazoa > Chordata > Mammalia > Perissodactyla > Equidae > Equus > Equus asinus. The sequence continues at coordinate 146,893,902 of NC_091791.1, read as the reverse complement.
GGCTTTGGGGAGAAAAAGGAAAAAATAAAATCTAAAAAAAAAAGAAAACAGGCAAGGAGGCACGGAGAGAGAAATGCAGAGGTTTTCCCCTCTGTGGCCCATTGTTCCTGGAATATTATAAAATTCTTGCTCACTTGCTAGTATGTGACTTACAAAGCAGCAATAGCTGAGGTGCATCAGGACAAGGGTTCCATTTCTTTAATATCTCTTCCCCTGACAACTTGAAATGACGTGATGTTGAAATCATGCCTTGCAGTATGCCTAGCTGTGAGAAGAAAGCAGCTGTCAGTGTCGGGCATTAGCCTAGCCTCAACTCAGGGTCTCCGGCCAGGTCTGACTCTGAAACCTTGGTGCTGTTTCCTTGGCCTTGACGTTCAGTCTCCTGTAACCCACTGGCTCCTGCATTAACCCAGGAATATCTCGCTTGTATCTGTGCATTTAGCTGGGAACTTGCCCATTACAAGGAACTGAATAAATTGTTTATAAACAACAAGAAATGGGGAGGCTTCAGCATATGTACCTTCCCTCGTGCAGCCCTGTGTGCTCCTTTGGTGGGAGGAGTTATGTTAAATCCCTTTGTGCTTCCTCTCAGCTGCCCAAACCCTCTTTATGAAATCTTGGTTCCCACCACACTCCCATCTTCACTTTCCAAGTCCTATCAAAATGTACCTGTCCTGGGTTCATTTTCTCTCATTAGTAGGAGGCTGCCTGATTGGAGAATAGTTTTATGCGAGGATAGAAGGTATTCTCAGAGATGGGGCATTTTCATAGGAAGGAATGACTCTTTAATGGTGGCATTTCAGATACCATGGTAAGTCAGAGGAAAAGATTTGGAGACATAGGGAGTAAAAATGCCTCATCTTGCTACTCTATAGAAGAACAAATTAATTGTGGAAAACAAGTAAATTGTGGAAAGAAAGCAAGATTATTTCAAAGGCAACACATGTCGATGAGTTAGAGAGCCATTGGTAATTTCACACTTTTTCTATAGGAAGGGTGCTAGAGCCCAATCGGGTTGAAAGGGCAGACTTGAAGTTGCTTTTACATAGCAATTTACAAAAAAAATTGATAAAAATGTTAACTGACTCCATTAAAGAATGAGGGGATGGGGAGCTGCTGATGGAGATTATTGAAGGGTCTTAAACCACACCTTAATGTTCCCTCTTGGGTGCCAGCCACCTGTACAGTCTGGTCACATGTTTATTGAACACCAAGTATGTGCCAGACATTAGTTAAATCCTTTTGTAACATAAATATGGGATTTTTTTCATATACAAGATCATATGAAAGTCTTGTGTTTATCCATACTGAAGCATCAGTTGGGACAGTGGAAATCATCTATATAATCTGCTAATGATATTATGTACATTTATCCTAAATAGGAGAAAAATATAAATCACTTGATCTTTTCCATGTAGTCCAATCATGAGGCAGTGAAAAAAAATCTACTTATGCTTTTTTCCTTATCCCAAATCATCACACTCCTAGACATGCACATAGGCTCATCCAGTCATCCCATTTTTACTCATGAATATACTATACAAAGACAGACACAGAGACACTCACTCTATTACATTCTGAAATATACTCACCTCTCTATAGAGGTACTGCATAATCACTGAGGTACTTACCCAGTTCGCAGACTAATACAACCCACTAAGAGGATGCACATTCATACTTTTTCTACATATCTGTTTGTGTAATACACTCACCCCTCTGTAATAAAACTGTAACAGAATAGCTGACATGGAAGAAACATCAGCTAGAATAGCAGCGCATTTTCACGCATCTCTGCCATGAAAAGGGCCATTAAAAATGGCTTAGGCAGGGGCTGGCCCCGTGGCTGAGTGGTTAAGTTTGCGAGCTCAGTTTCGCTGGACCAGGGTTTCCCCGGTTCAGATCCTGGGTGTGGACATGGCACCGCACATCAGGCCATGCTGAGGTGGCGTCCCACATAGCAGAACTAGAAGGATCTGCAACTAGAATATACAACTATGTACTGGGGCGCTTTGGGGAGAAGCAAAAGAAAAAAAATTTTTAAATTTTAAAAATGGGTTGGGCATTGTACCTCTGCACTTGTCAGTTTATAGAATTACACACTGATGGATTTAGAATTTTAAAATATTTCAGAGATAAGATTATAAACTCCCCAGTAACTGTATAAAAAATCTCATCATCTAGTTAAAATTTCAAAAAACCTTCCACAAGATTTCTCACAGACAGCTATTTAAAGAATAAATTCAGACTGAAGAGAAGGTTTTCCCATAACTGGGTGAAGTAGTCTCTTCAGGTGGGGTCCATGACCACCAGCATCAGAGTCATCACGGACATCCTCAAATGCAAATCCTTGGCTCCATTTCCTCACCTACTGAATGTAAACCTGAGGTTCTTGTGCACACTTGAGGAAAGACACCAGTCTGTCTGCCAGATAACCCAGGCTCTGGTTCTCCTCCTGCAGCCTAGCAACAAGCTGGCTCAGCAGGGAGGCTGGAAGGCCTCAGGCAGAAACCGGGGTTGAGAAAGAAAACTCCCCAGGTGACTGGTGTCAAAAAGCTTGTTTTTTAAACCAATAAGATTATAACCCCAATGGAAAAGTTCAAAGTTTTCCAAATTGCCTGGGTGACCCCCGCTCCCTCCCCAGTCCTCCATAAATACGTGAGTTGGCCAAGAGTCAGGATCCCTCTTCTGGAACGTTTCCCAAGGTACATCCAGCTGTGTCAGGCCCGGGCACAACTCTCCGTTTTGGTTGGCAAGCAGCTGGGGGATCCTGTGAATTCTGCTAGCCCTGAATCTGTAAATGTTTGTTTTGGGCCTGCACTATGTGTTGTTGTGTTTATTCAAGCCACTTACTGCTTGATAATACCAAAGTTTGAAACCACTTGGCATGTATTATTTAATATATTTACCTATGATTTAGAAGAAGTAAATATCCCATCAAAAATCGCACCCTTGCTCCCATAGATGACATTATATTATTTTAGATAGTTGAGTTATATAAATGGCAATAAGTTACAGAAAGATTTTTTGGAATTTTAACTTACAGAAATATCTTCTTAAATTAGATGCTTCCTTAAAATGTCATTATAGCTAAAACTTAATAGGGTTTTTTTGTAACTATGTAGAAAAGGCTTAAACATGTGTGTTGATTCTATGATCTCAATTCAATACGCTTAGAGCTCAACAGTTCCTATGACTATTGAATGGGATTGTCTTTTTGCCAGCTAATGTTAGCATGACAAAATTGCAGAGACAATTCTTAAGAAGTATAACTCCTTGATGACCTCTGTCAAGTATGTGAAAATTTTGTAATAGGGTCAACAAACTAAAACATTCTCTTGTTGGGATAAAACCATGTACATCACCATTTGTAATATTGTATTCTGAATATTACATCTGTGAGGAAAATTTAATGAAAGCAGGGAAGATCCAGAAAAAGGTAAAGTAACAATTGGAATAGGGAACCACTGAAGAAGAATCTAATAACCAGATTAGAACTCTTCAGTTTAGGTAGAAAAACAAAGGCAGAAAGGAGAAAAGATCTGTCTCTAAAATCATGCAGGGATGAAAAAGGTACGCATAGTTGTTCACTAAATCCTGAAATTGTAGAATGACGGTGCATCTCTAAAATTTTATTGAAGTAAGTTTAGGCCAATTACATAGAAGTATAACTTCACATAGAAAATAGCACTCAGATCACCCTAAGTGGAGATTTAGTAGATTTTTTACAACTTAAGATAAACCAATGGCTGATGGAGTCTTAATGAAGTGCAAAGCATGGTGAGTGCCCAACCTTTGAAGTTGATATCCAGGAGTGTAGCCAAGACTTGCCACCAAGACTTGTCTGGTGATGCATCAAAAAACAATGTATTTATTTATCCAATAAATAAAATGTCTGAGGCGTGGTTGGTGGGTGGTGGTTAAGTGTGCACACCTGGGTTTTGTGGGTTAGGGTCCCCACTGCAGACCTACACCTGGCTCATCAGCCATGCTGTGGCAGCATCCCACATACAAAATAGAGGAAGATTCACACAGGTGTTAGCTCTGGGCCAATCTTCCTCACACGCAAAAAAAAGTTTGCAGGGCCATGCAACTGGGCCAATGTGGTAATCATTATGATTTGAGGAAATAAAGAACAGATGAAAAGAAAAGAATAAGTGATTAATAAAAGAACCACAGGATACTTGTGCTTTGGCTAAAAAGCAGTTGGGATGAACATTTGTACATAATGTCATAAATTTTATCATATATATGAAAGCTAAATTTTTCCATAAAATATTAACATGTGATTCACTTCTTGCATTATTCTGGGATAATCATGTTTTATTGACCTACAAGGCCTATATAATCTGTGTTCCATTCCCTCCCCACTCCTCTGAGAGCATCTCCCATCGTGATCCCACTCATTCACTCCATGCCAGCCATGCTGTCCTCCTTGCTGTTCCTTCAGCATGTGTCCCCCACTAGAATGGAAGTCAGCTCTGTGTTCAGGAGGGACTTTATATCTCAAGTCTAAAACAATGCCTGGCATAGAATACACATTCAGTAAATATTTGTTGAATGGATGGAAGATGAACCAGGTTCAGCAAGTTTTGGACTATAGCTTATGCCGGATGGCACCGGAATTAAAGCTATGGTCCAATACCGGCCATGCCTTCTAAACCACTAGTGACCATTGTTTAGTCTAGGTACCATAGATACTGCTACCTGGTTTGTTACAACACATTTAAAAAAGCTAGGGTTTGTGATTCAATTCCATAAGCCTAGTTTCATCTAGGTAACCCTGCTCCTTAAGAACTCTCATTCCACTAATTTTTTTTTTAAAAGATTTTATTTTTTTCCTTTTTCTCCCCAAAGCCCCCCGGTACATAGTTGTATATTCTTCGTTATGGGTCCTTCTAGTTGTGGCATGTGGGATGCTGCCTCAGCATGGTTTGATGAGCAGTGCCATGTCTGCACCCAGGATTTGACTAATGAAACACTGGGCCACCTGCAGCGGAGCTGTGAACTTAACCACTCGGCCATGGGGCCAGCCCCTCATTCCACTAATTTTGAAAAGTCCAAAGCCCACCCCCAGATTTCTGTGAATTTCCAAGGAATGTTCTTGTTTTTTCCTGCTTTCACCACCTTAGTTCAGTTTGGGAATCATCTTGTCATCTTGTGCCTAGTTTCTCTTCTGCACCTGTTAACCCACATGTGGAACTTCTTAGTTTTCGAAAAACTCAAGCAAATGACTTATGTTTTTAGCAAACATGACTGATGCTTTAGGGAAGTGGGGGAATTCCACTTATCGGGGAGAATTGGGGCAATTAGAGCAAAAAAATAAACTTTAGATGAATGTTAAAGAGTCCTATTTATTAAAACATTTCTGCCACCCCATCATAGGAGACTGTCTTCATCGCTTAATCCATTCTTAAGGCTTCTCTCTTTTTCTATCACCTCACATTCCTGGCGTCCTCTCTCTGAGAGTGTCTTCAAAGAACTCCAAATTCTTCTCCCTGTCTTTCTTTGGCTCCTCCTCCCAAACTCAGCTCTGGGTTTTTCTTTGCATACTCAAATTCATCAAGGTACTCAGCAGGAAAACAACAACAACGTCAACCAACTTCCTTTCCTCAGATCCACCCTCAAAAGATAGACGGAATTTTTTTCCTTAGTTACGAAAAATTTGCTAAGGCTTCCTAGTTGGCAGATCCAGGCAGTACAGTATATTTCATATTATATCAGTCTTAAGCCTTTGGGGGAAACTATAGGTATAAAAGAGCTACCATATTTTTGCAGGAATTTCATTGTGATGGAAAGGAAATTAACATTTATTGACAGGCTCTATGTGAAGCATTGCTGGGCTAGGTGCTTTCATTTATTCATTACAAATTTATTGAACACCTATCCGGTACACACTTTCATTTAACGTGTTTACTAGACCTCGCCTTCGGCTTTCCCATCCGTGAGACACCCGGACCGTCCCTGGGAATTTAGTAACCATGGCCAGCAAGCCCATCCAAGCAGATAATGGGAGCATCCAATCACCTTTCTCTACGAGAGAAAGAGATCACCTCGCGAGAAGGTTCAGACTTCTCGTTCTGTTTTTGTAAGATTGGGTTTTTGACGTTAATTCTATACATATAACGTGTTTTAGGATCACGTCCGTTCTTCTTTGACAAGAGGCTTGGCTTGGGAGATTGTTAAACTTCTGGCCCGAATTTGAGGGGATTCAAATCCCTTTTCTAGTCAGCCCTAAATCTCCAATCTGAGGAGGAAGATACGTAGCTAAAAGGCACAAGAAGGAGCCCTGCTACCTCCGCGGCAAGGCCCAGGATAAGGAGGAACATCGGGGTGACCGAGCTGCGCTCGAGAAATGCTGGGCGCGGGGGGTGGGGGAAGGGACGGGCGGGCGAGTTCGCTCCAGCCCAGCGTACTCTGGGCCCTGCCCCGCCAGCCACCCAAAACGTCCTCCTCAGCGCTCCCCCCAACTCCGGCGCGGCCCTCACGGCCCGGGGCACCGCTGGGGAGGAGCGAGCAGCCGCGGGTGCGCGCGCGCAGCCCCTGCCCCGCCGTGACGTCAGAGACGCGACGCGTTGCGACGCGGTGCAAATTGGGAAAAGGGGATGAGCTGGGCTGGCTTCCGTTGGGATAGCGAAAGCTAGTTCTTCCTCTGTTTGGTGGAAAATGGGCGTTTGGCGAGTAGACTGGCGTTGGTGAAGCGCGCCCAGCGCCAAGGTGAGTGCGGGTCTGGGTCCTGGCGTTTGTTCCCCCGAAAGCCGTACGCGGTGAACCCGCCTGTCTTTCTCCAGCTGTTGGTCACCCGGGAGATAAGCCCTGTCGGCGGAGAGGAGTGGGACAACCTCAGATCGGCTTTCGGAGGAGGGACCCAACCTTGAGTCTTTCCCCCTGCCCACCTAGGGTTGCCCAGCGAGTTTCATATGGACTCAGGTTTTCCGGTCGTAAAAGGTGGCCTTGACCATTCCCCCTTCTTGGACACTCACACTCGACTTTGACCTCCTTCTTCTTGTCTCCGTTTTCTGGTTTTCTGCTGTCGAGCTACAATCCCAGGCCTTACTACAACCCCTTAGAGCGTTTCCCAGTCCTTCCTCTGTCCCAGTCAAACTTGGTTTTAGGGAAGTCCAAGAATGAGTTTAAAGACCCCATAGGCGTATCGGAGTTAAAACTATGACTTCCCCAAATAAAAGCCTTTTTCCCCCTAAAAGATTGCCTCTCCTAGAGTTGTGGGACAAGTTAATTTCACCTCCACTTCACCCGGGAGATTATCAGAACCCTGAATCGCAGTGATGTTCATTTATACGTAAAGCTGCAGACCACACTTCTGGGTTTCTTTCTTGCCTCCAGTTCATTCTGTGACCTTGAAACAAGTCACTTAAGCACTAACAAAATATTTACCTTAAGACAGAGGTGTTGCAGAGCCTAAGGAATTTAATATTTGTTAAGAGCTCTGACGGTTTCAGATGAAAGGGATCCCGAGCTAAAGGGTGTTACTTTTTCTGATTCTGCAAGCATTCTTAGTTTTGTGTGTTTTCTGCAGCCATTAAAAATGTCAAGTGATATTTGTTAAGGAAGTGTTCCTGTTTTAGGCTTGCTCTGCGGCTTTGCTCTGTAAGCAGATTTTGCATTTCAACAGATTCTGTTTAAGATTCGTTGTTGAATGTCTTTCATGATGGATTTAGATAGTTTCTCATGACTACAGTACTGGAGCAGTTTATCTGAATGGCCATGTCAGTTGTGCTGTGTCTTTATTATACTGATATGGCTGCCTTGAAATGTGTATTTCTTTTCTTGTGACACATTAGGTGCATCTTTAAACTGAGATGGTAAGGACTCTATGATAGTAAACAACAACAGCAACCTGTCATTAATGACAAATAGGCATTAATTGTACATAAGTATGTATTGTGTTCTTTGAGAAAACAATGCATGAGAAAAACTAACAAAAATATTTTAGATGTCTTTCTAGCATTTAATTTTTTTATATGTTTACTTGAACTTTATTAATCATTATAGTCATTTGTTTATTAATGTGAACATAATGGGAAAGAACCAAAATGGCTTTTGTAAAGTAAGATAGTTGGAAAATAAATCCAGCGTGTCAGGTTTTTTTCCATAAAATGTCAGCATTATATTTTATTATGAACTTTTCTACATGAAGATATACTTATTTTTTACAGATGAAAGGAAAAAAGTGCCCGTTAAATGTGAGTTACTAATAAAATTAGATAAGGAAGCATTTTTTTGAAAATCTTGATTCTTGTTCCAGTTACCTATTGCTGTATAACAAATCACTCCAAAGCAAAGTGGCTTAAAATTACCATTTATCTCATGTTTCTCTGGGCTGGCTGGACTCAGCTGGTTTGGGTTCTCACTTAGAGTTTCATGCATTTGTAGTCAGATAAGCAGCTAGGGTTGGAGTCCTCTGAAAGCTCAACTGGGCTGGACATCCAAGATGGCTCGTTTGCGTGCATGGCAGTTGATGTTGGCTGGGAGTTCAGCTGGGGATATCAGCTGGAGTGCCTGCACAGAGCCTCTTCATGTGGCTTGGACTTCTCATGGCATGGAGGCCGAGTTCTAAGAGCAAGTGTTTCAAGACACAGGAAGTGGAAGCTGTGCCTTGATGTCTGTTAAAGCTGGGACCCAGAAATTGGCACAGCATTACTTCCAACATTCTCCGTTGGTTAGAACAATTAGAGCCCTCCCCACACCAGGTGGTGGACTCCTGCCTTTTGAAGGGAAGAATGTCAAAGAATTTGTGGCCATATTTAGCCTACCATAATTTCGTTGACAAAGTTGTATTAGACTAATGTTTGGATTTAGTAGTAAATGCAGAATATGGTACACTTCCAATTTCTTTAACCATAATGCTTTATATTTTCATGGCACATTACAATTTTCAGAGCATTTTTCTGTATATATTTTTTCATTTGAGAACTCTATAGACACAGATGAATCATACCCGTTTTGCAGAGGAAAGTAAACTCGGGAGTGGCATTGGTGGTGTTGGGAGGATTTAAGGAATTTGCTCAAAGTCATATGATAAATGGCAAATGAGACTAAGACCTACAATATTTTCATAATATAAAATGTATTATTAGTAAATGATGAAATGTTATATTAAACTTATTAGGAATTCCGTGTTTATAACCATATTAATTCAAGTAAAACAGTGCTCATGTATAGTGAATAAAATCAGTGTTAAGATAGCTAAACCTTGGCTCTTCTAACATTACAATTTAGTTTTTCATAATACTAAATTCTCTGAAACGTACCAAAAATGATGTGAACCTACATGTCTTTCTACTATAGTGAAGGGAAATTATTACACATTATAAAACCAATTCCAAAACAAATTAAGTATTTCTGAAAAAGTTATGGTGTAGGAATCCTGGGGGTTTTATTTTAATTTCTCAATTACAAAATTTTAAAAATGAAAATGATTTTTCATAATTTTGGTAGATTGGGAATTATGTGATTTAAGATGTCGATTTAAGCTGGAAACTAATTGTCATCTTCATGTTGTTTCATTGCTTCTAATAACATGCTTATATCCATTCTTTATGTCTGTGGTTCTCTGTCTTGACTGCACATTACAATTCACCTGAAGAGCTTTTAAAAATACCTATGTGCAAGCAAGTCCCATGCTCAGAGATTCTGGTTTTATTGTTAACAAATGGCTTCTGGGCATCACTATTTTTAAAGAGTTCTGTAGGTGATTCTAATATACAGCTAGAATTGAGAACTATGTCTTTTTCTTTAGTACATACCAAGTATCTAAGTATGATCTGGTTCCCTACTCATCTGTTTCATGTCTGTTAAAAAAAAAAATTAAGGAGATAAAGAGTGAAAGGAGGTAAGACATGGATTAAGGTTATAAATGTAGATAGGCACCTATTCTGGAAAACAGGTACTCTTCTCTTTTTTCTAGGAATGGTCCTTCTTAATAAAACCAGCCAATTTTGGCATGATCTTTTAGTGCCTATATTATGGTACTTTGCTTTGTGTTACTGTTATGTACTTATCTTTCATCTAAAGAGGTAGAAACTTTGTTCAAAGGTACATTCTTTGTATCCCCTGTAGCTCCCAACACTGCGTTTTGAATAGATGCGGGCACACTAAATGTTTACCACATTGAAGCCAGTTTAGACAGTCACTCTTCAGAACTAGGGCTAGTTATTTTACTCTTTTTTTCTTGAGCATTGTAAGAACTTTATAAAAGTTCTTTAGAATTCTCTTTTTCTTTGATTTCTATGATATTGCACTTTTCTAGGTTTCCTTCATTCTCTATTTCTTTCTTCATTTAGGAAGCCTACCCTTCACCTCCAAGTTCTGAGCCCTTCAAGAATCTTGTCAGCTGTAGAAAAACAAGATCTCATTTCCTTGGTGGTTTGTTCTCCTGATTTTAGTTACTAGTACAAATGATGTCTGTGTTTTAGAAACTACTCTAGAAGTTTTGAAATATACATAAAAGTGGAGAAAATAGGATTATTTTAAACTATATCCTAGATAACATATCATTTCAGTCTCAGTACTTTATCTCCCAAAACAATAGGGATTATCAGAATTAACATTAATGCCTTAATAGTTGCTTTAATGTACACCTGATCTCTATTTACATATTTACATTTCTCTCAAGGCATCTTTCTTTAGATGTTGTTTCTTTTGCATACATTCAACATGTTCAAATTTCCTGTAAATTGGTGGTTGTTACTTGGGAGTAATTTTGCCCCCCCACCCCCCAGGGACATTTGGGAATGTCTGGAGACATTTTTGGTTGTCACAACTGGAACAGGGTGGATACTACTGGCATCTAGTGGGTTGAAGCAAGGGATGCTGCTAAAAATCCTCCAGTGCACAGGGCAGCCTCTCACAAAAGTTTTATCCAGTCCAAAATGTGAGTAGTGCCCAGGTTGAGAAACACTGCTGTAAACTGATCAGTTTTTTAAACTACAGTATTCATTTATCGTTAACAGCAGTACCATTCTTCACATTTCTCAGGGTAGAAAGTGTGTGTGTGTCTGTGTGTGTGTGTGTGTGTACACAAGAGAGAAAATACTCTGTTTCAGTCAGTCTGGTACGAAAACATGTTTCTGCCTTTTGTGTTCTTTTTTGCAGTGGCCTGCCAGTTATTCTTTTCCAAAGTAGGGTTCCCTTACTCCTGTTTGCTTCAAATCCATCTTGCATATCCCCACTTTGACCTGCCCTCAGATACCATTTTTGCCTTCAAGAACTGGCTTCTTATTGCCTGCTGAATTAAATATAAACAGTTTTGGATAACTTCAAAAGTCCTCCATAATGTAACTCATCTCCTTCCTAATAATATATTTTATTATTGTTAGCCAACAGTTATTAAATGTTGACTAGAAGGACTACTGGGGTAGATGCTAGAGGTCTAGCATGTGAGAGTAATGACATGTAAAGACATGTCAGTGTAATCCCTTGATCTAATTGATTATTTCCTGATAATCCCTGTAGTATTTCTTACTTTTCTCTTTGCTTTCCCATACTAATTCCTCATTTTGTATTTTTGTGTTGGTTTCCTATTCTGGTCTGCCCATCTTTCTGACTCTATTCAGAGCTAAATGCTATCCTTAGGGCCAGTTTCTGTCTCTCTCATCACATCATCATGAGCACTGCATGCTTATGAGGTATGGGGGTCTTACTAGTGATATTGTCATTTGGCCCAAATACTGCACCAAGGGAATGATATATAACAAGTACTATAGAATTTAGACCAAGAAATGAACTCCAAGAACTCAGACCATCAAGGATGGAAGAGGTGGAAATTAAGTTGGTTCTTGAAGGAAGAGGGACCAGCACAAAAGAGAGGAGAATGCACTCTGGGCTGGAAGCAGCTTTTTTTCCCCCCAGGCTACACCAAATTTTGTCCGCTTTTTGATTTCCCAGTGACTAGAGTCACATATTACATTTAGTGTAGCAATTAATTATTGCCTTATTGTGTAATGAGTATTAGTTTGGTCTTGTAACTAGACTAAGATATTTGCTCTTTATTCCCTAAAGCAGTTACTCAAAGTAGCTAGTGTCTGTTACAGGCTTGAAGCTTGTGCTAGAATATAAATTAGTGCACTGCTTTCTTCATAGCAAAAGTCTTGCTTCTATAAAAAGTTCAGTGTGCTTATTTGGTGATTTACATTCTGTCATAAGCTGCTTATTTTATCACAGACTAGTAATACACAGTTCCCCAACCAGCACTGGTCTGTGGACCACACTTGGAGTGGCATTGCTTTGCACCACTTTTCCACTTTTTCAGTTGTAACCTAAAGTAAGAAATACATTTTACATTTCAACCCAGTGTTCCATATATGCATATAGGCGTACATATAACCGAAACCAAAGTTTCATGAAACAGTACTTAACCTTACTATATGTGACATGCTCTGGTATTTTCTCTTGCAGTTTTATGTTTTTAATGCTGATTGTGACCTTTTAAATAGATTTTAAAAACACTACTCTCAAGCATTTAGCACAGTGCTAGATACATGGTAGTTGCTCAGAAAATATCAGAAGTGTTTTGCAGTGATTAATTCTTGAAAGGGTTGAGCCTTAATACAGATTACTTTAAAACAGATTATTTAATCAGTACTTGCTTGTCTGTGGCATTTTGAGTGAGTATAGAATGGATTATATGAAATTTAAGACAGAAGATATAATGAATATTGTTGCTGTCTGAAGGGCGGAGATAGGGCAAAATGATGGATGGCCAACAAAGATAAACTTTGCTTTCCTTTCAGCATTGCTAAGGACCTCAGCAGTGGCTAGTGTGAAGCCCTAGTTAAGATGTCAGGACCAGTTTGAATGACCACAAACCTCAGTGTTTACTTTTTACTTTTTAGTCTTCACTCTGGTTCAAGTCATCTAATCTCTACTGTTTGGAAGGATCAGAAGGATGTCCTTCCGTCTTCTCTCCGTTGTTTACTCATTTTCAGGACTGTCTGCATTTCATTTTTGGTGCATCACTGTTTGACCAAAGCTGGAGTTCTTAATCTTTATCAGGCTTACGCATCTTAAGCAAATTTATTTTTTGTTTTAGAGTAACTAATTTTTCTTACGTATACTTATTTTTTTTTTACTTACAATTCTTTTTGAAGCATAGCATAGTTTTAATGGGTTATATTTTATATTTAGTTTGTTCTAGATCTAAACAAGTAAATTCTATAAATTATTTGAGTTCTGTAGTTATTGAACATTTTTGTATAAGTATCTGGTTTGTTGTAAGACAACAAACTGCTGCTGCTCTTTTCCTTGTTTGTACTGTTGCAGCCGAAATAACGAATTATGAATTCATTCAGTCATTCTGGCCTTAGTTTATTTTATGTCGGTCTATTTTGAAATTTTGTTAATGGTAAAATGCAGCAGAATGACTTACTAAAAATTTAATGTATTACCTTTCACATAGATTTAAGTTGGATATGTATCCTTCTTTGCTATCTCATTTGATTAAGGAAAAATATCCTTTACCTGTGTTTTGACTTCTGCAGAAATGTGTGATAATAGAGGCTGAAATGGCAATTAAGGCAATGCTATAAGTATTTTTAACACCAGGCATGTTCTTTGACAGTGTAAACTATGTAATTTTGTTAATGAAAATTATCTGAGAAAGTTGTTACTTATTTCAGCTGTTCTCAGAAATCAGCTAAGGAGGGGCAGCCCAGGGGGCCCAGTGGTGTAGTAGTTAAGTTTGGACACTCCACTTCAGTGGCCCAGAGTTCACGGGTTTGATCCCAGGTGCAGACCTCCATGCCACTCGTCAAGGCATGCTGTGGTGGTGTCCCACATACAAAATAGAGGAAGATTGGCACGGATGTTAGCTCAGGGCCAATCTTCCTCACTCCCCAAAAAAGATCAACTAAGGACAGAAAAGGTAACTTTTTAAAAGCACAATCTTTCTGCTAGAAACCCTCACTAAAAGCTTTGTTATCATAATCTTATCCCTTTGCTTTCCCTCCATGTGTCTAATCATTTACCAAGGCCTGTCATTCTACCTTTCTAGTGTCTTTTGTCTGCCTCCTCTGTTCCAACTCTACTGCCCTAGTTCTGACCTTCATCGTCTTTCCTTAGGATCATTATATTAGGTAACTAGTGTCTTCCTTACCTCGTCTTTTAAAGCCTAACTTTGTACTGTTGTCAGTTTGGATCACATAACTCCCTTCTTCAGAACTCTGCTATGGCTCTCTATTACCTTTCAAAAACAAAGTAAATGCTTTAATGTGACATTCAAGGCCTTCTATTATCTGTTCCTAAACTATTTTTTTTTTTTTAAAGATTGGCACCTGGGCTAACAACTGTTGCCAATCATTTTTTTTTTCTTCTCTGCTTTATTTCCCAACACCCCCTCCCCCCGCCCCCGGTACATAGTTGTATATCTCAGTTGCAGGTCCTTGTAGTTGTGGGATGTGGGACACCACCTCAACGTGGCCTGACAAGCAGTGCCATGTCCGTGCCCAGGATCCGAACCCTAGGCCGCCGCAGCAGAGCGCGCGAACTCAACCACTCAGCCATGGAGCCGGCCCCCCTAAACTATTTTTTCAGGCTTTATTGTCTAGTAGATCCTTGTTCATTCTCTGTACTGGCCAGTTCCTAAAGATGTTGTTTACTTTCCTGACTTGTTCCTCATCTCTGTCAAAAGCCTTCTCCCACCAAGACTACATGAATACTGTCCCTTCAGTGATGCCTCCCAAGATCCCTCTAGTCATACTTAATTTTCCTTAATCTTTCTTATTTTACATTATTTATAGCTCCTTATGGTTTGATATCATACTATGTTGTACTACCACGGCTTGCAACTTTCTCTTTCACATTATTTTTTTAAACTTTGTGAGGAAATGGATCACATCTAATCTTTTGAGTTCCTGGAAGCACAGTGTCTTCTATACAGCAGGATATCTGTGAAGATTTGAATTGAATTTTGAAATTGCTAATGATTTGCTATTTTAATGTTGCCTAGGTAACACATATAGTTTTTATATTCTTTGCCTTTTAAAGATCCAAGCTTTAAAAGCAATCTTGAAAAGCAGATTCAACTGAGAACGTGTTCTAAATCTTCATTTTAGAAGATTCAAATCAGTGTCTCTCTTGTCCCAACCAAGAAACCTAATTGTCATGAATAAACAAAATAGATTCTACCTGACTTTTTGACGTGTACTCTGTAGTTAGACCGCTAATACTTATGACTCAGAGGATAGAACTAGAAAAACAGATACTATCACACTGGTACCTGGTTACTCTGCCTAACTCTGGCTTTAGTTATTATCTTAGTACACGTAGTAGTGTCACCAATAAAAAATCATTGGGCTTTTTGGGAATTATGTTTCAAGAGCTGGCCTGTATCAGGATAGCAAATATTGGCTTTCTGTGGTTGAGTAAGTTTAAGATCCTTGATGAGCTAGTTAAGAGCAGAAAAGTCTCAGGGATAACGCATTACTCTTATCTTACTGTCTTCTGGCCTTCATTAATAGTCCACGCTCCAACGTCCTCTGCCTCTGCCTCAGTGATATGTGTGGTGGCATCACTGAGGCCTCAGGTTTCTTTAAGCACCTTCCTGAAAAGTTAGTTTCCTGACTTTTCTGTGCTTTCCCTTAGTCAAAAGTATTATTCCTCAACTGTTGCTTCTTATGTTTAAGCAGAAATCATGTTTCTGGAGCAGCATTCCACTCTATCCCATCATTCTCTTTTTCATTGCCAACTTTTCTTTAAGTTATTTACAGTCTGCTTCCATTTCTTTATTCCTTAATGCTCGTGCTCTTGCTTCCACTCACACCACTGTATGGAAGCTGTACTCCACAAGGTTATATGTATATATCAGGCTCTTCCAGTGTTGCAAATCTGTTTTTTTAAATCAGTATTTTAAAATATGTATATTTTGTGTTTGCTTGTTTCACCCATAACTTCCTAACTTTTACATCTGTCCAGGTATTCTTTTCACATTTATATACAATTGCTTATATTTATTCATATTTGCATTGTTATGTAATTGCTTTCTTTAAAAATTTTTAATGAAATAAGTACATTACATATATTCTTTTAGTGCTATAAAACATGATAATAAAATGATCACCTGTGATCACCTGTGAAGGTACCACCCAACTTGAGAAATAAAACCTTATTGATACCCTTGAAGCTATTTGTGTGTGCCTCCCTGATTACATCTTCTGCCTCCCCAGAAATAGAATTTATGTTTATTTCCTGTCTGTCTTTATAGGTTTACCTAATTTGTATTCTTAAGCAATATACTGTTCAATTTAATTTGTTTTTAAACTTTGTACAAATGGTGTCATGTTATATGTATCTGTGCTTTTTCACTCAACATTGGGGTATAGGCAGGAGGTGAGGAGGTGGTGGGTGTGGGAGGGTAGGGCATGTTCTTTGGTTAAACTGTTTATTCTGGGAGGTCAGGGACCATGTCTCATATACCCTTTGTATCTTTAACATGTAACATGGTGTTTTTTGCAAGGTGACATTCAAAGGATACTGTTGATCCAAGGGATCCCTATCATGCTCTTTCATTAAGGCATTCTCTTAGCTGGTTTGGTGATGAATTGTTGATGAATTAGATACCTAAGTAGGAGGACATATTTAAGGTTAGTTGATCCATTTGAGAGTGATGGTGTGGTCCAGAGGCTTTTCTCCCCTGTCACTAGCTTTAGACACAAAATGCAGAGTGGAAGGAACAGTGTAGAAAATGTTCATATATGAGATCATTGTTTCTAAATGCATAGGTCTGAAACTACTCATTAAAGTATTTGGTTAAACATATGTTTATAGATACATACGGAGCAAGTAATGATGGAAAAAACCCAAAATTATAAAAATGTGACTTTCGGAGAAAAAATAGTTTGGTTTGGTGACTAAGACAGTGGATTAAAGGCCCAAGGTTAGAAGGAGTGAGTATCAAGAAATCACGGAGTATTAGTATTTAATATAAAACGTGACTAGAATCAAAGCAAATTGGAGTGCTTTTAGAGTTTCATATAGGTGAACAGGAGCCTTTTTCCCCCTAAAGTTGTACCTTACTCAGGTTTTTAGGATTAGATGTTCATTGATGTCCATTCATTTAATAATAGTGAACTGATATAATGAAGAACATTAAGATAGGGGAAAAAAGTGATAGGAAAAAAGTTGTAATCTCTTAAAAGTATTGATGTAGATTTATTTGAATTGTGGTTAGTTCTTCACAGCTGCAGATCTTGTATAAATTTAATTGGGTTCCTGAAATTTTTGTTTGGTGACACTTTATCATCTTTCAAGACTCCCCATTTGATGTGTTCCCCTGATCTGCACCATCTACGCGGATCTCTATCCATGTATACGTACATAACCACTGAATTGGTATGTACCTAGCCTTTCTTCCTCTTCATTTTGTTTACTGCCTCCTCCATCTTCCTAGTCAGAATTTACCAGAGCAGATGAGCAAACAAAGAATGTCAGGAAACATCAAAGACCTTTTCAGGGTAAACCAAAATACTTAGATATGTTCTACCAGAAACATGATCTTGTGTTCCCAGCTCCATATAAAGTGGCCCTTCCTACCCCCACCCCCACTTGTTTCCTTTTATAAACTGACAGCATCAGTGAGAAAGAGAAATATTTCTACATGAAACTTCCTTCTGTTTGTGATCTATACATTAATGCAGATTTAACAGAAGGAAAATATAAAAGCTCTTTCTACTCTGTTGCTTTGACAGGAAAAATTCCTAATATAGTCATGCACCGCATAACAGCATTTCAGTCAACGATGGACCACATAAATGATAGTGGTCCCATAATATTAGTACCACATAGCCTACATGTATATTAGACTATACCATCTAGGTTTGTGAAAGTGCATTCTATGATGTTCACACAACAGTGAAATTGCCTAATGATGTATTTCTCAGAATGTGTCCTCATCGTTAAGTGACACATGACTGTACTTAAGGTAAAATGATACAAACAGTAATTCATTCAGTTAATGAAAATTTGAAAAAAAATCGTTTATTGATGCCCTGTATGTCTTGAACTCCCAAAATAAATGTTCAAGATAACTTAAAATTAACTCTCTTAGAGGGAGAAAGTCAAATACAGTATGATCTCACTCACAAATAGAAGATAACAACAACAACAAACAAATACATAGAGACAGAGATTGGGTTGGTAGTTACCAGAGGGGAAGGAGGGAGGGCAGAAAGGGTGATTAGGCACATGTGTATGGTGATAGATGGTAATTAAGTCTTTGGGGGTGAGCATGATATAATCTACACTGAAATCAAAATGTAATGATGTACACCTGAAATTTATATAATGTTATAGACCAGTGTTATCTCAGTTTGAAAAAAGGCGCAGCAAATAAAATAAAAAAATAAAATTACAGCAAATTAATTTGGTTAATGAGAAAAAAACATTAACTCTGTTAGCAAAGGATACAGTTTAGGAGTTTTCTTTTTTTAACTGCTCACTTGTTTCATTGTTAATGAGGAAAACTAGTGGGGTTATTTGCGTTCATTTTATTTCAGAAAAGAACTACTTTTAATGAAGTACACCATCCATTGTGAAAGTGGAAGAGTAAAGATTATTCATCATGCCTGCCGTGGCTTCAGTTCCTAAAGAACTCTACCTCAGTTCCTCATTAAAAGACCTCAATAAGAAGACAGAAGTTAAACCAGAGAAAATAAGCACTAAGAGGTGTGTGTCCTTTGCTAGTTTGCCTGAGTCATATATTAATTTTTAGTTCATTTCCATACTAAATGAGTTAGCTGAGTAGTTAATTTAAAGTTTATTTGAAAAGTGATGTCATCACCTGAATAAACTGAGACCTCCTTTAGAGAAGTTCTTAACTTTATCTTGGCAGAATACATACATATACTCTGCTAATACGCATATTATCTGGTCTCTGGACAATATGCCAGATCATAAGTTTAAGAGGTAAAGACTACAAGGGTCTAAAAACTCATTCAACCACAATTAATGTCTTTTCATAAAACAGTATAAAAATACTTCTTAACTAAAGATCATTTTTATCTTTGTATATTTCACATATAAGATGTGGTCCTAGCATAGTCTTTCTTTGAGTAAAAGAGTAGAGATAGTATTTTTTATCCAAAATTCAGCAAAATATTAATTTGTACCAGTTTGACATGAACTTTTAACCTAATGATTTATTGTATGTATTTTTATTTTTGAGGGCCTATAGTCTATCTACCTGCTGAGGTAGAAGCTGGAGATAATACCTTCCATGATTACAAAATCTGTCCTGAGATAAAATGTAATAGCAATGGAGAGGTCCAACTATTTTAATATTTATGGAAGTAATTTTGCTAAAAATGGGATATCATTAAAACTGTTAACTTGATGATAGTTTTATCTCTGTTGAGGGTCACGAGGCAGTAGGGGAACTTTTTCTCTGAATTTATTTTGACCAAGAAAGGAGAAGATTTGGAGATAGATAAACAGCTACTTTATTATAGAGTTGAAAATAAGAGTTTCAAAAGGAAAGGTGGGTCTAGCCAGCCATATACCCCAGACTTGGGGCAAGAAGATTTTAGAAATCAGGTGGAAAATAGGTGTTCCATGGCTGGAGATAAATAGTATTGGAGGCTTCAAAAAAAATGATTTGGGGCCAGCCCTGTGGACTGGTAGTTGAATTTGGCATGCCCCTCTTCGGTGGCCTGGGTTCATGGGTTCAGAGCCTGGGCACGCAGACTTAACACCACGCGTCAGCCATGCTGTGGCAGCAACCCACATACAAGGTAGAGGAAGATTGACACAGATGTTAGCTCAGGGCTAATCTTCCTCAAGCAAAAAAAGAGGAAGATTGGCAACAGATGTTAGCTCAGGTTGAATGTTCCTCAGCAAGAAAAAAGTGATGTATATGTATGATTCCAAATGAACCTTTGAAGAGGCATCTAAAGAAACCTGTGATTGCACAGGGACATCTTTGTGAGTCATTTTCTAAAGGAAATAAACTGAAGATGGGAAGAAAACAGAATATCAAGGATGAAGATGAGAGTAGTAGGAACTTTAAAGAAGGTCAGGAAAGAAAATCCCAGAATGAACTGATGTTTGTAAACATTACTAAGGACAAAATGGACTTTTTAAAAAGAGATCTTTTGGGGAGCAGGAAGAATAAGAGAGGATTGGCCTACTTCCTGAGCTAAGTTGGTAATGTTGATGGGGTGATGGAGAAAGCACAGCTCTATTTGATTCCTCTTGAATGATTTTCAAATAGGAAACAATGGGAAAAATAAAGCGACCTTGAGGCTTTCTCAGAGAGCTTCATTGAATCGTAAGACAGATCAGTCCACTCTAGCAATGTCTGATTTAGCTCTAGGGCTACCCTGATCCCATAGGAAGTGGTATGTCAGAGGACTTCCTAAATATAGCACCACAAACTCGTGTTCTTGTTATCTCATAGCACTGTTCTAGAGAATGTTAGAATCCTTTAGGATGTTTGGCTGCTTCACTGAACTCTTAGTGGCACTGCAGCTATCTCAGCTTGATCTGCTACATATGGCCCATAAGATGTACATGCATTAGAGTGAAAGAAATTTGGAGAAAACCCAAGGACTGTTGCACCCACTCCCAACTCTTCTAGAGAATCTCCTGACTAGCTTTCGTTTGATTTATCTCTGTCTTAGGACTATGATGTCATGGTAGGCAGGGAATACACTGAGTGAAATAGTCCTTGTGTAGGACCATCTTTGGTCCTAAATACCACTTTGGTCCTGTGCCTTTGTGTGGTGTTCTAGTTCCTTGGCCTGACCAACTTCATCGTTAATCCATGTCTCAATCTTGGAGCACAGTTAGAAAAATATAGAAAACAAGATGCGCTGCTTTGTATAAATAAGTTATTGATAAAGCTTTTTGTATGTAAGCATTGGCACTATAACTTGGTTGCCAGAACTTTAGTCCTAAGTGAATGAATTCCTTTTGCAGAAATGCCTATTTTATTATTTTGCTCTCTAAAGACAGTTAATCAGGAAAATATCCTTAGAATGGACATCGCAGAATCCTCAAATTATTTTACTGAAGTGGAATTTTAAGATGACATAAATTTAGATTAAGATGACATCTTAAATCTCTTTTCCTTCGAGGACCAGTTAATCAGAGTACACTTCAGCCATTTTGTAGAAAACTTTAACCAAGTAAAAAGATTGAACTCATATCTCTTTCCTATCCCTAGTTTCTTGGCTTTTAGGTGGGGAGAATTTTACATCATGATCAGGAGGGAGTGAGGAGACTTGAGAAGTATTTAACATTAAAATAATAAAGATTTTAGCTTCCCTCCTTTAATATAAATGGTATGCAGTTATGTTCTTTCATCATAGAGCATGACTATTATATGGATTATATTATCTATTATAGCAAACTTTTAAAACTGGACTCAATGCATTTTGAACAGTTTGGTGGTATATAAGCAGCTATCATGAAGCAAATATTCACTTGTAGCATAAGGGAAATTTTCAGGTTACATCTGAACTTATATGTAACTTTGTGTCAATTCTGAAGTAGTGCAACCTAAATTATGAAATTCATTTTATCAAGATTCTCTGTGGACTTTATATATGACTTTTTTCCCCTCAGATGTCGTGTTTTAATTTTTTCTCTAATTTTAAGTTATGTACAGAGTGCCCTGAAGATCTTCAAGACAGCAGAAGAAAGCAGATTAGATCGTGATGAGGAAAAGGCCTATGTACTGTATATGAAATATGTGACTGTTTATAATCTTATCAAAAAAAGGCCTGATTTCAAGCAACAGCAGGTACCTTTTATTTCTGCATTCTTATTTCTTATTTTTGCACAATGGAGCTATTGATCTCCTCTACAAGTTTTAACTAACACTGAAATTTAGGTCACATTACAGCATCAAGTTCAAAGTCTTATGCAGATAGAAAAAACAGCTAAAGATTTAGTTTCATTATTTGCAAATATATATGTGTGGATACACACACACTATATACACATACTTAATTTGCCTTGGATTAGTACAAGTTTATAGCAACATAAAGACTCACAATTAGTTTTCTGTTATATTGTTGCCAGATCAAGTGGAAGGATTCAGTTTACTCATGCAATAAATAAGAAAATATGAGTGTGATTATACTTTCTCAAGATTCAAAGTTTAGTCACTTGTTTTCGTGACACTTTTTATATTTGACTGACGTTGTAGCCATATTAAAGATCTCTGCAAAATTAATACTGATCACTTCCATTTCTGTTATTATTTTGATTTTAATCCTTTGAGCCAGTGCCTTCTTCCACTTTGCTGAAGCCATGGGTAAGGAGGGAGGGTGGGGGAGGTGTAAATGAATAAAGAGAACTGATGACTAAGATAAGTATTGCTAGAGGAAATGGTTGCATTTCGATTGCATCAGAAATAGGCAAAAGAAGAGCATAGAGACTAGGTTAAAAAGTGGGAAGAATATTGTGTTGGTGGTTCCAGCTTTACTTAGGAATGATCTTGCTACCAGACAATAGTAGCAAAATACTGCCTGTAGATTTCTTACCTGGTAGAGAAGCCATTCTTGAATTAATATTGAGGTTTTATTTTGTTCACTGGTGGTAGAATTGGCTTGCCTCATTTAAATTGACTTATAGAACTAAAGAAAGTTTTATTATTCTTTGAAATAACCTTCTTTTTCCCCCAGAGTAGTGTGACTGATATAATTCCTTTTGGTTGTTGATTAAGGGATAACATTAATGTTTTATTTAATAGTGATAAATTGTTGCTAGTGTTTCTTCTCAGCAGCAATGTTACGCTAATAATAGTGACTGGGATTTAGATCTAGCTTTGGAAAGCTGGCCGCTTGCATTTGGAGGCCATCCTCTGTGTCATCCTCCTGTCCACAAATGGCTGGATTGGTCCTGCCCTTGGAATCTTCTTGGGCATACTTATCTGCAGATAGAGACAGAAGCTTGCCCAAGTCAAACAAGTTTTTGCATGCTCTTCGATGGTTTTTACAGTGTCTGTTAAAGTGGAATTACTTAAAAAGAAGTGTAAAAGTGTTAAGTAAATATTTTTGAAAGATTTGCAAATTTGGATAACAGTGGTGGTTTTGGTGTTTGCTGTTTCATGTGTTGTGGTAGGGCCAATTTTTTATGTATTTGTTTATTTTTTGCCTTATTTTTGTAAGTTAGTAGTTTTTTCTCTGACAAGATTGAGAGTGTTTTTGTAGCTACCTTTTTTTTTTTTAACTTGAGAAGGCTAGGAGTAAATTTTAATTGATAAGAGATTTTTCCATTTCCACAGAGTATCTATTGCATTTCCAAGGGGAGTATCTAGTTGGCAATGGCAGAAGTTGTTCAGGTTAGGAAGCTCCCTGCAAAGGCTCAGGTAACCCAGGCTGTTCCTCCATCTGCTGCAGTTGTTTAGTTCCTGGTTTTCAGGAAAAGAGACTGTTTTTCATTTGCTCTGTCCAGGGTACCGCATCTGCTTCTGTCTTAGAACTGTTTTTTCATTTCTTTTATTTAGCCCAACCTCTCCAGTGCACTTCAAGTGTGGGAATTTTTAAGTTTACTAACTAATATTTTCTGAGTTTTACCCTTAAAATCAGGTAGGGACAGCATGTAATATCACCAAGTCTTCTTCAGAAACTTGTACGTTTCACCCTTGTTTTCCATGAGGGAGTATTTAAGATTTAGATAAAACTTGTCAATTTAGCAAGCTCACTAGTAGAGGACACATTACGGTTATTGCTTATTGGTTGAAAAAATCAGTTTATGAACATTTTTTTCAGGTTTATCTTAAAAAGATGGGAAGGCAAATATATTGAAAATATTACTGTAGCAAAATCTAGATAAAATTAGAATTATATTTTTAAATCTACATGGCATTCTTGATAATCGTATTACTGGTAAACCTTTTTATTAGGGAAATCATGAAAGTTGTTTGAATTTGTGTGTTCGGGAGTAGGAAAGTTCTACTTGGTAAACCAGAGAAGCAAACGTTTTTAGTTGTGTAAGAATTAGATGTTTTTATTTTATTCTGCCAGTTGTTTGTTTTTTTGGAGGATGATTAGCTCTAAGCTAACATCTGCCACCAATCCTCCTCTTTTTGCTGAGGAAGACTGGCCCTGAGCTGACATCCCTGCCCATCTTCCTCTGCTTTATATGTGGGATGCCTGCCACAGCATGACTTGACAAGCGGTGCATAAGTCTGCACCCAGGATCTGGAGCGGTCAACCCTGGGCCGCCGAAGTGGAAGGTGTGAACTTAACTGCTGTGCCACTGGGCTGGCCCCCTTATTCTGCCAATTGTTAATACTATGGAACATTTGAAAGTACTTATACAGTTGTGCACAACATAACGACATTTCAGTCAACAGTGGACCGCGAATACCACAGTGGTCCCATCAGATTAGTACCAAATATAGCCTAGCTGTGTGTTAAGCTCTGACACCTAGGTTTGTGTAAGTTCGATCTGTGATGTTCGCACAATGACAAAATCACCTAAAGATGCATTTCTCAGAATGTATCCCCATCGTTAGGCAACAACGTGACTGTACTACTTTAACTGTGCTCCTTTAAGTGCACAGAGAGATAATTATTGACAAGAAGCCTCACTAATATTAGAGAGTCTTCTGGGAGTTGGTAACAGGCATGCCCAAACACAAACAGTTTTTTCAGCATTTAAACAGAGTTAAGCTGGGCTTACAGGCTAGCTTCTTAATGAGTTTGTATCAAAAAATTAATAAAACAAGTCATAGTATTTTTTATTTTTACTTTGTATTTTGTTTTTATCAGAAATCTTACAATAATGATTAGATACTGTTTTCTGTTAAAAAAAGTATTGCATCAGTAGTCAGGACATTGTGGTAACTGAAGTAATTATAGTTTCCACTGTGATTTTCAGTTGACACAACACCAAACAAACCGTATGCTTTTATTGAAATCACATAGTGAAGGGCCCTTTTGATTTATTTAGTCTTTAATCTAGAAGAATAAACTCAACCAAAACATGATCTACTTTTAGGCTAGATAGATAGACATGTTAGCTGTTACCAACAGATTTATTCCACCAGCTCTTGGTGACTGCTTCTCAGAGAGCCAAAGATGGATATTTCTGGCCCACCAGCCTTTCTTTTTATAAACTTTGATTACTGTTCGATCATTTGTGATGAACTGTGCTAGTAGTCTCTGTTTGCAAAATCATACGGGCAAGTTGTGGCAAATTAGATCTAGTAATTAGCTGAGTCAAAATATACTACTGTTATGTCAAATCAACCTTGACTTGAAAATGTCTCTGATTGCAGTATCTAAGTGACCTTTCAGAGAAGTGAGGTTTTCTTTAACTTTGTTATGCTTGTTAGTAAATTATGTGCCAAACCTTTTGTGTTTTTTTAAAAGTAGATTATGTTATTCATGATTTATTTTCTATCATTTGATTTTTAGTTACTCAACATTTCCTCAAGTGTAAAACTTGTTTTATGTCAAAAGTGTTTTGACTCCAGTTGGGAGGTAGGTAGTACTGTAAAATAAAGGTGGAAGCAAAAGCATCTCAGTTTGAAACAAGTAGAACAAATCCCATGCTGTAGATTGGGACACAGTTTGCTTTATGGCTTCTGAGACTGGAGAAGAAAACTAGGGTAACATATTTATAATAGGAAAATATATTTTGTTCCTGAAAGCTTTGCTTTTTGGCACTCTTATCAAAAACAATAAGAGTAGTATTTACATGTCTTAAAGGTGCCTTACAAATAATTTAAGTTGTTACCTACTGAATTTTTTTAGCATACTAATGGTATGAAGAGATACTTCTGAAACATTTGGAGAATAGTTGTGCATTTATGTAGATTAAAGTTTAAAAAATACTTCACATTCAGTCACAACAGTGTTTTCATCTAAACTTTGCTTTACATGAGCACCATGATTTTAATGTTAGAATTAGTGCTGTGTACAATGGCCAGTACTAACAGTATGGGATGGTTTTTCTATAATTTTAGGAGTACTTTCACTCGATACTTGGACCCACAAACATCAAAAAAGCTATTGAAGAAGCCGAAAGACTCTCCGAAAGCCTTAAACTCAGGTACAGACATTATAATGCAGTCTTTAACAGAATGTACATTTAGAAGATAAAAATAATATTTAGAATTTGTCCATTATATCTGACCTTGTATATAAATCCCAATTCCTAGAGATAAGTCTTATGTTAACTGGGACACAAAAATTAAAATCTTTTGCTGTATCACCTATATTATGTTCTATATTAATATTCTTTACTGAAATTTTTAAATGTTTAGAATGATAGATTGTTAAATTAAGCATTGGTACATTAGATCAGCGCTCAGGTCCAGTTTTTTCTAAGTTTCTGACAGGTTTCTTCAGAAAAGTATAATTCCTCATATGCCTGGTGTTATAATGTGCTACTGGACACTGGTCTTACTGGAAGGAAGTATTTACTGTTAGTTTTGATCTGCCCTGTTGCAGAAGTTATATATGTTTTTTAAAAAAAATCTAATTCTAGTATTTGCCGTGACTGGCTTACCAGGCTTATAAAATAAATAGAAATTAACAGTAGGTTTCAATTTTCAGTCATTAGCCATTCTTGAAATAATAGAATTAAAAAGGAAACTATTTTTAGTTCAGTATTTTTTCTTAATGGTTTATCATACTTGGATCAATTAACTATTATAGTTATACACATCATAGCCTTTACTTAGAAATTATCTTTTTCAACTAATGTATTCCCTTCATCTTTTCCAGAAATTACTAATCTTGGTGCTGGAATATGTTAAGAAGGATGAAATATGTTAAGAAGGATGATATCATTTAGAATCACTATTCTCTTCCTCCTTTAGCCAGTTAATCAACTAAGTAGAATAGAATTTCACCTAATCTTTGGGTTACCTATTATTAACTGTTTTCTTTTTGGATTTGCCTAGTTTTTTCCCTAATCATCCTACTACCAACAACAATCATGTTTTTTATTCTTCTGTCTTGGATTTTGGGTCCCTTTTCTCCCTTATTTGTTGTCTGTACTTTTTTAATATTTTGAACCACTTTATAAGTGAATGAGGCTTTAGAGTTAATTTTAGGATTTTAGGATTATAAATCCTTTGAAAAGGAAATTGCAGCAGATTTGAATCATTAAAAAGCTGAAATTAGTGGGAGGGAAAAACCAAAAAGCATTAAACTTCAACCTGACAGCATCAAGTTTCTTTTTGAGATTTTGGGGCCATTTAAAATAAATCTACAGAGGGCAGATTTACGTGTTGCAGTTTGTAACAGGAACACTGGCAGAGTCAGATTTCAGTTTGAGGGAGAAAGTATGCAGCCATAAGATACCCCAAGGTGGGGGCCGGCCCGGTGGCGCAGCAGTTGGGTTCACGCATTCTGATTCTTGGCGGCCCTGGGTTCACTGGTTTGGATCCCGGGTGCGGACATGGCACCACTTGGCAAAAGCCATGCTGTGGTAGGCATCCCACATATGAAGTGGAGGAAGATGGGCATGGATGTTGGCTCGGGGCCAGTCCTCCTCAGCAAAAAGAGGAGGATTGGCAGCAGTTGGCTCAGGACTAATCTTCCTAAAAAAAAAAAAGATACTCCAAAGCCGGGTACTAATTTTATGAAATTGGAACTCCTTAACTTTCCACGATCATGCCAATAAAAGACATCTTGTCTTCTTTTTTCAACTAGATATGAAGAAGCTGAAGTTCGGAAAAAACTTGAAGAAAAGGAGAGACAGGAGGAAGAGCAGCTGCAGAAACAGAAAAGACAGGAAGCAGGAAGAGAGGACGGTGGCACAACAGCTGAAAGTTCTTTGGAAAATGTATTGGATTCCAAAGACAAAACCCAAAAGGTATTTCATTTTTATTCCCTGAGGTAAAAAGAGTGGTTCTTTTTGTCAGATGATTTGCTTAAGAGTTCACTTCCCACTACAACATTCTTTTAGGCAACATGGGTAAAATTTAATGTGTTTTTATGGGACCACTGTCATGTATGCAGTCCATCATTGACCAAACATGATTAGGTGGCATGTGACTATCTGGTTGCTTCCTCCTTGTGTAATTTAACTTGTTCTTCTGTCTCCCATATTTCACGTAGGCTGGAAGTTCAACCTAAGAGCTTAATTAGATTCAGGTTCAGTTTTTGGTTTTTGGCAAGAATGCTTCGTAGGTGATATTATGTACTTCATATTGTACCATATTAGGAGGCACATAGTATATATTTCTTTTCTTTTTTGTTTTTAGTGATAACTAAAATTGATCAATACGTTCAAGTGGGTCCTTGGTTTTCCCATTTATAAAATGAATACCTTACAGAATTATCCTGTGTTGTCTTGATTAGAAAATGCAAATTTGTAAAACTTTGTATTAATTCATTTTCCTTTAATTATGTAATGGAGAACACTGAAGGGAATAGCCAGAATTTTTATCATAAGAAGTACTCTCTGGTTAAATTAAATATTAAATTAAATTAATTAAATATTAAATTTCTGTAACAGTCTGTGCTTTTAAATTATATTTGGCCTTTAACTGAAGAAAGTTGGAGGAAATGTCATATGATCCTGATAGGCTGCTAGTTGTTTTAGCAGCTGTTGACTGTCAGAGTAACCTGGTAAAGCTATTACTGGTAATGCGGTTACTGTTCATATGTGTTTTTATAAAATGCCAGTTCTCTGTATACTTCATTTCCTAGGCTTTCTGTTTCAATGAAGTATTAAAGTTGAACTTTTTGTTTCTATGAAAATTTTTGTTCTATTAAAGTCAAAACTTTCTTTTTCTATGAAATAGATAAATGGTGAAAAGAGTGAAAAAAATGAGACCACGGAGAAAGGTAAGTGTAAACAGAAAGAGGGAGTTCTTTTAGGTTATTAGTGAGATCTTCTTTTAATCAGAATAAGCTTCAGGTTTTCCACAGTGAGATTTTTAGCATCACATCTAATCTGTATGTAAGCTTTTATCATTTTTCCTAGCCTGTACAATTATATTGAAAATGTATTATGTTCTGTATTTATATATCATGGGGAATATTTATGGTATATGCAATTGAAAACATCAAAACCACAGTTTGTATTTGTCATTGTTTTGTTTTCAAGATGTAGTTTAGCATAGTGGTTGAGAGCGTGGAATCTCAGAAGTCAGAATGCATGGATTTGAATAATGAATGGCTCCTTCTCTGAATTTTCATGTGATCTTGAGCACATTGCTTAACCTCTCTACCTTAATTTCCAAATCTCTAAAGTGAGGATAATATTAGTACCTATTTCATGGAGTTATTGTGAGACTTGAATGAGTTAATATATGTGAAGCTCTTAGAACACATAGTAAACTTTATATAATATTACCTATTATTACTTATGACTCTAGGTTATACACTTAATTATTTAAAAGGCTTTTTCACTCTCCTCAAAAAAATCTAAACCAGTAATTTGGATATTATCCATAGGTGGTTGTGATGCCCTAGTCATAAATATGTGACCTAAACAACAAGACTTAGGCAATGGCCTACATTTTCCTCTCTCAAAAAAGATGTAACTTAAATATTAACTGTACGTAACACTAAAATAAATTCTCTATTTAAAATATTGCCATACAACGATTTAAAAAATAAACTGAGGATAGTAAGGTACCTTCCTAAAAGTTATCAGTTCCTCCTCAGATGAGTTTTTATCGGTATGTATCTCATCCTGCTTAGATCTTAGCCGCCTTAGTGGTTTTTCTCAACTTGTTTAAAGTGTTTTGTTGTCAGAATGATTTTGATGGTTAGACAGGGAAGCAGGATGGTTACCAGCAGCTGGGTATTTTAGCTTAGGAGTTACTGTGACTATGCTCTTCTCACAGCTCACTGCTGAAATAGTTCGTTTCATGTTTAAGTTGTCTTCTAGGGCTTTTTAATCTTTCATTTCAGGTGGTAGAACCTGGAAGAGGACAATAGCAACATAGGGAATATTTATTTGGGCTAAATATTATAGGGCTAGATAGTAAATATTTTAGGCTTGGAGGGCCCTACGGTCCTTGCTGTTGTCGTGTGAAAGCAGCCGTAGACAATATGTAAACAAATGAGTGTAGCTGTGTTCCACTAAAAACAGGTGGCCATTAATTTGCCAACTCCTGATAATGGAACACAAATAACAAGCTTTTGGCTTGTAACTTTAGGAATACTTGGAAATAGAAGTTTTTCAAATAGTCCCCATAAGAGCCCATCAGAGATTTTTTTTTTGATGAGCAACATTGGCCCTGAGCTTAACATCTATTGTCAATGCTCCTCTTTTTGCTTGAGTAAGATTGTCCCTAACATCTCTGCCAATCTTCCTCTGTTTTGTATGTGGGATGCTGCCACAGCATGGCTTGATGAGCACTGTGTAGGTCTATGCCTGGGATCCGAACCTGCAAACCCTGGGCTGCCCAAGTAGAACATATAAGCTTAACCACTACACCACTGGGCTGGCTCCTCCCATCAGCAACTTTTAAAAAAGAGTTTAGACCCTTTCAAGAATTTTCGAGCCATATGAGCCATAGATATTTCTTCTGGTTGACATTTTTCATATGGCTTAATTTTTTAAAATAGAATAAGAATATTTTCATGAGATACACATATTAATTTCCTTTATTGTATACCAGTAACAACCAACAGCAGATGTAGTTGTAACCTCAATAGCAAGGTTTGGTATTTAAGTCTATAAACAGAGCACTGAAGTAGTTTCTTGATAAGTGTCAAAAACACAAATTATATGTAATGTTAGTTTTAAAAGATAATAAATAGTGTGATGGAATAACAAATATATGAGACCCACTACGCTTCGCTCTTCTAGAAAAAGCTATGCTTGTCCTCTGGTTAGTGATATGCTAGCACACAGAAATGGGTGTTTCTTGTAACTTATATTGTTTCTCGAATCCAAGGAGCAATCACAGCAAAGGAGCTGTACACAATGATGATGGATAAAAACATCAGCTTGATTATAATGGATGCGCGAAAAATGCAGGATTATCAGCATTCGCATATTTCAAATTCTCTCAGTGTTCCTGAAGAAGCCATCAGTCCAGGGTAGGTCATTGTGTATTTAGATAAAATGGTAAACTGGGGACAGTAATAAATGTTACTACTTAGCATCCAAGCTAAATGTGATAAAAGTTGTCTTTTCTTTTCCTGTTGACCTTTTCCTCCTTTGCTGCTTAATGACACACCTTACCCTTTCTCAAGCATACTATAAAGGACATTCCAGTTTGGCTGTTTTCTCCTATTTGTGGCATTTGGAGCCTTATTAGAGAAGAAATGCCTTTCTGTCCTTTGTGTGTCCTGTCTCCCCAGATGTTTGTTGACTAATATCTCCTACTTTTTTGTTTTTACAGATTGGTACTTGAGCTAACATCTGTTGCCAATCCTCCTTTTTTTTTTTCTTCTCCCCAAATCCCCCCAGTACTTAGTTGTATATTCTAGTTGTAGGTCCTTCTGCTTGTGCTATGTGGGACGTTGCCTCATCATGGCTTGATGAGTGGTGCCATGTCCGCACCTGGGATCCGAACTGGCAAAACCCTGGGCCACCAAAGCAGAGCATGCGAACTTAACTACTCAGCCACGGGGCCGGCCCCTCTCCTACTATTTTATTTATGAGCTTGTGAAGTGTATGCACCAAATTGATTAAAATAGTGAATTAATTGAATTGTTTTTTATTTTGAGATTCCCCATATGATAGTCTGTGGTGAAAGAGTACGCAGATATGTTTTTGAAGCAGCAGCAGCAGTATAGCTAAGTGATGAAGAAAGAATATAGACTTTAAAGTCAGGCTATATTCAGATTATAACTGTCTCTTATTAGCTAAGTTACTTCTAACTAGTGATCTAACCTCTCTCAGCCCATGTTTCCATAAGTAAAATGGGGATAAGAATAGTACCTATCTCAGAGCTTTTGAGATGTTTAAATGAGAAATTTTATGCACACACACACTTAACACAGTGCCTGGTACTAGTAGGGACTTAGTGAAAAAATATATTTTTTCTTTTTTGACAAGAAGGCCTTTAACCTATAAAATAATTTAAACTTACTTGCATAGATGTTTTGTATATTGCAAACTATCATAATCATGTCAGAGCTAAAACTCCAGATCCAGGGCTATTTTCTCTATTTTTGAGGGTTAAATAAATCATGTAACTTCCCTGGGTCTTAGTTTATGGGAGTGGATTAGTTGAAATCGATGGTCCATTCTAGGAATAATTTAAATAGCATTAAAAAAGATAAATTGTTTAAATCGGGGAGTAAAATTTGCAGTCTTTGGCACATTGCAGGTGCTTGATAAATGTTTGACCTGAAGAATAGAGTGCTTTGTAAATAGACTGTTTAAAAGTGGGATTAGAGCACTTAGTTTAGTCAAGTAGGTGTGAGTATATTCCCAGGATTTCAAAAGACAAGGTTATAATTGATCTTCAGGTGGTGTAATCTGTACTATCAGAAAACTGATGTTTTTATTGCATTCAACTAAGTGTTTCCTAAAATGTGAGATTTGGAGTACTATGAAACTCAGGATGAGTTAAGTTTGAAGGTTAAAGAACAATAAATTGCATACCAAAAAAATTATTCCCCTTAAATTTCTGTGTCAGTCCTGAATGAGTTAAAAGAAGTTTCAGTTTGGTACTAGCATTCCTTTTTAATCGTTGCTAATCATTTTTACCACAGAGCAGGCCTCAGAGCTTTCTGTAGGTAACAGTATCTACAGCTAGCTGATGGTGATTACTATAGTTTTTAACCGTTTATTTTAAAATTTTAATACAAAATAGTGTATATACAAAAGCACTCCTATCCTAAGTATTTAGCCCAGTGAATTTTCAACAATTCAATATACTCTTTTAGCTAGTATCTGGACCAAGAAACAGAGCATTTACCATCACTCCAGAAACCCCTTATATGCCCCCTGTCAGTTACTACCCATATCCTGACCCCCTCCCCACAAGGGAAGCACCAACTTCTAAAAGAATAGATTTATTTTTGTCTGTTTTTGTACTTGATATAAGTGGAATCATACAGTCTGTAGTCTTTTATGTCTGGCTTCTTGTACTCGACCTTATGGTTGTGAGGGTCATCTATATTATTTTGTGTAGTTGTAGTTCGTTTATTCTCATTGCTATATGGCGATCTGTTGTGTGACTAAGCATGGTTTACTGATCTATTTTATTTATTTTTTGGATTATCTTTTATTTATTGGACATGATGCTGTTTTTCCATGTATATAGTAATATACATTTTCCTGTTAAAATAGATTTAAGTAAAGGATCACTTTCAATTAAATAATTAAATCAAATTAATAATTAAATTAAAATATTACATGATAGCCAAGGTTAGAACAAAATTGGCACCAGCTTGTGAAGATGACACATGAAAGACTGAAGTTTGGAAATACTGGTTGTTTTTATTGTTTCCCAAAGTGTTTTCTGCAGGCTAATCTTTAGTTTTTTGTTTGGTTTTTTTTTTTTTAGATTGGCACCTGAGCTAACATTTGTTACCACTCTTCTTTTTTTTTTTTTCCTTTCCCTGGAAGCCCCCCAGTACATAGTCATATATTCTAGTTGCGGGTCCCTCTAGTTCTGTCATGTGGGACGCCACTGCAGCATGGCCTGATGAGCGGTGCCATGTCCACTCCCAGGATCCAAACTGGTGAAACACTGGGCCGCCGAAGCAGAGTGCGTGAACTTAAACACTCAGCCTTGGGGCTGGCCCCTAAGCTTAAGTTTTTAGACAAAGAGTATTTAGACAAATAATACCCTAGAGTCAGAAATAGTCCTTAAGAAAATCACATTTCAATTTTTCTCATTCTTTGTTGATCAGGCATCTTTCTGATCTCTATATATTAGGTAAGAATTATTATGAGTTAATATTTTATATTTCTTCTTTTTTCTTTATTTCCTAGAAGATACAGCAACCCATATTATTATACAGGAACAGGATTGTTTTTTGAGAGTTTTTTTGTGTGAGGAAGATTGAGCCAACCTCTGTTGCCAATCTCCCTCTTTTTGCTTGAGGAAGATTGTTGCTGAGCTAACATCTGTGCCAATCTTCCTCTCTTTTATGTGGGATGCTGCCACAACATTGTTGATGAGTGGTGCTAGGTCTGCGCCCAGGATCCAAACCTGTGAACCCCAGGCCATCAAAGTGGAGTGTGCAAACTTGACCACTGTGCCACTGGGCCAGCCCCCAAGACTTTTTTCTTTTAAATCATCTAAACCATTTAGTTTTACTTTAAAAGTTTCACCAGTTCTGCCCAGCTTGCCGATATCCTCAGTTAAATATTGAAATGTCTAGGTGCTTTGTTAGGAATACTATGGAGTTCCTTACCTGGAGGAGCAGATCTGTATTATTCATTCAGTAATTCAGCAGATATTTACTGAGCACTTACTATGGGCTGGGTTAGTATGGTTCTTAGTGCTGGGCTAAACCACTGAACAAAAATCCTTGCTTCCTGGAGCTTATATTTTAACAGGACATGGGGTAGGTGAGACAAGACAGTAAAACTTAAAATGTATGTCTGCTGTTGATAAGTGCTATGGAGATGGGTGTGTCAAGTGTATATGTTGGGGTGGGTATTAAAATTTTAATACAGGAACGCTTCACAGAGAAGTTATTACAATCATGTACTGCATAACGGCATTTCAGTCAAGGACAGACCACATAAACGATGGTAATCTCATAAGACTAGTACCATATAGCCTGGGTATGTAGTAGGCTGTACCATCTAGGTTTGTGTAAGTACACTCTGTGATGTCACACAATGTTAAGTGAGTCATGACCATACTGAGCAAATCTTGAGGACATAAGGGCAATGAGTGATGAATTTATCTGAGGGAAGGGGCTTCCATACAAGAGGGGACAGCAGGAGCAGAGGCTCTTAGGCAAGAGCATACCTGCATAAACCAGGAATAACAAGGAAGCCAATGGCTGGAGTAGAGTGGAGTGGAGTAAGGGGGCAAATAGTGATGCAGATGTTGAGATAATAGGATTTTGGGGGAAGGGCAATACGCAGTCCCATGATAAGGACTTGAAGAACTTCACCTTTTATGTGAGCAAAAGAGGAAGTGAACAGCAGTGCTTTAGTGTAGAACTGATGTTACTCACAGTTGATGGTATAAGAGGCAGCCCAGCACAGCAGAGCAGCTGAGTGTGGACATGGGCCGGATTGCCTGAGTGCGAATTCTGGCTCCAGTTGGCCGCTGTAACCTGGGCAGGTTACTTAACTTCTCTGTGCCTCAGTTTCCCCATCTATAAAACGAGACTAATATTGCCTGCTTTATAGGATTGTTGTAAGGATTCAGTGAGATTCAATGAGAATAAAGCGTTTCGAATAGTACCTTACACATAGTAAATTATATATTTGTTAAAGAAACATTTGGTATTTGGTTAACTATTAATTATCTGGATAGATATAAAAGAACTGAATATATAAACAATGT
Source organism: Equus asinus (assembly GCF_041296235.1). NCBI lineage: Eukaryota > Metazoa > Chordata > Mammalia > Perissodactyla > Equidae > Equus > Equus asinus. The sequence goes on along the minus strand of NC_091791.1, from coordinate 146,858,534 downwards.
GACCCAGGTGATCCCCTAGTTGTTTATATTTGGCTGAGACAGGTGCTCAGATGACTTCCTCTATTTTCAGTTTTAGCCCCCTTTTTTTGGTAAATTGAGTCTACCTCTTTTAGTCTCTAATAATTACTAAAATATATTCCAGTATTAGTGATGAAGTTGTTAAAAATTTTAGGCTGTTTAATATCTTTACATATAGTCTGACCTTAGAAAGGAATCTGTCTTAAAGTTTGCTGTAGTGTAATACAGACTGTAGAAAGAAACTCAGTGTCTTATAGTAGTATTTTAGGACCTCTCATCTACTTTTGCCCCAATACAAATGTTAATACATTTCAGAGTCACTGCTAGTCGGATTGAAGCAAACCTCCCAGATGATTCTAAAGACACATGGAAGAAGAGGGGGAATGTGGAGTATGTGGTACTTCTTGACTGGTTTAGTTCTACAAAAGATTTACAACTTGGAACAACTCTACGGAGTCTGAAAGATGCACTTTACAAGGTTAGCAAGTTTCCTTGTTAGTTTACTGTAATTATAAACCTTCTCTGGTTGTTAGAAAGATATATTGGCTAGTTGTTTATCTTAAGGACAAGAAGATCCATCATGCTTGGATTGTAGATTTTTTTATAATTCAGACTTAAAAGACTAGTTTTGCTTTGTTTTTTGTTGAGGAAGATTAGCCATGAGCTAACATCTGTGCCAGTCTTCCTCCAGTTTGTATGTGGGTTGCCACCACAGTATGGCTGATGAGTGGTGTAGGTTTGTGCCCAGGATCTGAACCTGCGAACCCAGGCTGCCAAAGTGGAGCACACTGAACTCACCCAGTAGGCCACAGGGCTGACCCCCTAAAAGACTAGTTTTGAATCACCAAATAACAATTAACTGGTCTATATAAAGTAGGATATTAGAATTTTCAGAAATATAAATTGTCTGAAAAAAGTGTTATTTTTTCTTTTAAGAATTAGACTAGGAAACATAAAGGCAAAGGAGGACATCACTAAGGAAAAAAAGATGGATAGATTTGATTTCATAAAGAAAAACTTAGATGTGAAAAAATACCGTAACATTAGAAGGCAGAAGACAAACAGAAAAATATTTGCAACAAATATGGCAGTGATTTAGAACACCTAAAATCTGAAGAGCTTTTGCAAATAAATAAGAAAACTACTTCAGATAAAGTGATAAATTAAATAGTGGACAGAAATAGATCTGAACAGAAGAGGAAATGCAAGTGACAAAAACATAAAGTGCTCAACTTTACCAGGAATCAGAGAAATACAAATTAAGACAATAAATGCCATTTTCACTGATCAAATTAACAAAGAGAAAAAATAATACTTGGTTAGTTTGTTAAATTGTTAAACAGTGATAGCACTGAATGCTCGTGAGCGTGTGATAAGAATAAAACTCAGTTCTGCTAGTAGGAGGGCCAAATTGTTAGAGCCTTGCCTTCCCGGAGGGCAGTCTTAAAGGCCTTAAAACGATTCATGCCTTAAAATAGGGAATCCAGAGATATACCCAAAGTATAGGTCAATATGTGAAACTGCCAATATTTAACTAGTTTTGACCTACGAGAGTGGCCATTTCATGAAGTTCAGCCTAAGATATATGAAAGTTTAGTGTGTGATAAAGATGACATAAGAAGTCAGTGAGGAAAAGATGGATTGAAATGAATGGTTTGGGGACAGCTGGCTAGCCAGTAAGTAAAAGAAGGTGGATCCCTACCTTATTTCCTAGACCACACTAGACTCCAAATGAGTCAAAGATATAAATATGTTGATTGAAACAATGAACTATTAGGAAGAAGCCTTGGTAGATATTTTTATTATGCTGATCCTAAACCAAGATGCCGTAAAGAAAGATCGATGTATTTGTGCTAAAAATACCGTAAATAATGTAAAAATCAATCAGGAAAAATATTTGTAACATAGATGATAAAGACCTCTTTTCCCTAATACTCAGAGTACATTCACTGTTTATTAAGAAAATAGCAGTTTGTTTTCAGGCATAAAAAACATAGAAAAAATGGGCAAGGATGAGATTAGTTAAGTCATGGAGTATAAATGGTTAGTAAACATAAAAAGATGTTCAACTTCGCTAATAAATGCCAATTAAAAGAATATACCATTTTATGTCCACCAGTTTGGTAAAAGTTATGAAGATTTATAACGGGCATTCTCCTACACTGTTGGTAAGTGTACAGATTGGTATTGTCTTTTTGAAGGGCGATTTGGCAACTTCTACCAGACTTTCAAATCAGCAGTTCTACTCCTAGGAAATTATCCTACACAAACACCCAAATATGTTTTTTTAAAGGTCATTTCAAGGATTAGCAATAAATGCCTTAAAATGTTCATGTGCCTTGGCTCAGCAACTCCACTTCTGGGAATTTTCCCTAATGGAGTTGACTGAGTGTGTGCATGTCTAAGGAACTTCAGTGTTTATCTCATCATTGTTTATAATTAGGGGGAAAAATAACCATAAGTGTTCAATTGATTCAATTTTGGTGTGTGTGTGTGTATAAACTAGAATATTATCTGGTCATTGCAAATGATGACATAGCTCTCTATTAGTGAAAGATATTCATATAAGAGAAAAGCAGCATCATGAAAGTTTCATAGTCTTGTAAAAGTAAAATTTAGGAAGTATGTATCTACATAGGAAACTAGAAGAATAAACTCTAAAATGTTAAAGTGGTATGTCTGGATGGTAGAGTTGTGGATGATTTTTATTGTATGTTAACGTATGTTATTATTTTTCTCCTAAGATCACTTGTATGATTTTTAAAATCTGATCTATCCATTTGTTTCATTTAACGCTGAATTTTGAATTAGGCTCTCATTTTTTTTTACCATTTAGAAGATGAATCTTGTCTTCAAGGGAGCAATCTTAAAATTCAGGTTTGTTGTGTTTTTAGCTGTCATGAGATTGCTGCCATGTCAAAATTACTATTTCCTTATTTTATAGTGGGAAAGTAAAACTGTCCTGCGTAATGAGCCTTTGGTTTTAGAAGGAGGCTATGAAAACTGGCTCCTTTGTTATCCCCAGTACACAACAAATGCTAAAGTCACTCCACCCCCACGAGGCAAGAATGAAGAGGTGTCTATCTCATGTATGTATGTGAAATTTTTATTTAAAATTACTTTGGTAAAATAAACTTTAAAAGAAATTATTTATGTGCTTGGGGTAATATTCTTGGTTGTGTGTGCATTTGTCCTAGTAGACAGCAGTTTGTTTTCAGGCATAAAAACACAAAATGTCCACAGCCTGGAAATTAATGTTTAGTTCCTTAAGATTTTGTGCTTGTCACTTCATTTGGTTTGCATTTAACTATCACATATAATGTGCATGATATATGTAAGTACTGTTTATGAGGTTTGCTGTTCTTTCAAAAATACTATTCTTTTGGGGATTTTAGTGGATTTTACTTATCCCTCACTGGAAGAATCAGTTCCTTCTAAACCTACTGCCCAGATGCCACCTCCTCCAGTAGAAGTAGATGAGAATATAGAATTGATAAATGAACAAGATGAAAGAATGGGACCACTGAATGTATCAACTCCAGTTGAACCACTTGCTGCTTCTAAATCTGATGTTTCATCCATAATTCAGCCAGTGCCTATTGTAAAAAACGTTCCACAGGTATGTTCTTGATTTTCTTTCAACTTTTTTCTCTCTTTTCTTTTAATGTTATATTAAATATATAGTATAGAAATGAAGTTTTATATATAACCTTTAATATTTTAGAAAGAAAAATATCAATGAGAAGAATCTATATGTTTTGGTAACTTTTTTGCTATAAAACTTTATTATAATTCAGTCCTATTGCCACAGCAGTGTTAGAATAGATAGCAAAGGATTTCAAACCCAGCTGGCAGTCCACCTTCTACAGGTGGTACCAATAAAAGATTGTATTACCACTGTAGACTTGAACAACACTTTCAGATTTTTTTGGACTGTAATTTAACCATGGACTGTAATTTAACCAATAGTATTTTTCCAATTTGACACATAAATAACAGGCATGTTTTAACAATAGTTATTTAATAGATTTTAAATAACTAAGGTGTTACAGTAAAAAATTGCAGCTTTTTTCTCTTCATTAGATTTTATTTAAAAGAAGGTTACCTACATTCTCCCCTATGCGTTTTTCAATAAGATTATTTTAGCATTTATTTTTAATTTTTTTTCTCAGCTATATTTAAACAATATTTCACATTTGGAGTGGATGACATTTGATTTGTGGAGCAGGCTATGCATAGAAAATTGTCATTTTTTTAATTATAAAATGAGGTGGTTCATTTCTTCATTTTTTTAAGGTCTTTTAATATTCCAGATTAAATCTTAAGACTAAATAATATTTGACTAAACAAGTTTTCTTAAAATGTAAATTTAAGAAATTCTAAAAAGAGCTCATGTTATTGCATTTCCTTTCAACTTAACGTGTTATCTGAACCCTGGTCCTTTTGTGACTTTCTGAGATATGTGCAGTTTGTCAAACATATTTCGAGGATTTTCTGTATGAAAGACAACCTGAAGGTTTACAGAGGTGATTAAGCCATGGATTCTGTCTGATGTTTGAAAGTAGAGACCTTGTACAAAATCAGCCATAGTGGAAGGCAGAATATCACAATTGCTTTAATAGTCACTGGAGCACAAAGCAAGGAGAGAAATTCTGACGTTAGGGTATGAGAGGTCTTCATTGGAGTAGGTAGTATTTTTATCTGGGCTTTAAGAGTTCAGTAGGATTTGAGGATGTAAGAGACAAGTAGAAAATTGTGTGACTAAAGACACAAAACATGCTCTGGGATCAGTGAGTAGTTTTGACTTGTTTGAACACAGTTCTCTGTTGGAGAGAGGTGAGTGTGATGGTAGGTAAGATTGGAAAGCTGGAAAAAGTCATCAGGAGAGACCTAGATCAAACTGGAATTTTATAGGCACAAGGAAACCATTAAAGAATTTTAAACTTGAAAATAATGTAATCATGGCTGTGCTTTTAAGCTTAGAGAAAAGTGGATTGGGTTGCCAAAATGTGGACGGAAACATTTATTTTCATTCCTGTCCATCTTTTATTGTTAACCTCATCCTCATGGTGGTTCCTCCTGCTTTATTCTCAAATGTAGAAAAGGAGAGGAGGGATTAAATTCTTTTAAAAAGTAAGGAGGCAAAACAAGAAGTGAGGAGCAAAGGAATGATTTCTTCTTTACTAACTTCTTCCTACGGCATTGTTTTCTACTGGAAAAATACACAGTTCATTTTGTAAGAACACTGTGAGGTTGTTACTGGCAGATATTTCTGTATGTTCCCATTTTTGTTTCAGTAAACGGTATTTTGAAGAAATGATGTTACGGTCACTTCTAACAATTTTGTAGGGTTAGTGTGCTGTTAAATTAAGGTAATAAACGTTTAACTCGTTAAATCGGGAATTTAGATAGTTTATTATTCAACTTGCAGTTAGTATCTTATCTCTTCCGAAAGTTGTTATGGAATATTTTATTCATTCCCTCAGCAACATATTTATTTACTGTGTGTCAGGCACAACCTCTACCCTCCTGGAACTTATATCCTAGGAGGGAAGAAAGATTTTAAACAAATTATTATAGTTACTTAATCAGAATCCCGATAAGTACTATGAGAGAAAACAATAGGGTATAATGAGGCCAGCCTGGTGGCATAGTGGTTAAGTTCATGTGCTCCACTTTAGCAGCTCAGGGTTCACAGGTTCAGATCCCGGGTGTGGACTTACACACCACTTATCAAGCTGTGGTGTGGCAGCATCCCACATACAAAATGGAGGAGGATTGGCACAGATGTTAGCTCAGAGACAATCTTCTTGAGGCAAAAAGGGGAAGATTGGCAACAGATGTTAGCTCAGGGCCAATCTTCCTCACTAAAAAAAGAAAGAATAGGGTATAATGAGAGCATATATCAGGAGACTTGGCTAGTTTTAGGGATCAGGGAAGTCTTTTCTAAGGGAAAGATTATTTAAGTGAATACGTAATGTTGTGGTGAGCAATACCTAGAGGAACAGCTGGTATAAAGGCCTGAGTTGGGAAGGAACATGGCATCTTTGAGGAATTTTTTAAAAATGCAGGTTTGGTTGGTGTGTAGGATACTATGAGATAAGACTGGAGAAATAGGCAGAGGTGAGACAACACAGGGCCACACAGACCGTGTTAAGGATTTTAGATGTAATCTGAGTGGCTATTTAAAACAGGGTTTTCAGTAGGCGAGGAACATGATCAGATTTTTGTTTCTAAATGATTACTCTGGCTACAGTGTGGAGAAATAGATTAAAAAGGAGGCAAGAGAAGAAATGGGACAACTAGTTGGAAGCTGTGTGGAGAGGACATTGGCAGACTTGGTTGGTGGTAATGGAGATGGAGGGACAGATGCAGGAGGAAAATTAGACTGCAGAAGAGCAGGGAAAGAACACATGAAACTCTCACTTTTCTGATTCGAGCAACTATTTGGATAGTGGTTACCTCCCTGCAATAAGGTCCACGTTTCGGGGGGGAATCATGAATTCAGCTTTGGTGCATTAGGTTTGTGGCATATGTGAGACACTCATATGGAGATACTGAGTAGGCACTTGGATGTGTGGAAATGGAACTTATGTCAGGTATGCCCAGGTCTAGGTTTTATGTTTTAGAATGAACTCTTCTGTCTACAGAACACATTAGGGTGTATTAAAAGTGTGGAATTAAGAGGAAGTAAGTGTCAAGTGCCTTATGGGAAATCTTGACATTGAGTGATTTACAAATAGATGTTCTGGCAGATGTTGTCTCCACAAAGTGATGGTTCTTTTAAGACAACTTGGTTTCAAGAACTGAGGATACGTTCCTGGATTTTGACAAAAGTATGATTTGCTCTGTTTTTGTTGATATAGATTGATCGTACTAAAAAACCAGCAATCAAATTGCCTGAAGAGCATAGAATAAAATCTGAAAGTACAGATCATGAGCAACAGTCTCCTCAGGATGGAAAAATTGTTCCTGATCGTTCCACAAAGCCAGTATTTCCCCCTCCAACTGCCATGTTAACAGATGAAGAAAAAGCTCGTATTCATGCAGAAACTGCTCTTCTGATGGAGAAAAACAAACAAGAAAAAGAGCTTCGAGAAAGGCAGCAAGAGGAACAGAAAGAGAAACTGAGGAAGGAAGAACAAGAACAGAAAGCCAGAAAGAAGCAAGAAGCTGAAGACAATGAAATCACAGAGAAGCAACAAAAAGTAAAGGAAGAAATGGAAAAGAGAGAAAGTGAGCAGGCCAAAAAAGAAGATAGAGAAACCTCAGCAAAGAGGGGCAGAGACATAACAGGAGTAAAAAGACAAAGTAAAAGTGAACATGAAACTACTGATGCCAAGAAGTCTGTGGAAGACAGGGGGAAAAGGTGTCCAACCCCAGAAGTACAGAAAAAGTCAATGGGAGAAATGCCCTATGCCTCCGTGACAGGAGAGTCCAGTTCAGGCAAGGTAAGCAGAAACACACAGTGCAGACTGCCAACTGAGTGAGATCAGATGTGTATACGGAGATGACACAGTAGCACTCCATAAACAGGGCAGACATTTTAGGTCATTTTCTAGGGGGTGAGAGATCTGCACTGACCCGTCTACGTTTGCACAGTACTCTTCTTTGATTGATTAGGAATGGAACTGCTTTCCATGTCAATAAAATGCAATGTATTTTTAATAAGTGAGATAAATAGCTGCATTCTTCATTTCTATGTTTGATGTATGATCATCAAAAGACTAGAGTGAAGGGGGCTGGCCCCGTGGCTGAGTGGTTAAGTTCGCGCGCTCCGCTGCAGGCGGCCCAGTGTTTCGTTGTTTCGAATCCTGGGCACGGACATGACACTGCTCATCAGACCACGCTGAGGCGGCGTCCCACATACCACAACTAGAAGGACCCACAACGAAGAATATGCAACTATGTACTGGGGGGGCTTTGGGGAGAAAAAGGAAAAAATAAAATCTTTAAAAAAAAAAAAAAAAGACTAGAGTGAAATACATTCTTTCTCTCAGTAGGGAGGAATTAGGTACCAAATATTTATGTAATAGAGTTTGTTTCTCCTTAGAATGTGTCCAAAATCAGTGACATCTAAATGGCCCAACATTTATCTTTGTGTATAGTGATTTTTCTTGTCAGATCTATGTCATTTTGTTTGCTGCTTCATCTAATCAATAATATTGACAATACCCCATTAATGTTGCCTTTTTCTTTCCTTGGCTATTCCCCAAAGTTGATTCGTTTATTTTTTTTTTAAGATTTTTAAAATTTTTTCCTTTTTCTCCCAAAGCCCCCCAGTACATAGTTGTGTATTTTTAGTTGTGGGTCCTTCTGGTTGTGGTATGTGGGATGCTGCTTCAGCATGGCTTGATGAGCGGTGCCATGTCCACGCCCAGGATTCGAACTGGTGAAACCCTGGGCTGCCGAAGCAGAGCACGTGAACTTAACCACTGGGCCACGGGGCCAGCCCCCCAAAGTTGATTCTTATAATTGAGTGCTAAGTAAGTTTTTATAATAGCAGGAACAGTTATAGCCCTTATTACATACATGTACATGGAAATGTGTTTTTGGTAGTGTGAAAATGACTTCTGATGGAAAGCGAAATACCTTCTTTACAGGATGTCAGTTTCTATACTTCTTAAGCAGCAGTTCAGGCATATACCAAAATAAACAATTCATATTAATGCTGCACTCATCCAGGAAACACTTACCTGGTGACCTTAGCTATCAAAAATATAGCTCTCGTGCAAAAACCTTCTAAACACCCAAAATTAGGGACGTGAAGCTCATGTGCTAAAACTCTCTAACTTTATTCATAGGAGAATCAGAACTTATAAGCTCTTACAATTTAAATATTATTCATTGAGTGGCTACTATATGCCAAGAATTCTTCCTATATTATCTTAATATTTCTCCTAATGATAATCCTATGAGGTATTCAATTTACAAATGAAATTGAAGCTTGGAGATAAGTAATTTGCCTAAGATCTCATATGCAGTGAGGGTCCAAAGCCCTTCCTTTCCATCTTGCCACACTTAGAGGCAGGCAGTCATAAGAACTTAAAACATTCATCTTTCTAGGGTCATTTAGTGTACGTGCCAAATGTCCCTACAAATCTAAATAGCCCAGCCTGAGATCATCACATATGGTTTTTGATGTTTTCTATAATGTAGCACATTGAAAAAAAGTTAAGATTTCATTTGTTGTATGCTCCTCTTAAAAGTAGGTAAAATATGTATTTTATTTTGGAATATATATTATTAAAATCATAAATTTTTAAAAGTTTATACTTTAGTTATTTTTTAAATAAAATATAAAATTAAACTGAATTTTTAAAAGAACCCATGATAGGTTCCAAGAAGATATAAAATGGATTTTGCACTTTTGAATATTGCTCTGTAGAAATTTTATAATCTCTTTATTCTCTTTAATATGTTAATTTGTTTGGAGCATGGCCACTTTCAAGGTAACCAAAATCATATGAGATTTGAATAAAAGGATAATGTTTAAAAGAGGCCATGGCTAGTGTACACTCATGACCAGCGTCTTACGCTTGGCGGTGTGTGAAGGCTCAGTGCTTCACAGTCCACTGTGATTTGCATCTTTATTTACCCCGCTGATTCATCAACATTTCTTAGTTCTTTATCTTTAGTGTTAGGAAATCCAGTATGGGCTCTACTACATTTAATTGAAAGTATCTATTTTAACAATAAAATCAAATTAACTTTTCAGAGGCCTCATTTTTTTTCTCCTTGTCTTACGTTTTCAGTCTCATAGATTTGTTTGTATTAGACAGTAATAGGTAGATTTATATTAGGAGAAAGTTAAAAGTTTTGTTTCACTTCTGAAATTTTAATAATTTTATAGCCTGTTAAGATTAAAGGACAACCAGAAAGTGGAATTCTAAAGACTGGAACTTTTAGAGAGAATACAGAGGACACCGAAAGAAATAAAGTAAGTAGTTCTCTGGGTAGCAGAAAAACGTGGATTATAACCATGTGGTTATCTTTACCATGCTGTCATCCTTCATCTTAAGATCTACTCTCTGAGGGAAATTTTGCTGTCTTGGGTAGCTGTTTTTGGTTTAGTTCTACATGATTGATCCATTTATATGCTAAAGGGAATAGATATTTGTCTTCCTATTTAAAGTTCGATGATATGTTCTATTCACTTTATGAAATTAAAAAATACTTAGACTTTACTATATGATCCAACAATTCTACTTGTGGATATATATCCAAAAGAATTGAGAGCAGGGCCTCAAAGAGATATTTGTACACCTATGTTCGTAGCAATAGCCAAAAAATGGAAGCAACCCAAGTGTGCATCACCAGATGAATGGATAAATGTGTATGTACATACAAGTAGAATATTATTCAGCCTTAAAAAGGAAGGAAATTCTGACACATGCTGCAAGACAGATGAACCTTGAGGACTCTATGCTAAGTGAAATAAGCCAGTCACAAAAGGACACATACTGTATGATTCCATTTGTGTAAGGTACCTAGAGAGGTCAAATTCATAGAGGTAGGAAGTAGAGTGGTGGTTGCTAGGAGGCTGGGGGGCAGGGGGAGAGTTATTGTTTAAATGGGTACAGAGTTTCAGTCTGCAAGGTGAAGAGAGTTCTGGAGATTGGTTGCACAACAGTGTAAATATACCTAATGCCACTTACCCATAAACTTAAAAATGGTTAAGATGGTAGATTTTATGTATATTTCATCACAATTTTTAAAATATTTAGGCCTTTTATAAAACATCTTTATAAGACATTGCCTTTGTTTTTGTTAAGAACTTTGTTGAGGTATAATTTGCATACCATAAAATTCACCCAATTTTACTGTACAGTTCAGTGATTTCAGTTCAAAGCTGTGAAACAATTATTAACTCAATTCAATTTTAGAACATTTCCATCCCACCAGAAAGATTTCTGTGCCCAGTTGTAGTCACTCCCTGTTCCTACCCTCTCTGTCTCCATAGAGTTGCCTTCTCTGGGCAGTTCATGTAAATAAATAAAGATCTATGTGTATGTGTATATATATATATATATATAATTTTTTGCATATGTCTTCTTTCACCTAGCATACTTTTTTGAGAGTCTCATGCTGTGGCGTGTTTCAGTAGTTTATTCCTTTGTATGGCTGAGTATTCCACTGTGTGGATATGCCACATTTTATTCACCCGTCAGTTGGCGCACATTTGCATTGCTTCTACTCTGGCACTATAATGAATGATGCTGCTATGAACATTAGCATACAAGTCTTTGTGTGGAAATATGTTTTCACCTTTCTTTTGGGTTGATATCTAGAAGTGGAATTGTATTTGTGCTTTTGTCTTTTTAAAGAAACTTTAAAAAACCACCACCATTGTAGGCTCATGCACACACACTCATTTTCCTCTTGCTGTGGTACTATTGGGACTTGGAGAAAAATGTATATTGTTCTTCATCTTTGAACTTGTTTTAAAAATTATTAATGGCAGCCAACACAAGGCTTTTTGGTTCTTGGGTATGAGTAGCTTAAGTTTGTATGTGGCAAAATTGAACTGAAAAATCAGATTTTCTTTTCTTTTTCCTTTTTTTAACTAGGCTCGAGAACCTTTAACAAGAGCACGAAGTGAAGAAATGGGAAGGATCGTACCAGGACTGCCTTCAGGCTGGGCCAAGGTAAAACTCAAAATCAGCACAGAAATAAATAACATGGTTAAAAAGCCCTTTTTTTATTTATTTTACATCTTCTCTAATGCAGAGTCAATTCTGTTTCTTCTTTGTAGAGGGAAACATAGCTCGTTTCCCTAATTACTGCAGGGTTAGATTTCTCAGTATCCAGCCTGTGATGCTGGCTACAATGTGTCAGCATTCCTGGTCTCTGTCATTTAGAAACAGTATGTTACTTTAAAACCTAAAGTTCTTTGGAAACTTAATTATACAAGTGATTATCACTATTTTACTTAAATTATTTTATCCAAAAGCAAATTTAGCAGAGGAAAACTTTAGAGTGATTTTTTTTTTTTTTTTTTTTTTTTTGGTGAGGAAGATTGGCTGAGCTAACATCTCTTGCCAGTCTTCCTCTATTTTGTATGTGGGATGCTGCCACAGCATGGCTTGCTGAGCAGTGTATAGGCCTATGCCTGGGATCCAGACCCACAAACCCTGGCCTGCAGAAGGAGAGTGCACAAACTTAACCACTACAACACTGGGCCAGCCCTGATGAGTGATTTTTCTTGTTCATGTAATGGTCCTTGTTTTTTGACCTGTTTTCTTTTTTCTTTCCCATCTAAGTTTCTTGACCCCATCACTGGAACTTTTCGTTATTATCATTCACCCACCAACACTGTTCATATGTATCCACCGGAAATGGCTCCTTCATCTGCACCTCCTTCCACTCCTCCAACTCATAAAGCCAAGCCACAGATTCCTGCAGAGCGGGACAGGGAGCCATCCAAACTGAAGCGCTCCTACTCCTCCCCAGACATAACCCAGGCCATTCAAGAGGAAGAGAAGAGGAAGCCAGCAGTGACTCCAACCGTTAATCGGGAAAACAAGTAAGTTTATCCTAACTCCTAGAACTTGAATAATCTGCTGTATATGAAAACTTCTGCTCGAAACATATCAGCTTATTAATGTCAGGGAGTCAGAAATTTCTGTGGATGGCTGTGCCAGCTGTTGTTATTTACCACAGAGGAAAAAGGAAATGAATGGATTAAATGTCCTTGGTTTTTCTCCAAAGTGCTAATTTAAATATATCAAAGAAGATTATAAGTATTAATGTAGATATAAAAGTATAAATGTTATTATATTTTAAGGCAGCATGCTATAGACGTCCTAGAAGTTTTCCATAAACCTCTTGTGGTCCCTAAATCTTCCTTTGAAGACGATAATTTATAGGATTGTTGAGTTTATCTTGTTACAGCTCTCAAATTCCAAACTTTTTTTAGCTCCGTCAGTAATGTGGGAGCAAAAAGTATTAAAATAACAAGCCTTGTAGTGTGTGTCGGCTCCTAATCCTTATTCTGTTCTCTTTTCCTGCAGTGCATTTCTGTTCACAACTAGTGATCAATAAGTTCATTTAAGTTTCCCAAGACAGTATCTCATTTAGGTATATTCCCAGCTTTATCTCTTTTTGAATATGCTAATGCTCCTGGCTTACGATTAATAGGGTTTTGAGGAGATAATTTTCACGTCTATGTACCACTTCTCATCTTTACTTTTTTGGGGAGGGGAGTAAATGGAAGTATGAATAAATGGGTTTGTCTTTCTGTTTATAATATACACTCTCTTAATTGCTAAAGAATTCCAACTTTGGTAGCACTCGAGAAAGTAGCTGGTATATTTTCCTCCTGAGAACGTAACCCTGCCAGGTGAGGACTTAGTTGGAGGATATCTTTTTAATTTTGTAGCTCTGGTTAAAGATTTCAGGGCTCACTATTAAAACTGGTGAAACTTAATTCCTTCCGACTTCATCATTCTTACTGAAGTTTGTTAATTTGGCAGAGTTTTAAAGACTATCACATATGCAGTTCAGGTATTTTTATATGTATTTAGTAAAGAAAGAGCACAAGCGTGCATGCACCTGAGCAGGCATAAAGAAAAGCTGATTGAAATATAGTTTAGTGTGTTCTCAGTGTTCCTTTCAGGGGTGGAAGTATGCTTAGGATCAATAATAATGAAAGACGTATCAGTTAAGATTTTTCTTAATGCTCTAGCATTTCTAGAAGTTTCACATATTAATCAAATACACTAAATAGCAAAAGCATTGGAGCCATTCTCTAGTCCATTGCTGTTCAGTAGACATGTTGATAGGAGCATTCTGTATCTGTGATAATGGAAATGTTCTGTATTTGTGCTGTCCAGTATGGTAGCGGCTATTTCACATTGTGGCTAGAGTAACTGAGGAGCTGGGTTCTTAATTTTGTTTATATTTAAATAGCCACCTGTGGCTACTGGCTACCATATTTGTCAGCTCAGCTCTAGACTTTAGGTAATAGTACTCAAATAACCTTTGCCTACTTTAGTATCTTCTCCACGGTAATATATGTTTTTTTTTTGATTCCTTGTTTGGCATTCTGGTTGAGTTCAAGTTTAGTAATGCTAAACTTTCCAGAATTATTTAAAGGAGTTTGAAAGAGCCTTCTCTACTAGAAGACTCTAACTCTTGAGAAGCCAGAGAATCTGTCTCAGGGTGTCTATAAGAACCATGGACCCACATAAGAGGTTAAAGGTTTTTGTTTCCTGGGAGGGTCACAGAACATAACGAGTGTTACCTAGATACTGAAAGACCCACCACCTTAGAAGTGAACTATTTACGAAATTACTTTGTCCTGTGGTGCAGATGCTGAAGTTTGCTGCCATTTGTAGTATGAACCTTACTTTCAGATGCTTTGCCTCTTGAGACATCTTGTTCGCTTTTGAGACATCTTGTCTGCTTTTTCTTCCTCAGGCCAACAGGCTACCCTAAAGCTGAAATCACAAGGCTTTCTGCTTCTCAAATTCGGAACCTCAATCCTGTGTTTGGAGGATCTGGACCAGCTCTCACTGGACTTCGTAATTTAGGAAATACTTGTTACATGAACTCAATCCTGCAGTGCTTGTGTAATGCTCCACATTTGGCTGATTATTTCAACCGAAACTGTTACCAGGATGATATTAACAGGTAAATTTCCTACTTTTTACAATATAATATTAAAAGGGTAATCTAACCACACTTCCTTACCACCCAGCTCCAGAGAAGTCAAATTAGGAAAGGAGAATGTAGAGGAAAGCCTCCTCTGGCTGGTAAAGGACAGACAGGAAGGGAGCAGTGCAGGGGGCAGAACCTCCCTGTCAAGAACTGGAGCCTATTTGGCTGCGGGGCCAGCACCCAAAAAGAAGCAGGTTGAAGGGGTGTGATCAAAGTAAGATTCAGATGAGTATTTGGCAATAAACCTGTGACTAAGTAAGTATTTTAGTGTAGGATTACAGTATGTGAATAGTTTAATGTTGACATCAAGAACCCACTGTGCCTTGACTTCTTAAATTTTCCTCTATTGCTTTTTTTTCTAACTTCACTTTTATTTGCAAAGGTCAAATTTGTTGGGGCATAAAGGTGAAGTGGCAGAAGAATTTGGCATCATCATGAAAGCTCTGTGGACGGGACAGTACAGGTATATCAGTCCTAAAGACTTTAAAATCACCATTGGGAAGATCAATGACCAGTTTGCAGGATACAGCCAGCAAGATTCACAAGAACTGCTTCTGTTCCTAATGGATGGTCTCCATGAAGATCTAAATAAAGTAAGAAATTCGATTTTTCTGAGTCTTAAAGGCTCTTTAGGGTTGCTCCACACTATAATTGCTTTTGTAGCAATTTAAAATTGTAGTTGTGCCAAGGCATCAGACAATAAAACAAATGTATGTCTAATATTTGAAAAGAAGTATATTCAATTTGTATTTACTCACTAAAATGTTAACAGGTGGCGTTGTGAGAGATTTGTAAATGTTAAAATAGTTGTTGGAGATAATTGTATTTGTGACCCACATGTATGTGACAGTGAAATCATAAACATGATTTTCTCAAAGATGAGCTATAGACAGCCTGAACATCTTTATTTGTGTTCATTATATTTCTATATTATATATTATTGCATATTTTATATATTATATTATGTGTATATTATACTATATCCTATTCTTAATTCCTTTTTCTGAAATAAGAATTACTGTGTGTAACCAGATGACTCATGAGAAAAGTTACTGTTGAAGCATGTATTTGTGCATAAATGACCAGTCTCCCTTTGTATACTATGGCTTGTTTTTAGCACCAAGCTCTCCTCTCTCTTTCAGATACCTTTGGGATCACCATTCTTACCACTGAACATATATATATACACATATATACACACATACATATATTTTATGTACATATATATGTGTGTGTCCATCCATGAGACTAGGACAGTAAAAAAACATCTGTCTAGTTGTAGCCCTAACAACCAGCTATATGTGGGATATCTTATTCAAAACCAGTCTTCTCAGCTTTTTAAATAAACTTTATTAAGAAATTCTAACAAGTCACACTCTTTTAATAAAGTGGGGTTTTGGTTTTTTGGGGGAAGTTTTTTTGGCTAGAATTTTTTTGTAGCACTTAACAAGATTAGAATTCCTTTATGAAAAGAGCCAGAAGTGTTTCTAAATTTGCAGAGTGTTTGTACACATTTTGTTTGTACACATTTAACAGTGTTTCAATTTTATATTTAAATGTTGACTTTGAGATATTAATGTAGAGTTTAAATAATCTTGTTTCTAGGCTGATAATCGGAAGAGACATAAAGAAGAAAATAATGATCATCTCGATGACTTTAAAGCTGCAGAACATGCTTGGCAGAAACACAAGCAGCTCAATGAATCTATTATTGTTGCACTTTTTCAGGGTCAATTCAAATCCACAGTACAGTGCCTCACCTGTCACAAAAAGTCTAGGACATTTGAGGCTTTCATGTATTTGTCTCTACCCCTAGCATCCACGAGTAAATGTACATTACAGGTAAGTTTAAGATTGAGAGGAAATGATTTGTTGAGTTAAAATGCTGTCTATGTGCATATACAAATGTGCTTTTATTCAGCAATTTAAAAAAAATTTTCCCTTTTTAAGGATACTTTCCTATTAAATATTCTTTCAGAGTTGATAAATAATATGTTTTTTAAAATTTGTATTTTGAAGAAGTTTTATAAGTTGATTTCGAAAATTGTATATTGACTTTAATATAGGTCCACTTTTTATAAGAGTTTGCTCTACATGGGGATAGGAGGGAAATATGCTGTTTTCCACACAACAGTAATGTGATTTCAATAGCTTGTTGATAGCTTTAGTCCTAGCTTCCTCGAGAATATCATTTCTTCCAGCAAGACTTCCCTGAGCCGCCAGGGCGTTCATGTGAGCTCTCAGGACACGCAGTACTGCTCACCACGCTCTGCTGTCACCGTTGGCTCTCCTGTCTGCGTTCCTCCCTAGATTATAAACTTGGTGAGGGCAGGAACTTTTGTTCTAGTTTACTGTTGTAGCCCTCACACCTGGCAGAGTCACTTACTGCATAGATGCTCAATGCTACAGTGTGGAAGAAATGACTTAATGAGTACCTGCTGCTTGCTTTTGCTTCCAGGATTGCCTTAGGTTATTTTCCAAAGAAGAAAAACTCACAGATAACAACAGGTTCTACTGCAGTCATTGCAGAGCTCGGCGGGACTCTCTAAAAAAGATAGAAATCTGGAAGTTGCCACCTGTCCTTTTAGTGCATCTGAAACGGTAAAGGGGACAGATTTTTCTACCTATTTAGTACAATGTAGATGAAGAAATTTCCTTTAGTCACTTCCTTGTACTGCCTGCTAAGGGTGCATAACAAAGGAAGACTACCTGGTTAGGGTGTCTCTAGGGAAATAAGGCAGAAATCCAGTTCACCTTCGTGTTTGCAAGAACAGATGACAACACCACTCTTTCATGTAATTCCGTCTTGAAAAATCAATGAAACTAAATGATTGCATTTCAAATATAAAAAATTTAAATCATTGCAAATATCAAGTGAAAATGTATAAAAATAATGTTATACGGTATAACTCTAACACAAATTATTAGCAGATAAAATTTATCATTCAAACAATGAACTAAACATAGCAGGATTTAATCCTGTGCTGAAAATAAAATAGGATTTTTTGTTAATTCTTTTTTTTTAGTCATTTTATTAAGGTCATAATGGTTTATAACATTGTGTAATTTCAGGTGGACATTGTCATATATCAGTTTCTGTATAGACTACATCATGCTCACCACCAGTATCTAGTTTTTATCCATCACCATGTATATGTGCCCCTTTACCCTTCTCACCCGCTCCTCACCTCCTTCCCCTGTGGTTCTCCTTATTTATGTGTTTATCTTCCACATGAGTGAAATCAGTGTTTGTATTTCTC
Organism: Equus asinus; assembly: GCF_041296235.1. NCBI lineage: Eukaryota > Metazoa > Chordata > Mammalia > Perissodactyla > Equidae > Equus > Equus asinus. The sequence goes on along the minus strand of NC_091791.1, from coordinate 146,840,595 downwards.
TGTCTGGTTTATTTTGCTTAACATAATACCCTCAGGGTCCATCCATGTTGTTGCACATGGGAGAATTTCATCTTTTTATGGCTGAATAGTATTCCATTGTATATATACCACATCTTCTTTATCCATTCATCCATTGATGGGCACTTGGGTTGCTTTCATGTCTTGGCTATTGTGAATAATGCTGCAATGAACATAGGGGTGCATAAGTCTCTTTGTATTGTTGATTTCAAGTTCTTTGGATAAATACCTTGTGCTGGGATAGCTGGGTCATATGGTATTTCTATTTTTAATTTTTTGAGGAATCTCCATACTGTTTTCTTTAGTGGCTGCACCAGTTTGCCCTCCCACCAGCAGTTTATGAGGGTTCCCTTTTCTCCACATCCTCTCCAACATTTATTTTTTGTCTTGTTAATTATAGCCATTCTGACAGGTACAAGGTGACACCTCATTGTAATTTTGATTTGCATTTCTTTAAGGATTAGTGATGTTGAACATCTTTTCATGTGCCTGGTGGCCATCTGTATGTCTTTGGAAAAATGTCTTCATACTTTCTGCCCATTTTTTGATTGGATTTTTTGGAGTTTTTTTGAGTTGTATGAGTTCTTTATACATTTTGGAAATTGACCCCTTGTCAGATATATGATTTGCAAATATTTTCTCCCAGTTGGTGGGTTGTCTTTTTGTTTTGTTCATGGTTTCCTTTGCCTTGCAGAAGCTTTTTCAGTCTGATGTAGTCCCATTTGTTAATTTTTTCTTTTACTTCCCTTGCCCGAGTAGACATGGTATTCGAAAAGATGCTGCTAAGACCAATGTCAAAGAGCGTACTGCCTACATTTTCTTCTAGGAGTTTTATGGTTTCAGGTCTTACCTTCAAGTCTTTAATCCATTTTGAGTTAGTTTTTGTGTATGGTGTAACATAATAGTCTGCTTTCATTTTTTGCACAAGGCTGTCCAGTTTTCCCAACATCATTTATTGAAGAGACTTTCCTTTCTCCATTGTATGTTCTTGGCTCCTTTGTCAGAGGTTAACTGACCATAGATGTGTGGTTTTATTTCTGGGCTCTCAATTCTGTTCTTTCGATCTGTGTGTCTATTTTTGTGCCAGTACCATGCTGTTTTGATTACTATGGCTTTGGTAGTGTCTTTTGAAGTGAGAGATTGTGATGCCTCCAGCTTTGTTCTTTTTTTTCAGGATTGCTGTAGCTCTTTGGGGTCTTTTGTTTTTCCATATAAATTTTAGGATTGTTTATTCTATTTCCATGAAGAATGTCACTGGGATTCTGATTGGAATTACATTGAATCTGTAGATTGCTTTAGGCACTATGAGATTTTGACTGGGTTTATTTTTCCAATCCATGAGCATGGAATCTTTCTATTTCTTTATGTCATCTTTGATTTCTTTCAGTAATGTCTTATAGTTTTCAGTGTATAGATCTTTCACTTCCTTGGTTAAATTTATTCCTAGATATTTTATTCTTTTTGTTGCGATTGTAAATGGGATTGTATTCTTGACTTCTCTTTCTGCCAGTTTGTTATTAGTGTATAGAATTGCAAGTGATTTTTTGATGTTGATTTTGTACCCTGCAACTTTGCTGTACTTGTTGGTTATTTCCAATAGTTTTGTGATGGATTCTTTAGGGTTTTCTATAACAGAATGATGTCCACAAACAGCGAGAGTTTCTGTCTTCCTTTCCAATTTGGATTCCTTTTATTTATTTTTCTTGCCTAATTTCTCTGGCCAAAACCTCCAGTACTGTGTTGAATAGGAGTGGTGAGAGTGGGCACCCTTGTCTTGTTCCTGTTCTCAGAGGAAGGGCTTTCAGTTTTTCACCGTTAAGTATGATGTTGTCTGTGTGTTTGTCATGTATGGCCTTTATTATGTTGAGGTACTTTCCTTCTATGCCCATTTTATTGAGCGTTTTTGTCATAAATGGATGTTGGATCTTGTCAGATAACTTTCTCTGCAGCTCATGTGATTTTTATTCGTCGTTCATTAATGTGGTTTATGACATTGATTGATTTGCAGGTGTTGAACCATCCCTGCATCATGGTGTAAATCTCACTTGGTCGTGGTGTGTGATCCCTTTAATATATTGCTGTATTTGATTTGACGATATTTTGTTGAGGAATTCTCCATCTATGTTCGTTAGCAATATTGGCTTCTAATTTTCCTTCTTTGTGTTGTCCTTGTCTGGCTTTGGTATCAGGGTGATGTTGGCCTCATAGATTGAGTTAGGAAGTGTTCCAGCTTCTTCAGTTTTTGGAATAGTTTGAGAAGAATAGGTATTAAGTCTTCTTTGAATGTTTGCTAGAATTCTCCAGAGAAGCCATTTAGTCCTGGACTTTTGTTTTTTGGGAGGTTTTTGACTGCTGTTTGTATCTCTTCACTTGTGTATGATCTATTCAGATTCTTTATTTCTTGGTTCAGTTTTGGGAGGTTGTATGAGTCTAAGAATTTATCCATTTCTTCTAGGTTACCCTATTTGTTAGCATATAGTTTTTCATAGTATTATCTTATAATCCTTTGTATTTCTGTGGTATCTATTGTAATTTCTCCTCTTTCATTTTTAGTTTTATTTCTTTGTGCCTTCTCTCTTAGTCCAGCTAAGGTTTGTTAATTTTATCTTCTCAAAGAACCAGGTCTTAGTTTCACTGATCTTTCTATTGTTTTTTTAATCTCTATTTCATTTATTTTTGCTGTAATTCTTATTATTTCCCTCCTGCTGACTTTGGGCTTTGCTCTTCTTTTTCTGGTTCTATTAGCTGTAGTTTAAGATTATTTATTTGAGATTTTTCTTGTTTGTTGAGGTAGGCATGTATTGCTATAAATTTCTCTCTTAGTACCACTTTTGCCTCATCCTGTAAGAGTTGATATGTTCTGTTTTCATTTTCATTTGTCTCCAGGTATTTTTTTATTTCACCTTTGATTTCTTCATTGATCCAGTGGTTGTTCAATAGCCTATTGTTTAATCTCCACATATTTCCCAACTTTTTTCTTGTAGTTGATTTCTAGCTTCACAGCGTTGTGGTCAGAAAAGATGGTTGGGATGATTTCAATCTTGTTTTTTAATCTGTCCAGCCACTCTGTGTCTTTTGATTGGAGAATTCAATCCATTTACAATTAGAGTGATTTTTAATATATAAGGGCTTACTACTGCCATTCTCTCTCTCGTTTTCTGGTTGTTCTATATTTTGATTGTTTCTTTTCCCTTGTATTTCTGACTGCCATTTAAGTATGGTGGTTTTCTGTGACACTTTTCCCAGTTTTCTCTTTATTTATGGTTTGTGGCTCTGCTCTGATTTTTTGTTTAGTGGTTACCAGGAGGTTTGTATAAAAGATCTCATAGATGAAACAGTCCATTCTCTGATAGTCTCTTATCTCCATTAGCCTAAGCACGTTCCATCCCTTTCCTCTTCCCCTTCTGAGTTATTGTTGTCACAAATTATTCTTTTTTGTATTGTGAGTAAGTAGGAGGGCTTCCTTCATCATTTCTTGGAAGGGAGGTCTAGTGGTGATGAACTTGTCAGCTTTTGTTTATCTGGGAAAGCTTTTATTTCTCTGTTGTATCTGAAAGATACTTTCAGTGAATAGAATATTCTTTGCTGAAAATTTTTGTCTTTCAGTATTTTGAATATATCATTCCACTGTCTCCTAGCCTGTAAGGTGTCTGCCAAGAAATCCACTGAAAGCCTGATGGGGTTCCTTTGTAGGTTATTTTCTTCTGCCTTGCTGCCCTTAATATTTTTTCTTTGTCATAGACTCCTGCCAGTTTTAATATTATATGCCTTGGAGATGATCTTCTTGCATTGATGTAAATAGGAGTTCATGGTTTCATGTACTTGTAAGTCCAGTTCCTTCCCCAGGTTTGGGAACTTCTCAGCGCTTATTTCTTTGATCAAGCTCTCTGCCCCTTTCTCCCTCTTTTCTCCTCCTGGAATACCTATAATCTTTATGTTGCTTTTCCTAATTGAGTCAGATATTTCTTGAAGAATTTCTTCATTTTTTTAAAATCTTAGTTCTCTCTCCTTCTCCACTTGAAGCATTTCTGTATTTCTGTCTTCTAATTCACTAATTCTGTCCTCCAAACAGCTCTGTTTTTTATGGTTTCTACCTTATTTTTTATCTCATTAATTTTCTTGTTCATCTCCAGAATTTCTGTTTGGTTTTTTTCTAGAGCTTCAATCTCTGATGAAGTATTCCTAATGTTATTGAGCTCATTGAACTGTCTGAGTTTTCTTGTAACTCAATGAGTTTCTTTATAACAACTATTTTGAATTTGCTGTCATTTAGACTGTAAACTTCTGTGACTTCAGGATGGGTTTCTGGAGACTTGTCTTTTTCCTTCTGCTGGGAAGTGTTACTGTTGCTCTTCATAGTGTTTGATGAGTTGGTCCTTTGCTGATGCACTTGTGGTAGTATCAGGTCACAGGTTCCACCTGCCACCACTGGGGGCCAGGGGATGACAGGAGCTGTGTTTTCTGATCTCATGCCATCTGCTGGTAGCTGTGCTGGTAGCACCGCTCTCTGTTTGCATGGGCTGGCGACAGCCACTTAGCAGGTTGTGTTCACACAGGCAGGGCTGCTGCATTCGCAGGTGGTTCGGCTGAGCTACTGCGCTTGTTGGGTGGGGCACTTATGCTGGGACTGAGCTGCTGCCACTTGCTGGAGAGCGTTCCCACAGGCAGGGCCGCTGTGGTTCATTGAGCACTCCTGCAGGCCGGGCTGCCACTCTGAAAGCGTTCACACACAGGCCAGGCTGCCCCACGTCCACTTACAGTAGCACTGGGCCGGCCCCTCTGTGAGGATCCATGACCTGGCTTGCTGCCACCAGGGAGAGGAAGGGATGTGCTCACCTAGTTCCACTGCCTCCTGGGGATCCAGGCCACCCACCTTCAGAGGTATGGCCGCAATGCCATTGTTGAATGCAGACATGTTTTTGTCCAGATTTTTCCAGCTGATGAAAAAGATCTAGCCCTGTAGTGGTAGAAGGACTAATGGTGAAGTTGTGAAACGCATCCCAGGATTTTTGCTCTGATTCTTTCGTCTATTTGTAATCTATCTGTGGAGCGATAACTTGGAGTCATTTTTTTGAAAACCTTTTTAAAAGGAAGTTTCATCTTTTTATTGAGAGCTGTAGTTTTTGTTTCAAAGAAAGCATTTCTATTTTAATTTGTTTCATCTTGTGTTATTGGAGATTCTTAGGCAGTTACTTATGTTAATTTCAACATTGACATGTTCAAATTCCTCTTGTGTAAACCAAACAAAAGCTTATTATATCTGTTGTCCTTTTCTTCTTCTTGAGGATTGTGAAGGTATAAACATTCTATAAATGATTACACATTTGTTCTGTTAAAATTTTTAATGCTGCATATTGCTCTTGGAGACTATCTAAAAATATAAATGGTTCAGAATTCAATTTTTAAAAGATAATTCTGAAATAACCATAATACACCAACTAAAATACCAGTATTTTGGTGTTTAAAGCAGCAGAGTGTGCCAGGATAATGGAGTGCCATTCTTTCAGTCACTAGTCTTCATGCTTGCAGTTTCCAGCTGTATTTTCCCCAGACATATAAGTTTAAATCTCAAGCAGCTGTCCTCAGTCTTTCCTCCATACTTTGTGGTGCTTAGCATTATAAATATGGCTTTTCAGACTTTCTATCTCTGTAGAAGATTCATCTAACAGTTCTAACTGGCTTAAGGATAAAGGGACCAAGGTGTGGCCCTGCCTCCACCACTCTAGGTGTTTGACCTTGGGCAAGTCATGTAATGTCTGTGTGCCTCAGTTTCCTCATTTGTAAAATGGAAATGAAACCAAATGTCTTTAACAGGTCCCTGCACTACAAAAATTCTGTGTGTGTGTTTGAAATGGATTTTATGATTCTGGCTAAAAAATCTAGATTGTTAATGAATGAATTAGAGTTCATTCTGATGTCTTTGGTCTGTCAGTATAATTGCTATAATATTTTGCTCTATAGTTTCTCCTACGATGGCAGATGGAAGCAGAAATTACAGACATCTGTGGACTTCCCATTAGAAAATCTTGACTTGTCACAGTATGTTATTGGTCCAAAGAACAATTTGAAGAAATACAATTTGTTTTCTGTTTCAGTAAGTATCTTATTGAACTAAATACTTTTTCTTTTGACACAAACTAAAAAAACAAGAGTTTCAAGTGGTTCCTTACCTCTTAGGAAAGGAAGAACAATGTAAAGCTTTGAAATTAGAGATAGATTTTAAATAATTCAATTTGCACTAATTTTCTGTCTTGTTTGACACAGAATCACTACGGTGGACTGGACGGAGGCCACTACACTGCCTACTGTAAAAATGCAGCAAGACAGCGGTGGTTTAAATTTGATGATCACGAAGTGTCTGATATCGCCATTTCTTCTGTGAAATCTTCAGCAGCTTATATCCTCTTTTATACTTCATTGGGACCACGAGCAATTGATGTAGCCACATAAGGAGAAGCAGGTTATAAGCTAGTTATCTTTTAAAAGGCTGAGCGACACAACTCCTGAAATGCTTATAAAGATACTGGATGGCTATAGCTGGCCATTTAGAGGAATTCTAGGACAGTGGGAGTTGTGTTACTATCACCATATATTTCAGGTCAGTGCTATTATCAAAAAACTGACTAATGACATTTAACAAGTATTGCAGTAAGCATTCCTTACAGGTACCATTTAATTCAAAACAAGTTTTTTAGTTTGCTCCAAAGTTAAAATAACTAGCTAAGCATTATTATTCTACTGGTGTAGAAACCATTGTATCCTTTATTTTCCTTTTCACTGTTATGGCCTTTTCACATTTCTAAACCCCAGCTTGATCCTATGAATACTGCAGAATGATGTAAAGCAGATAGGAATGTATGTGTATATATTTATTGCACACTTGCACATCAAATCGATGTACATAGTATAATATGTGGTCCTTCTGTGAAGCCTAGAACTCAGAGGATTGCTTTTTTTTTTCTTTTGGCCTATGAGTACAGTGCTTTCTTAGGGAAATGACAGGGCAAAGCTATTTTTCTGTTAGCTTTGGGCTGTATTTGTGCACTAAATCTTTACTCTAAAAAAATAAATGGAAACTTTTCTTTAATTTTTTAAAATGAGAATTTTCATTTACACCTACATTAAAATCTTAATGAGAAAAATCATTTAAAACGTTGTAAGTGTTCTGTCTTTAATTTTATATTATCAAACCTAGGACAGTAGCACTGCAGACTTGATACACACACACTCTTTATCCCACTGCATTGACTTCATATTCAGTTTACTTTTCCTGTTGCCTCAGGACTTGATTCCACTCTTCCTTCAACTTGACCCAGAACTGCATATAGCACTTAGGATTCTCAGAGCTGGGAGTCAAAATAAGATATAACTTAACACCCAGCCTTATTCTATCAAGAGTAGTAAAATTGTTAGGATTAAGATAAAAGGGGATTGAGTCAGGCAAAGTGAACTGCATTACAAACCCCATTTTTACAAAGTGATGTATTAAAAGGGATAGAGGAGTTTAAAATTTATCATTTACATCAGGGACTCAGTTGCTATAGATGAAGTCAATAAAAACACTCTGAATAAAAGTAAAATTCTAAAGGTGTTTCTAAAAGATGTCGCTGCTAGTGGACTCGCAGCCAGAAGATGAAAGGATGGGTTTTGAACTGTAAAGTGACAACTTTTCATGTTCTACAATTAGTCTAAGGGACTTACAGTGTCTTGGCTAAGTTATCTAATCAATTAAATATTTTCAAGTCACATTCTTAAGTGCACAGAGCCACTTCAACAAAAGTTATTTTGGTTTAGCTCCATGAAGTTATCTTTGGAAAATAGTTTCTTGGATATATATGATTATGAAATATTTTATGATAAAAATCCACCCTAATAAACATTAAATTTTGAAGCCTGAACTCAGTACATAACCTGCAGTGCTTTGAAGGCCCCATCCATTAGCAGTGCGGCATTTTCGTGCTGCCTTTTTCAATGGACCAGGACCCATCTTCTTTACTACAGACTTATAAAAAGATTGCATAATATTCCAGAAAGACTTAAAAATGGCAGTGATACAAGTAAGTTGCACGAGTTTAATGACAAAGCAAAACTTCAGTACCAGTTTCTGATTGCTTGTTTTGCAATTTTCAGGAAACACCATTTTTCTAGCTCTTGCATTTTTGTGTGGGTATAGAAAAGGGCTGGCAGCTATAGAACAGGAGATATGCTGTAGCGGTTTGAACTGAAGTATCTGGAATCTCACTGACTCGTGTGTCATCAAAGCTGTACCAGGCGTGGGTCACTGAGTTCTTGCAGAAAGCTGTGTAGTGGCCGCCATCCAGATCACCAAAGTGGTTCTAGGGGAGGAAGGAATTTCAGACTTAGTATTCACATGCTATTGAAACAAAAAAGGTAAAGCCAAAAAATATTTTTCCTTATTAATTGTCTCTAATAATTAAAAGGAAATGATAATTTTGTTAAATCATACATATCACCTGATTGCTATATTGCTTTTCATTTCATTGAACTGCTTATATATTGTGCCCATTGACTATCTAACAGAATCTGTGAATGAAATAGGATAGTATTTAGTAGTATCTAGTATTTATCAGTTAATACTTACCGAACATTAACTGTACATAGACTACTAAACATTAAAGGAAATTTTAAAGTAAGTAAAAAGATAATCATCTTTCCTAAATGAGCTTATAGTTTAATTTTGAAGATAGATAGGCTAAGATAGATCTGAAAAAAGGCATTTAACATTGGAACAAGACATCTAAACAACTGCATATTGCTACTACACAATTTAAGCAGGTTGTGCAGCAACAGCTCCCTCAGTCACCTAGAGTCCAAGAGGAACCCATTCCATTCTCTTTTTCCTGCATCTTTGCTAACCCTGTAAAGGAATGTTTGAACAGACACTGGAGAACCTCACTTCTCAGAAGGTGGCATGTTGAAGAGCAAGGGTCAACAAACCATTTGCCCATGGGCCAGATCCAGCCCACTGCCTGTCTTTGTATGGCCTGTGAGTTAAGAATACATTTTATATTTTTATATGGTTGAAAAAAATTAAATGAATAATATTTTGTGATGTGAAAATTATGCGAAATGCAAATTTCAGTATCTTTAAATAAAGTTTCATGGGAACACAGCCATGCTTGTTCGTTTATGTGTTTCAGTGGCTACTTTCACACTACAACAGTAAAGTTGAATAGTTGCAGTAGAGACCATATGGCCTGTAAAGCCTAAAATATTTACTCTCTGGACTTTTACAGAATAAGTTTGCTGACCCCTGGTGTAGAGGGAAGAAAATGGATTTTTATGGTCAATTCTGACTGTCAGTTCAGCTCTAATACTACCCAGTGACCTTAAGGAAATTATTTCACCTTTCTGAGCTTTAATTCCTCCATCTATGAAAATGGGGTAATAAGACCTGTCTTGTATTATACAGCTATTATCAGGTATCTCTTACATTATAGAGCTAGCACATAGGAATTAACTTATTAAATGTTCCCTTAGCTTTATCTTCCACACCTTTCTCCTTACATTTTAGAGAAATATCCCAGAGCTGACAGGTAAAGATCCAGGCTCTGGTCCTGGTCCTGGTCCTTGCCATGTGATTTTAAGCTGACATGCTCCAGCTTTCTTCTCTATAAAATGGTACCCATAATCGTGTGATGTTATGTGATTGAGAAAAACAACATCTGGTGGGTATGTAGTGCCCAGAAGATGAAGCAAGCTTCTGAAGTGATTGGACCACAGCTGGAGTATTCACGTTCAGTTGTGATGACAATGTAAAAACAAGATACAGAAGAGGGTGAAGCTTCTTCTTAGACTTCCATTTCCAACACTTAACAGCTAGGCTTAGTTACAAAACTGTAAGAAATGCTGGATTAAACATGGTAAGCGCCCTTTGGAATATACTTTAAAGACTGTGTAGTTAGAGTAAGCCCCAGGGGCCAAAACTGAGGCAATAAGAGTCGCATGATGTGTGGTTGATGCCGTGACTACCCAAAGACAGTTCCTGGTCTAACCAGGGTGCTTAGGTTTTAAAGGTCACACAAGGACAGGAGGTAAAGTCTTAGGTCCCTGCAAGGTGAGGAGTTGGATTGAGATCCACACACATGCCAGGACTCTGAAAGAGACTCGCTCTCAATTAAAGGATAAACTAGTGGGGATAATCCATCCTTTAGTGCTTGTCTTAGCTTAGGCTCTGGGTGCAGAGACTAAAAGTCATTCCTGGGAATTTGTTACTGCAGACCCGCCTTCTCATTGGTTTGGGATTCAAATTTACACTACCTATGTGGTCTCAGAATCTTGTGAGTTTAATGTAAGAAGTATTTTGGGGGCGTTTTGCAGATGGAAAGAGTTCCTTTCTGGATTGATGCACCTTAATTAGGCACAGGATACCCACATATAAAACCCCCATGATGTTGAGCTCAAAACTACAGAACAAACAAGGAAATGGTTCACCATAAGTAAGGGTCAGAAGGCAATAAATAGCAAGGTTAAACCCCCAAGGACTTTAGATAATGGAATTATCAGATAGAGACTGCAAAGTATACTTAAAATTGTAGACACTTAAGAAGGAAACTAATTTTAAAAAACTAGAACTTCTAGAAATGAAAAATATAATAACTTGAAATTAAAAATTTAGTGTAGAGAGGCCAGCCCTGTGGCCAAGTGGTTAAAGTTCCACACACTCTGCCTCAATGGCTCAGGTTCGTGGGTTCGGATCCTGGGCACAGACCTACTCCACTCATAAACCATGCTGTGGAGGCACCCCCACGTACAAAATAGAGGAAGATTGGAGCAGATGTTAGCTCAGGGACAATCTTCCTCACCAAAAAAAAATGTAGTGTAGAGATTAAATAGTACATAGAATTGAAGAGAAAAAGAATAAACTAAAAATGAATTTGAGGAAATCACCCTGAATGCAGTAGTGATGGAAAATTGAATGAGAAGATGCAGTATATGCCTAGCAGACATTCTAGAAAAGGGGACTAGACAGTAGAGGAGCAAGACAATATTAAAAGTGATAGTGACTGAAAAATGAAAGACACGGATCTGCAAATTTAGGAAATACAACAAACCAAGGATAAGTTAAAATAATACAGAAGATCGACAAAAGCAAAGAGAAAAATTTTTTAAGTAACCAGAAAGAAAAGATTGCCCAGGAAAGACTGATAACATGATGGTAGAACTTCTCCATGGCAGCCACAGAAACCAGAAATAAAATAGCTTCAAAATGATGAAAAATAATTGTTAATCTAGAATTTGGTTTCTAGTTAAATTACTCAAGAATCAAAGTGAACTAAAGACTTCTTCAGTCAGAGATTGGGAGACTAGGATAACAGACCCTCACTGACAAGTCTACTGAAATATATCCCTCATGAATAAATGAATAGAGATGGAAGAAATGATATAATATAGCAAAAAAATTGGGAAAGAGCCTGGTAAATCTAACCCAACATGAACTGTATAAAATCATGATAAATGTCTACTTTGGAGGCACAGTAGTCTCCCCTTATTTGCAGTCTCGCTTTCTTCAGTTTCACTTACCTCCAGTCAACAGTGTCCAAAAATATTAAGTGGAAAATTCCAAAAATAAACAATTCATAAGTCTTAAATTGCACACCATTCTGCATAGTGTGATGATATCTCACACTGTGCTACCCAGGACACGAATCGTCCCTTTGTCCAGTGTATGCAGGCTGTATACACCACCTGCCCATTAGTCACTTAGAAGCCGTCTCGGTTATCAGATCGACTGTGGAGTTACTGCAGTGCTTGTGTTCAAGTCAACCTTATTTTACTTAATAACAGCCCCAAAGCTCAAGGGCAGTGATGCTGGCAATTCGGACATTCCAACAAGAAGTTGTAAAGTGCTTCCCTTAGGTGGAAAAGTGAAAGTTCTCAACTTAATAAGGAAAGAAAAAAATCGCATGCTGAAGTTGCTAAGATCTATGGTAACTTTTATTACAGTATACTGTTCTAATTGTTCTATTATTAATTGTTAATCTCTTACTGTGCCTAATTTATAAATTAAGCTTTATCACAGGTGTGTAATGTATAGGAAAAACCTAGTGCATATAGGGTTCAGCACTAGCCGCAGTTTCAGGCATCCACGGGGGGTCTTGCAGTGTACCCATGCAGCTAAGGGGAGACCACTGTAGATATAAAAAAGTTAAAACTAGAATGCAAGAGAGCAATAGTAGTAGTTCGATCATCAGAACAATGTTCTAAGATCCTTCCATTTTTTGAGAGAAAAGGACAGGGATCTTAATTAACTTTAGGTTTTAAGTCAAGTATGGCAGCTGAAGTTTTAAGGCTAATTGGAAAAGAATCTAAATAATATGTATAACCTCCAAAGCTGTAGAGGGAAAATAAAGAAAACTATCAATTTAGTACTAGACAAGAAAAAGGGGGGAGATGACTAGAGAAATCAGATTAAGGACACAAGATGACAACAGAAACAAATGCAAGTTTATTATTTGTTCAAATATAAGGAAATATGCTAAACTTAGAGATTGACAGGTTGGATTTTTAAAATTCAGTTCTATGCTTTACACTATTTAACATTCAGAAATCAGAAAGGTTAAATTTAAAGGGATGGAAAAAAGATAGAGTAGGTAGATACTACAAAAAGAAAGCTGGAATAGCTACATAAATATCAGTTAAGATGGACTTAAAGACAAAAAGCATTATAAATGATACAAAGAGTCACTTTATAATGAAAAAAGGTTTAAGACACCAAAAGATTATAATTCTAAACAATGCACCTAATAAAATAGATTTATTAAAAAAAATTGACAACTCTGGGGCTGGCTCTGTGGCCGAGTGGTGAAGTTCGAGTGCTCCGCTTTGGTGGCCCAGGGTTTTGCCAGTTCGAAGCCTGGGCGCAGACATGGCACCACTCATTAGGCCACGCTGAGGCGGCGTCCCACATGCCACAACTGGAAGGACCCACAACTAAAAATACACAACTATGTACCGGGGGACTTTGGGGAGGAAAAAAAATAAAATCTTTTAAAACAAAAAAATTTACAACTCTGAGGAAATTTTGACTAGTATACCATCATAATGGTATATATTTATTATATACTATAAGATATATATATATTTATATCTAAGATAATAAAGAATGACCAAGTTATATTTAGCTCAGCAATGCAAGGGTAGTAAAATTAGAAAATCTATAAATGGAATTGACAATATTAACAAATTTAAAAGGGTTCACAGGCGCCATCTCATCTCAGTTACTGTGGGAAAAAAGATTTAATAAAATTCAGCACCTTTGCAAACATGCACAAAAACTGTTAGCAAACCACAGTAAAAGGAAGTATCCAAAACCTGATAAAGTGTAGGTATTAAAAACTTACAGCGTGTCATTCTTGATTATTCTCTTTAAAATGGAGGGGAAAAAAGACTCCAACACATTTCTTTCAACTATCAATTAATCAAACAGACAAAAAATATTAGTATAGAGGTAGCTTTGAACAACCCAAGCTAAGTTCCATGACATAAAGAACATAGCTCCTATAAATAGAAACACACAAGTCTCAACAAATGTAAAAGGATGTTTCATACAGATTATAATCTTTAAACACAAATACAATAAAATTAGCAGTCAATACAAAAAGATATGCCTCCAAAATTCTCATACTTTTGGAAATTTAAAAAAAACATAAATTATTATAGTGAATAGTAAGTCATAATGTAAATTATAAAAACAAACAGTAATGAAAATGCTATATCAAAACATAGGATGCTATATCTGAGACTGTCTTTAAAATAGTATGGTGCAGGGAGGGGAGTATTACAGATGAGTTGATCGCACATCTATAAAGCTGGGTGATGGATGCATGAGGTTCATTATACTGTCCTCTCTATTTTGTATATGTTTGAAACATTCCATAATCGAAAAGGTGGTAGGCAGTGAAAGTGGTATCTAGAGAGACATTTGTAGTTTTAAATGCTTACATTTGAAAGAACAGACTGAATGCTAATGAAGTAAGCACCCAATTTAAAATATTAAAACATAAGAGAATAAACCCAAAGTAGAAGGAAAGAGATAGTAAAATAAGAATAACTAACAAAGCAGAAAAGAAAGATGTAATAAGGAAGATTAAAAAGGCAAAACTTGGTCCTTTGAAAAAACTTAAATAATATGGACATTAATAAAAAGATTGATCAAGACAAAAAGAGACAAGGCAATGATAAGTCAATACAACTAGAAATGAAGAAAGCTGTTATAGCTACAGATCCAGCAGAAATTTAAAAACATTTTTTGATACCCTGAAAAACTTATGCCAACAAACTGAAAACTTCAATGAACTACACAAATATCCAGAAAATTATAACTTAAAACAACTGACGGAAGAAGAAAATACAAAGCCTGAATAGACCTACAAACGTTAAAGAAATTACATCACTAGTTAAAAATCTTCCCTCAAAGGGAACAGCAGGCCCAGATGGGTTTACAATTGAGTTCTATCAATCCTTCAAGAAACTTTTCTTTACAGACTTACACAAACTTCTGTAGTGAAGAAGAGGAAGAAAAGCTCCTCTAACTCATGAGGTCAGGATAACCTTGATACCCAACCTAGACAAAGACAGTGTGAGGAGGGAAAGCACACATCACTCACATTCAAGAGGATAGATGCAAAAATCTTAAAATGTATTAAACCAAATCCAGCAAAATATATCTAAGATAATAAATAATGACCAAATTGTACTTATCCGGCAATCCAAAGGTAGTAAAATTAGAAAACCTATAAATGTAATTGACCATATTAACAGATTAAAAGGGTTCAGGGGAGCCATAGCATTTCAATTATTGTGGGGGAAAAAGACAATAAAATTCAACACCTTTGCAGACACGCACAAAAACGGTTAGCAAAGCCAGAATAGAAGAAAGTATCCAAAACCTGATAAAGTGTAGCTTCTAAAAACTTACAGCAAGTATCAGTCTGGATTATTTCCTTTAAAATCAAGAAACAAAGGATATTCACTCAAGATGGTGATGTAGGAGGACCCTGGACTCACCTCCTCCCAGGGACACCCTGAGAAATCAACAAGGCTTGAATCCATGAGCCACACAAGGCTATAACGATCTGAGAAGGGGCTCTTAGGGGCTCACACCCTTGGATTTACCTGGCCCAGGGCTCAGTGGAGAGGCAGCCAATTGAAAGGCACCCAGACTTTATGTGAATGAGGCTCACTTGCTAATCTTAAAGCATGGGCCCAAGGGGCAGGCATCTAATTTAGCATACATCTAGGGACCAGCTAGCTGGCAGGCACTATCTTCAAATTCTCTCTGCCTTGCTCTAGCCAATGGAAGCCATCTTTCTTTCTTTTTCTTTCTCCTGGCAGGTGCTGTCTATACTCTCCCTCTGCCTCATTCCAGCAGTGGGTGCCCATCTTCATGGTCTCCCCAAGACACGCTCCAGAGTGCCATTATGTCCTGGAGGAGAGCTTTCACATACAACTGGTGGCCTAGTTTTTCTGGATGCCACCCAGGAGATGCCCCTTGCTCACCTGGCTCTGGCAGCCAGAGGGGCTTGTGTTCTTGTATCCCACAGGATTGTAACAATAAGAGAGACAGGTCTTGGCAGACTACCACTCCCAGGGAACTGCACAGACAGCAGACTGAAACATACCTTTCTGTGAAAGAGGCCTATTTGCTTGTCTAAGAGCTTTGGTCTGAGGAGCAAGCTTAGGTTTGGCTCACAACAAGGAACCAGCAGAGGTGCCCTCAGGGACATAGGTTGGTGGATGCCATCTTTCTGCTCTCCCTCTGCCTTGCTCCAGCTCACCAGTATCTTCCAGAATGTAGCTTATACATTTGTCTGGAGCCCCAATTTTTGTGACTGTTCTCCAGGGTCAGCTCCAGATCACTTGGCTATGGTGG
This sequence comes from Equus asinus, assembly GCF_041296235.1. Classification (NCBI taxonomy): domain Eukaryota; kingdom Metazoa; phylum Chordata; class Mammalia; order Perissodactyla; family Equidae; genus Equus; species Equus asinus. The sequence continues at coordinate 146,824,682 of NC_091791.1, read as the reverse complement.
CCAGGAGGGCTTATTCTTCCAGTCCCACAGGACTGTACATATTTACATACCTTCAAAGCTGCTGCCTGGACGCTTGGCATCCAATCAGCCTGAATCCAGGTGCTGACTGACATCCCCACTTTGGGGCACTGACAGGTCTTGGCACACCCTCAACTACTGGGAGCCATTAAAAATAAAACAGGCTGCTTGAGGAATCACAAAGATTTTAAGGACAACCAAGAACCAGAGCAGAGTTGACAACAAGGTTCATCTCCTACATGAGGCCACTCCTTCAAGACTGCACAAAGTGGCTGTTTCACTTAATGCATAAAAAGCAATACAGAGAGTCAAGGAAAATGAGGAAACAAAGGAATATGTTCCAAATGAAAGAACAACATGAAACCTCAGGAAAAAAACCTTAACAAAACAGAGATAAGTAATTCACCTGATAAAGAGTTCAAAGTAACAGTCATAAAGACGCTCATCAATCTTGGAAGAATTCATGAACACAACGAAAATGTCAACAAAGAGATAGAAAATATAAGGAAGTACCAAAGTCACAGAGCTGAAGAATACAGTAATTCAACTGAAAAATACACTAGAGGAATTCAACAGCAGACTAGATGAAGCAGAAGAAAGGTTCAGTGAAGTCGAAGACAGGACAGTGGAACTCACCCAATCAGAGCAGCAAAAAGAAAACAATGGAAAAAAGTGAAGACAGCTTAAGGGACTTATGGAACAACATCAAGTGGACTAATTAACATTTGCATTAAAAGGGTCCTAGAAGGACAAGAGAGAGAGAAAGTGGCAGAAAACTTATTTGAAGAAATAATGGCTGAAAACTTCCCTAACTTGGGGAACAAAAATGACATCCAGATTCAGGAAGCTCAGAGAGTTCCACATGAGATAAATGCAAAGACACCCACACCAAGACACATTATAATTAAAATGTCAAAAGTTAAAGACAAGGAGATAACCTTAAAAGCAGCAAGGGAAAAACAACTTGTTAATGTACAAGGGAACCTCAATAAGATTATCGGTAGGTTTTTCAGCAGAAATTTTGCAGGCCAGAAGGGAGTGGCACAATATATTCAACACATACTGGAGGTTCTAGCCAGAGCAGTAAGACAAGAAAAAGAAATATGACACACAATAATTGGAAAGAAAAAAACAAAACTGACATTTGCAAAGGAGAAATAGACAAATTATTAGAAATAATGAGAGTTTAACAAGGTGGCTGGAAATGGTAAAACAAAAAATCATTTCTATGTACCAGCCATAAATAGTTAATTTTTTAACATGATATTTACAATAGGCACAAAAATAACAAAGTACTTAGGAATAACTATAAGGAAAGATGTACAAGACCTCTGTGGAGGAAATTATAAAACTTTATTGAATGATAATAAAGAAAGCCCTAGATAGGGCTGGCCCAGTGGCACAGCAGTTAAGTTCACACATTCTGCTTCAGCAGCCCAGGGTTCACCAGTTCAGATCCTGGGTGCAGACATGGCACTGCTTGGCAAGCCATGCTGTGGCAGGCGTCCCACATATAAAGTAGAGGAAGATGGGCATGGAGGTTAGCTCAGGGCCAGTCTTCCTCAGCAAAAAGAGGGGGATTGGCAGCAGATGTTAGCTCAGGGCTAATCTTCCTCAAAAAAAAAAAAGAAAGAAAGAAGAAAGCCCTACATAAATGGAGAGATGTTCTATTGTTCATGGACTGGAAACTAAATTCTCTCTCAATAGTCAATGTAATGAAAATATCATAGACTTTCTTTTTTTTATTAAGGAAACTGACAAGAGCCATGAATAGTCAAAATATTCTTGAACAAAATGAGAAAGAAGTTGTGACGGCAATGGTTTAGGGGAAGGGTGGTGGTGGTTCTTGTTCTACTAGATATCAAGATTTATTTTAGAGCTATAGTAATCAAGACAGTGTGAAATTAGCTCAAGTGTAAAACAACTGACCAATAGACACATGGCCTAGAAAAGAAGGTAGCACTGTGAATTACTGGGGAAAAGAGGGTGCTAGGACATTTGGTTATTTATATGGAAAAACACCACATTTTCATAAAAAGTGCAAAACAAAAAATTTAAAACTTTTAGAAGACACAGGAAAATATCTTTGTAACTGCGGATTGGAAAGGATTTCTTAAAAGACACACAGAAAAGAACTAACTAGAAAAGATTGATATTGATGTTTCCACTAAATTAAGATGAAAAATTCTGTTCATCAGAAGTTACTATAAGACATAACAACCAAACGCAGTTTGTGAATTTTGAATAGATTCTGGTCTTTGAAAGAAATCCAGCTATATAGAAAAACATCAGAGTAATTGGGGACATTTGAAAATGGATTTACGAATAAAAGTGATAGAATTTTTAATTTTCTTACATTATAATACTGGTATCGTGTGTATGTGGGAGAAAGTGGTTAAGAGCTGCATGCTGATTTATTTATGGATGAAATATCATGATATATGCAATGAACATTTAAATATTTTAGCATAAATTTAGAGAGAGAGGAGAGGGAAAATATATTGAAATGTATACACTGGCAAAATATTAATTGTTGGATCTAGGTAAAGTATATCTCAATGTTCTGAATACAGTTCTTTCAGATTTTATGAATGCTTGCAAATTTTTATTTTAAAAACTTTGGAGAAAGCACATGCAAAGATTCTCGAGATCATTAGCCTAGGGAAATGCAACTGAAAAGCACTAGATACCACTGCACACTCAGTTGTATGGTTCAAATAAAAAGACAATAACAACTGTTAGGGAGGATATGGGAAACCTTATACATTGCTGGTGGGAATGTAAAATGGTACAGCCATTTTGGAAAACAGTTTGACAGTTCCTCAAAACGTTAAAATAAAGTTACCATATGACCCAGTAATTTCACTCCTAGGTATATACCCAAGAGAAATAACAACATGTCCACACAAAACCTGTACACAAATGTTCATGGCAGCATTATTGATAATAGCCGACAAGGAGAAACAGCCCCCATGTCCATCAGTGGATGAGGAGATCATGAATGTGGTCTATCCATACAGTGGACATCATTCAGCAATAAACAAGGATGAAGAACAGGTAATGCTAACAACATGGATGGACCTTGAAAACATGCTGAGTAAAAGGCAGTATTCACAAAAAGTCACATGTTATGTGATTCCACTTCTATGAAATGTCAAGAACAGCCAAACCCACAGACACAGGGAGTAGATCAGTGGTTGCCAGGAGCTGAGGGGAGCAGGAACGGGTCGTGGGGTTTTTTTGGAGGATGATGACAATGTTCCACAACTAGATCACTGAGGACTGCATAACTCTGAATGCACTAAAAACTACTGAACTGTACACATTTAAGGGTGAACTTTATGATTCATGCATTATCTCAGTAACTTATTTTAAGTTGGAAAACAAAAATATAGTGTACAACAAACCAACACTGAGAGCAGTTATTTGCAACATATATAACTTACAAAGAAACCGTGTCTAGAACATTTAAAGAACTCCCTTGAATGAATAAGAAAAAGAGAAATAACCCTTTTTAAAATGTTCAAAAGAGGGGCCGGCCCCGTGGTCGAGTGGTTAAGTTCGTGCACTCCTCTTTGGCGGCCCAGGGTTTCACTAGTTGGGACCCTGGGCGTGGACATGGCACTGCTTGTCAGGCCACACTGAGGTGGCGTCCCACATGCCACAACTAGAAGGACCCACAACTAAAATATACAGTATGTACCAGGGGGCTTTGGCGAGAAAAAGGAAATATAAAATCTTTACAAGAAAATGTTCAAAAGACAAATTTTCATAGAATAGGAAAGACTAATAGCAAAGAAATATGTTAAGATGCTCAAGGAAATGCAAAATCTAAGAACAAAATGAGATGTAATTTCATACCTACTATTTTTAGCCAAAAAAAAAAAAATCAAGTAGAAAATCAATGTTGTTTGCTATGTTAATAGATTAAAGGAGAGATTTAGGTCAGTTGTCCTCAAAATGTGGTCTGATGATAACTGGTAGGAATGCATATTGGTATAACCAATTTGAAAACCATTAACATTACCTAGAAAGTTAAAAATTCACATACTCTATGATCCAGGTGATTCCACCCCTAAGTATATACACTAGACAAACTCTCACACATATATATGCAATCATATCCAAGTGATGTTGTTCATAATAGCAAAAATCTGGAAACAACCAAATGTCCATCAATAAAACAATCGATAAACTATGGTACATTCACACATATCATACACTAGTGAAATTATAGCTTCATACAAAAATGTGGGTGAATCTTAATACAGCGAAAAAAGCATCTTGCCAAATTCTAAAGAGTATAATGCATTTTTATTAAGCTCAAACACAAGGAAGCAAAACAATATATTGTTTAGAGATATATGTAATAAAATGATGTCAACAGTCAAGAGAATAGTAAGTGTCAAATTCAGGATAGTGTAGCCTCAAGGGGATAAGGCCAAGGATAGAGGGAAGGAACAAAGAGACAGGCACAATTGTACTGATGATGTTTCAGTTCCTAAGTTGGGTGGTGATTTCACAGGTATTCATTTATTATGTTTCAAGATATCCATATATCTGATATATATTCTTTCATATTTATCAAATATCACATAATGACATTTAAAATAAAAATAAAATAAGAGGATAGAAAAAGAACAAACAACATCATCCAAAAGAAAGCTGGCATGGTTTTATCAGTGTCCCGACTAGACAGACATTAAGTGAAAAGTTATGATTCAGGATGAAAGATTCCTCTATCATGATAAAAGGAACAATTCACTGGAAAGAGAGAAAACTGCACCCATAGCTTCAAATTATCTAAATAAAAAATTATGATTACTGTAAAAATTGGACAAAATCACAATCTTTTAACACATGTATTTCAGTCATTAATCTTGAAAAAGCAAATAAAACTTATCAAGAGTATATAATATTTAAAGCTTTTATTTTTCCTTTTTTCTCCCCAAAGCACCCTGATACACAGTTGTATATATTTTTAGTTGTGGGTCCTTCTAGTTGTGGCATGTGGGATGCTGCCTCAGCATGGCTTGATGAGTGGTGCCACGTCCATGCCCAGAATCCGAAACGGTGAAACCCTGGACCGCCGAAGCAGAGTGCAAGAACTTAACCACTTGGCCACCAGGCTGGCCTCAAGAGCATATTTAAACAACACAATTGACAAATTATATTTAACGGACACATGGAACCCTAAACCTAATTTAAAAATTTTTGGGGGGCCAGCCCCATGGCATAGTGATTAAGTTCTCGTGCTCTGCTTTGGTGGCCCGGGGTTTGCCCGTTTGGATCCTGGGCACAGACCTATGCACCACTCGTCAAGCCATGCTGAGGCAGCGTCCCACATAGAAGAACCAGAGGGACTACAACTAGGATATACAACAATGTACTGGGGCTTTGGGGAGAAAAAAGATTTTTTTTTAAGCACACATAAAACTAGGTCATGAGTGAGTGTCAACACATACCCAGAATGGATAACATTTGGACCATATTTTCTGATGAGTGCAATTAAGTTACAACTCAGTAACAAAAAAACAACTATAAAAAAACCATGTTTGGAATTTTTTAAATGCACCTCTACATAACGAGTGCATGAAAACACAATAAATTCAAAGAAAGTAGTAGAAGAAAGGAAGAAAGGCCAGAAATTAATGAAATAGAATGCAAATAAATAATAGAATCAACAAAACCACAAGCTGGTTCTTTCAGATGACTCATAAAATAGATAAACCTTTGGCAAGATTGATCAAGAAAAGAGAGATTAGACACAGATAATATTAAGAATGAGCAAAAGGAGAACTGAGAAAACAACAGAGATGTTAAAATACCGAGAGCATAACGTGAGCAATTTTATGCCAAAAACTTGAAAATGTAAAAATAGGCAATTTTAAATATAATTTTTAAAACTGTGTTAAGGTAAAACAGAGCTTTTTATAGGATAACGTAGGTGAATGTCTTCATGATCTTTGGGAAGAGTAATTTGGGATATTTTCACACCACACAATGGAATACCAGACAACAACGAGAATGGCAAACTACAATGCCTGCAACAATGTGGATGAATGTTACATAATTCTGAGTGAAAGGAGCCAGACACAAAAGACTACACACTGTATAACTGTACTTCTATAAAGCACAGAGACTGGCAAAACCCATCCTTTCAGCAGTTGATGGTTTCTCGGACTGGAAGGGGCCCCGGTGTGGTCAGGGTGCTGGTGAGAGTCTGCCTGAGCTGTATCCTGGTCACATGGGCGTGTCCACTTTTTGAAAATTCACTGAGTTTTGCACTCATGGTTTGCATTTTTCTATATGCATGTTTTTCTTCAATAAAAAGTTTATTTTTTAAAAAATGAAGAAATAGAATTCCTTAATAAACCTATAATAGGTAAAGCAAATTGAGCCAGTATTTAAAAATCTACCCACCAAGAACAAAAATTCCAGGCTCAGATGGTTTTTCTGTTTAATTCTACCAGACTTTCAGGAAACAAGTTATTTTTATTTTATATAAGCTGTGCCAGAGAACAGAAAAGAATGGCCAACTCATTTTATGAGGCAAGAATAAGGGTGATCCCCAGAACAAAAACAGCAAAGGGCAGTATGAGAAAGAACGTTACAGGTTAGTTTCTCAATTGTGAAAATAGATATTGCAAATACGTAGAAACATTTTTAGGCAAAAAAAAAAAAAAGTAAGTAGAAAATCAATGTTGTTTGCTATGTTAATAGATATGTTAATAGATTAAAGGAGAGATTTAGGTCAGTTGTCCTCAAAATGTGGGAAATGTGGGAAAACACACACACACATACATATATATATACAAAGTTTATGTGCTGGCACATGGCAACACATTCTACAAAAAAGCAAAATATTGGAAAGAAGCTAACTGCCCAGCAGTAGGAGAAATGATAGATAAATAGATACAAGGGACTACTAAAAGCAGTTAAAATGAATGTACTAAAACTAATGTGTCAACAAGGTTTATATCATAAAAACAACACTGAGGGAAAAAATTACAGAAGAGTATGCACAGTATGGTACCAGATAAATAAAACATGCAAAACACTAGCACATAGCATGTATCGACACACACACGTGTGATAAAAGCATGAGAGCGCATGGGACTAATACGCCAAATTCAGGCTAGTGGCCCCAACAGGGAATGGAGAGGGTGGGCTTGTCAAAGATCCCAGGGGGCTCGACTTCATCTACCATATTTTATTCGTAACATCAGCAGAGGGTAGCGAGAACACAGTATATTCCGTTTTCTGTGCCTGAAATATTTCATAATTTTAAAAACAGTCTTTCTAGAAGCCGATCATTCGAGGAGGGTTGAAGGAGGCAAATATCATTAGCATATGATTGCTATTTTCAAATATCTGAAGGGACATCATGTATGAGAAAAAAAAAGATGTGTCCTGTTTTGCTAACGTGTATGTACAAGCATTTGTTAGCTATAAAGCCACATACATATTACTATCACTCCTTCAGAGGACAGAATTAAGGCAAATGGCAACCATTACAAGGGGGAAGGTCCATTTGGGCCCAACACAGAGAGACGCGCTGACAGGCAGAGGCAGCCTAATGCCTGGAGCCGGCCTGCCTGCCTGCCCTCAGATCTCGGCTCTGCCCTTTGTATTTGTAGGCGGTATGACTGGGGCCAACTATTCAACCTCTTTGCGCCTGTTCCCCAATCTGTAAAATGGGGATAATAATAAGGCCTCCTCACACGGCTATGGAGGGATTAAGTGATTATCTGCAAAGTGCTTAGGACAGTGCCTGGTACACAGCCAGCAGTGTTTGTAAAATAAATCAAACAAATCTGGCTGATTTGTGAGCTCTTCAAGGGCTCCTGCAGAGGCTGGATAAATCTCCATCAAGGACGGGGAGAAGGTACCCTCCCCTCTGGTCCAGATGAGTACTTCTCAGGCTGCCGTATGCATTCCATCACACGGGGATCTGGCTAAAGTGCACGTTCCACGTCAGAAAGTCCGGGGTGAGCCTGAGATTCTGTATTTCTAGCAAGCAGAATCGATGCTACGGGGCTCCTGGGGTCTACACCCGGAGTAGCAGGGCTCCAGATGACCTTTCCCCATGGCCAGACATCATGGTTTCAAAGATGCTTAGTTCTTATTTCCAATCAATCATCAATTTTCAGTAAATTCTAAATATATTTCTCTTTCAAAACCAACTTTTGGCCCCTCAATTAACTAATAATAATTCAAACACTAAAAGGATTGAGAATTAAGAGGAGGCTTGGGGTGATTCTTTTTATACTAATGTGTGTCTTTTCATAATGTAACTAATTACCATATAATTTTTTATAAATTCAGCTTTTTGTCTTTGGGTTTTCTTAAAGCAGAAACACTTATAATGAGAAATTAAAACAGTAAAATATAGGGGAGGCAGTTCCTGTGTCATTTTAGAATTCACATTAGAGTCTATAATTGATACGACAGAGAAGAGGATGTCACTCTAGATTCCCAGATGGGCGAGCAAGCGAAGGGAAACCACATTTGAGGACAGGGTAAATTAGAAAGAAGGAGAATGCCAAGGTTTGAAGGGAAAAGAACAAACAAAGAATGATCATTTTTTCAAAGTTTGAAGATGTGGTTCTGAGAGATGCTTAAGAGGAAAGCCAGTCGGATTAACACTTCCTATTAATTGAACAATAAACTGAATAGGCAGATTAGACCTCAGTGCACTGGAGGACACTGGTGAATCCTCCTGGGCTCTGGGGCAGCCCCACCCATCCGATATGGACACAACGGGACCCCAGGGTTCAAGCTGAAACCTGCGCGTGCTCTGAAGCAGGTGTTTCACACACTGATCCAGAACAGCAACCCGGAGAATGGCTTGGTGCTTGGGGATGACTGACGTGGGAAGTTCTGGCTGACTTGGTCTGAATCAGACTTCATGCTTTCTTTCCTTCAGAGAATCCTCATTGACTATAGCTGACTCAGAGCCGGAGGGACCCCTTAAGTGTCCTTAGGACAGCGAGTCCGTGACTATAATGTACCTCATGTGTGGGGGGCTTTGGCCATAGGGTGGCCAGTGATTATTCACTATAAAGCTATTGGAACCAACTTCTGCTGCCCCCAGAGCACAATTCACAAATTTCCCCAGATCTGAAATAGCCACTGAGTGGAGGAAAGTGAGGGGACAGTGAACAGGACATTTTATTCCTTCCCTGCCCTACTGTTCTGGGTCAGAGCAGGGAGCGCCAGCCTCCGTATTTTGTTTTCAAAAGGAGAGTACAGGAGAAGTCAGGGAAGGGTGGAAAGAGTAGGCATTCAAGCAGATAATTCTACAATTTTCTTTAAATTTGTATTATTTTAAATAGTTTTAGTATTTTACTCACCACCACTGCACAGAGGTTATATTTAGAATGTTTCCGAAAAATCGGACAAATGTAAGGAGTGAGGTCCAGGTTAGTGAGTGGGTAATGAATGTTTGTTCTCAGCTTCCTTTTCATTGTACCCAGAATGTCAAACCTGGAGAGAGAATGAAGGTATGGAATATGAAGTCAGTTTGTGAACTGCGCATGAAGGAAGTCCATGCACCTGTTAAATCCCAAGTAGAGTTAAAAGTAATTTCTTCTTATTTTTAAAGACTGGCACCTGAGCTAACATCTGTTGCCAATCTTTTTTTTTCTTTTTCTTCTTCTCCCCAAAGCCCCTCAGTGCATAGTTGCATATTTTAGTTGTGGGTCCTTCTAGTTGTGGCATGTGGGATGCTGCCTCAGCATGGCCTGACGAACGGTGCCATGTCCGCACCCAGGATCTGAATTGGTGAAACCCTGGGCTGCCGAAGCAGAGCGCATGAACCCAACCACTGGGCCACGGGGCTGGCGCCTAAAAGTAATTTCTTGGGAAGATTATTTGGTGCAGACTTGTACATAATTTTCTTTTTCTTATCTTCATATATTTAGAATCTCCACATCCACAAGCCTCATCAAAACTGAGACTGGAGTGGGCCAGGAGCTTGAGTCAGGAGTGAGACAGTGTCAATCAAGTGGGAGGAAAAGAAAGGGATGCAGCCCGGCTTGGCGTGGGGGGAGCAGAACTCCGTACTCCCATCGATAACTTCCTAAAGAGTTCATCTGGCTGATGCTGTTCACTCTAACCCAGCTGCCTCAGCTCTTCCTTCTCTTGATTCCAGCACATACTGTCTTAGCAGCGTCCTGTTTTCCAGCTCTGAGGTTTTAATATATCTTTAATAAGACAAAATGTTGTGAAAATCTTGTCACATTCTCTATTTGTTATATGGATCAGCAGTTCCCAAATCTCAGCTCATATCAGAATCACACTAAAGCTTTCTAGAAAAGAAATTATGTTCATTTTGGGAAAATGTCTGATTTAGGTTTGGGGCAGGGAAACTACTGGATGAGCCTGAGATATTCCTGTGCCAGAAAGCAAGAAATCTTGTTTTCAAAAACTAATAAAATACCATAGGACCCAGCAATCCCATGCCCAGGTACCATCTCAAAAGAAATAAAGGCTTGGGCCCAGCCTTGTGGCCAGGGGGTTACGTTTGTGCACTCTGCTTTGGCAGCCCAGGGTCTCACTGGTTTGGATCTTGAGCCCAGACCTAGCACTGCTCATCAGGCCATGCTGAGGCAGCGTCCCACATGGCACAACCAGAAGGACATACAACTATGTACTGGGGGGTACTTTGAGGAGAAGGAAAAAAAAGGATTGGCAAAAGATGTTAGCTCAGGTGCCAACCTTAAAAAAAAAAAGACTCGTATCCACATAAAAGCCTCTGTACTAATGTTTATAGCAGCTGTATTCATATCTGCCCCAAACTGAAAACAACCCAAATGTTCATCAGCTGGTGAAGGGATAAACAGTTGTGGTACATTCATAAAGGGAACACTATACAGCAATGAAAAGGAAGGAACCACTGCTACACGCTACCATGAGGATTAAGCTCAGAAACATCATGCTAAGAAGCCAAACTCAGAAGGCTACATATGATATAACATTGGACATTCTGGAAAAGGCAAAAGTATAAGAATGGACATCAGAAATTTCTAGGATCAGAGGGTAGGTGAGGGGATTGATTATAAAGGAGCAAGAGGAAATTTTTTGAGGTGATGAAAATAGTCTATTTGTTGGCTGTGATGGTTACATGACTGTGTATATTTGTTAAAATTCATAGAACCATACACCTAAAAAGGATGAATTTTATACATGTAATTATACTTTAATAAACCTAAACTAATTAATGGGGTCACAGGAGCTGGCTCGAATGGGCTCCCACTGGCCAATTTTCAACAATTTGAGCATCAAGAAAAATGATGATAGTAGTAGATATTAAACATTGAGTTTAAAAATATCCATGAGTCCAGAGTGATAACAATTACAGAGGGGAAATGGTGAGATCTTACAGTTACTACCTTAACCAAAGGGGTCAAACCTCGCATCACCAATAGCGGGACAAACTTTTATGATGTGCCTCCCGATGTCACATGATAACAAGTACATAACATCACCCGTGCTGGATTCATGCTGAAAAAAGGTTCAGCCCGAATCTAACCATGGGGAAACAATTAGATAAATCCAGAATGGGGGACACAATCTAAACTCCACCTCAGACCTGTGGAATCAGAATTGCCAAGGGTGAGGCCAGGGAATTTATTTTTTAAAACCTCTCCAGGGTGAGTGTCAAATGTCCATCAACAGATGAATAGACAAAATATGATACACATACAATGGAATATTATTCAGCCATAAAAGGGAATGAACTTCTGGTACACATCACAACGTGGATGAACCTTGAAAACATGCTAAGTGAAATAGGCCAGCAAAAAGGACAACTATTGTATGATTCCACTTGCATGAAGTACCTGGAATACACAAATTTACAGACACAGAAAGTAGATTAGAGGTTACCAGAGGCTGGGGGAGGATGAACGGGGAGTTACTGTTGAACAGTTATAGAGTTTCTGTTTGGGGTGATGAAAAAGTTTTGGAAATAGTGATGATTGTTGCACAGGATTGTGAATGTAATTAATGCCAATGCATTATATTCTTAAAATGGTTAAAATAGCAAATTTTGTGTTATATATATTTTACCACAAATTTAAAAAAATTAACATATCAAATACCACTGAAGTGCATGGTATGTAAATTATATCTTGATAACATTGTTCAAAAAACTCTGCTCATAAAAATGACAAAATCCATACCTTTTTAAGTGAAAGATAACTGTTTTTGGTGCTTTGGAAATACTGGCCCTCACAGCTGTTTCTTGCTTGGTTTCACAAAAGGAGCAGTGAATTCGGTTGTTCCAGGTCAGTGTGTCTTGTTGAAAAAAACACTGGAGACAGTCCTGTTGAGGAAGAAAGGATTTGGTGACAAATTGGATCACCGGCCCCTGGGGTCTCTGGTTCTATGAGAACCTTGGAAGAGCTGTGGAAATGTAATCCTCGGTGCTTTTCTTAAAGTCAGCAAGTCCAGGAGACAGACAGCAGTGTCACAGCTGCAGCCTGGGTGGGCGCAAAATCTACCTGGCGAAGGAGCGCTGCTTTCTCATTTAGTTACCGAAATGGATCCAAGTGCCCATCTCACTTCTAATCCCTGAATCAGCCTTTTAACGTTTCTGGTTCATTTCAGAATAACATTGACTGTACTGTTTCCACTAACCAAGTAGGCAGCTGTCTTACGTTATTCATCTCATCCCAAAAGTGATCTGATGGTTGAAAGAGCGCCATCTCTCAGTGTTTGGGGGTGGCCCGTGATAAAGGCCGAAGAAGAGAGGATTAGACCCCGCACCCAGAGGAGACCTGCTCCGTGTAGCCGGGACCCCGCTCTGCAAACCATTAACCTCAAGAGGGAGATAAGCACAGATTCTGTGTTCGGCAGACATGCCAGCACCTCATTTAGAGTCTCTGGAATTCCTTCGCAGCCACCGTTAGCAGTTTGATCTGAGAAGTGGTAGAATTCTACTCTCCAATTCTGGGATGTGAGAATGTTTAGCAACAGATGTGGTTTCATAATTTAGGAAGAAAAATAGAACTGTGTATTATTCTGTGAGGAAACTTACTGCTCCCCACCTCCCAACTGTTCCCTGTATTCTACTGCCGACCTCCCCACCCCCGTTCACAGGTGAACTTTCGGTATTAGGGTGAAGAAAATTCCAGAGGTAAACGAAGGCACTAGATTCCATTCTATCTTCCCAACACATTTCACAGCTTTTGTCCAAAATACAAGAGCTCTAGACTAAGAATCTTTTATATCTACTTCCCAGTCTGGACCTACAGACCTCTGAGGTGAGGAAAGGCCATACAATTTTTGCCAAAAAGTATAAATTCCCTCTATGCACCAAGCCATCCGAATAGACTGAGTACATCCTGCCAATTTCTCGATTTTACCACAAGGCTGTTTTATTGAGAACTTGTAGAAATACGACTGAATTCACGGGAAATTTGGGCTGTGTGTCGCTTTTCTATAAAACGTTGTCACCAGGGGCTTCCGACTTTTTTAAAGTTCTAAAGCAGCCGCCCTCATACTAGAACGTGTAGGAAACAGCCCTGAGAAAATCCAGGGCTGGGGTGGAGCAAGACGAAGGAAGCAGGGAGAAGGAAGGGTCCGCACCTGAAGCGAGCACTGGGCCTCGGATGGAATGGGGAGGGACAGGACGGTGAAGACTTCGTTCTTGTAGGTGCAGTTCTCACACGTCAAGCAGGTGACGCTGTAACTGAGCTGCCCTTCAAACAGCCGCGTGATGATGGAGGTCTCGTTGGCAATCGCCTTCCTGCAGCACCTGGGAACAGATCCTTTCTCACATGATCTTCTTCGGTGGTACTGGAGCAAGGAACAAATTTGCCCCAAATCAACGATTGATTACCGAACAATTTTTAAATTTTTTCCGCTTCTCAGTTGTTTCTATCGGAATGACACATTGCTACCAGAAAACACTTAATTTGGGATTCAGACAATAGAGTAAGATCTTCTTAAGAGTACATACTATGTATGATTTCTGATAACTCAGTTATTTTCCTCCTTAAGTGAAGCTCAGAAATGATGACACCCTAACCCTGTTAAAACCCATGTCCACGGCCCCAGGCCATGGGTATGATAATGTGATAGAGGGTCCCAGAGCCAGTTTTTCTTGGGAAGAGGGTAGGAAGCTATCAAACTAGCTTTCAGTCATGCAAACTGATCTAGAGGTAGAATAAAGGAATTGGATCTCTCCCGAGCCCCTTCAGGTTATGTCCCCTAGCCTCTTCTCCTTTCATTGTTAGTTAGGATCGCTTCTACAAAAGAGCAAATCTTCAGTTTCTACGGCAGCCCGATTTAACCAGCCGGGTGGCCTGATCTGAATCGGGCTCACACTCGGGAACAGCACTTCCAGGAGCACACCCCGACTTCCAGTGATTTCACAGCCTCCAGAGAATATACTAACACCTTGAAGACGCAGCCACTCCACGGCAGCTCTGATCTGGAGCCGTGCACGCTGCTCCTCTCTGGCTTGTTTCTGTCATCACACCCTGCGGCCGAGGTCTCCCACCCCGCCAGTGAGCTCACGCCCCCAAGTCCAAGTCTGGGTTTGGGAACCAGAATGCTATTTACTTCAGATTGCCTACAGATGAGGACTAAGTGATTTTTACTCACCACCACCCACCCCTCCGCCTAAAAAAAGTGCTGCCACGATTATTTCATTATTAGTAAAAATGAAAACTGAGGATTGCAGATGAGAATGACTAATGGCTGCAGTTTGTGGTCTTTGCATATCTCCTGGATGTTAGATTCGAGGCGAGCTAACGTCAGCGCATAAAGACCCTGCATAAAGTCAAGGACACGTCTGGGGAGAGTGGGGGTCTCAAATCAAGGCTGATGGCAGTGAGTCTTGTAAATGAGGCAAAACCCTTCGTAACTGGTGCTGTCATGTTTTATTAAATGTCTGTCCTAAGCCAATGAAGAACTCAGGCAAGGCAGGTTTGGATGAAGAGGAAACTTTGCAGTATAGAGATCTGTCCTTTCATCTAATACCAAGCTTGATATTTTCTTGGGTTTGTAGTTACCGAGAACATTTAATTTAAGTTGTAAAGTTCCATATGTTACATCTCATGAGGAATATATTTTTATTAAAAACATGATTGCCACTTAAAAAAAAAAAGTCCATGCAGCTGTTATCTGCAAAGGGAACTGGATTAGTGGCTTCCACACCTGCTGATCACTGAAAATACCAACTAAGACAGCGCCAGACATTGGTGAAGAGCTTCCCGGGTGATTCTGATGACCAGCTAAGTTTGGTAAATACGGACCTATGCAAATACTAACTTGAGTGTTCCCCATGGTGCCCCTGGCACCTGTGCTTGGCACAGTGTAGGCCATATTGATGGAAGAAATGAAAGAATGGAAAATGACAATTGCTGATAGGGTTGAAAGTCTACCCTATTTCAAGGCCATTAGTTCTACTTACCTTTTTCAGAGCTTCATGAAGTTCATTCAGGACATAAATCAAGAATTCCTGAGCATCTTGTTGTGTCTTTTTCATGAATGCTGGGTAGAGGTTGCCAAGAGCTGACCGAAATATTTCTGGTGACACACAGTCTGAGTCACCAAGCCACATGTCTGTCATCACGTAGGCAAAAGCCGTGGCAACCTCACTGCAGTCCCTTGGAAGAAGGAAGGGGAATTTTTCTGGCTGATCAATAAAACGACGGCCCCTAAAAACTCAAGGGCGTAGCATCAGACCCCAAACGAAGCTTCATTCATCTCTTGGTTGACCTTCCCACTTTACTCACCCTAGAAATGGTACCTGGGGTGCTGCAGACTCTGCGGACTTGTGGGGCCCTTAGCAGGGCTCCTCCCCTAACCTCGCCTTGGGGGAGCGCGGGTGGGAGCTGGGCTGCAGGGAGCGCGCGTGCGTGGTCTTACTTTTGAAGAGCGGTAATGTACTTTCCAGAGAGAAAGTATTCCACCAGCGGCGAGATGCTGCAGAGACACTGTAGGATGGCGTTCATGTAGCACGTGTTGCCGAGGTTCCGCAGGCCGGTCACGCCCTGGAAGTGGGACTGGTTCTCACCCGCCTCATTCCCTGGAGGGGTGTCATAGGGATCCGTGCACTCTGCGCTGTGTTGGTGCCACGTGGAAAGAAAGGAAAGCATTTTGAGGGTATCAAAATATGTACAAATGGCAATCAGGCGCTCTCAACCTCATGTCACAAAGAAGAGTTCTTAACGAGACTTCTCTCCAGTACACTCCCTTCCAAGGACAGAAGCGTTCGAACTTGGGAGTCTAAAACGGCATCACTGAGTCGGGAGCTCTTTGAACCCCACCTGCAGCCAAATGAGCAGAGATCAAAGGGTCTTCCTAAAACCAAAGCAGGAAGACAGAAAATGTCGGCCTTTCAGAGTCCCTAGAATTGATGGCTAAAAATGCAAGCTTTCCCTGTAAATACCAAAGTATTTATTTTTTGCTGGACACATAATTTAATTATTATTACTGGTAATAATAATAATAATAGTAGATAGTAGTTAATAACAATAGCTGTCATGTGTTGAGCCTGGCACCTCTGTTAAGTACTCAACATGCATTGCCCCATTTAATTCTTTCAACAATTCTCTGGGGTAAGTACACTTATTTTTGAATCCTGTTTTACAGATGAGATGTCATGTTTAAGTGGTTTAGTCATCTGCCCACGGTGATATACTAAGGGATGTGCAGTGGCATGTAAAGAGAAGGACTATTTATCTACCTACCTACCTACCTACCATCCGTCTGTAGAGAGTTATTGGGGTTTATATAGCATATATTGAGTGTCTATGTGTGCGTGTATACCCATACATACATAAGGCACATATACATATTGAGAGCAAATGTGCACACATATCAGGAGCATATATACATATATTACGAGCACATATATATGTGTGTATACATACATAGAGAGATGGAGCGTAGACTTTGTAAAACATAGATCTTCATTGAAATCCTGGCTCTGCCACTTGCTAGTTACTTGATCTGGGACTCATGTCTGTTTCTCGTCTATAAAATAGGAATAATGCTACCCACCTCATTGGGCTGTGCTGAGGATTAGATTAAATGATGCAAGTCATGTGGCACAGATGACATAGTTAACAAATGGTGATCTAAAAAATTTTTAAAGAAATGACTAAGGTAGGATGTCTTTTACAGTCAGCTCTAGAATTTGAGCATTCTCGTGAACTGACTAGACCTGCACAGAGGAGAGAACGCCACGGTCCCGAGGAGGCCTCCTCTCTCCACGCGGAGCTTCCTCCCGTAATTTGACTATTGCACCAAGCGGCCCAGAATCTTTATGATTTTCTTTCCAGGTACAGTGTCTAAAACTGGGTCTCCCTGAGACGGTGGCATCTCCTCAGTGTCTCTACTTACGGTTCTGCCAGTTTGAAAGTGCTGTTGGTTACATGGATGGTCATGTTCCCTCTCCCTTACCAAGGCCATGGGAGGCCCTGGACTGTCATTCTCTAGCAATAGCTATTGCCTAGATATTAAATAACATCTTCCCTTCCTTTCGGGGGACCTCCAATGGGTTAAACCTAAGGGAACCCTTCCAAATGGGGCTCCCTGACTCCCTTGAGTGTGGCGTCCCCCGGCCCCCAGTCCGCTCCTCTAGAAAGCCATGCTCGACAGAGGCTCACAGGACATAGTAGATGCTGAAGTCGTCCGCGGGGAGAGGCTGCTGGGAAGTCATTTTAGTGAAACCACGTTGGACTTTCACTTCTATTCAGGAGCTACGTCTAATCCTTTCAAACTTCATTTCTCCAAGCCTGTTACTTTGGCTCTTTTTGTTTGTAATAAACAATTTATATGTTCCTCCCTCCTTTCAGTAGCTGAAAACTCACTTTTATATCTACTGCAACGCATTCCAATTTGGATTTTTCCATGCATCATAATCCTTTCCATTCACCTTCAAGATTCTAGCAGGTTGCCAGGAGATACTGTTACTTGGTTACTTAAAACTTTAAAAAGATTGATTTCAGAGAATGAACTGAACATATAACCTCTGTTCCGCCATCACTCAGTTTCTCGTGTATATATATACGACATGCATCCACAGAAGATTTCCCTCCACTAAGTTAGTGGACACTATGGCAACCCTGTCCCCTTTGGGCATTCATCTACCCTACCGGGGACCCCACCACTCCCAGGACCCCAGGGGAGGTTTCTCAGCGTGGGGAGGGAGGCAGTTGAATTTTGCTGCTTCCAAAAACGCATAGCGTTGGGATAGACTGGAGCATTTCCCTTCGTGGTCGTCAACTATAGTGCAAAGGAGGTGCAGATACACACACACACACACACACACACATCCCATTAACGCCACAGGACATGTATAAATAAAGGGTTTCTCAGAGAAGACTTTATACGCTGATAAGTAGCAGAGCATGTAGGATCTCCTGTGCTCGCCTTTTCTTCATAGAGAACTGTGCTTAAGGGGGCCACTGGTGCCGTAGTGGCTAAGTTTGCATGCTCTGCTTTGGTAGCCTGAAACCACTGGTTTGGATTCTGGGTGCGGACCTACACACCTCTCATCAAGCCATGCTGTGGTGGCATCCCACATAGAAGAACTAGAATGACTTACAACTAGCATATACAACTATGTACTGGGGCTTTGGGGAGAAAAAAGAAAAAAAGAAGAAGATTGGCAATAGATGTTAGCTCAGGGCCAATCTTCCTTACCAAAAAAAAAAAGGCCTACCCAAAAAAGAAAGAGTAGGCGGCCGGCCCGGTGGTGCAGCAGTTAAATGCACACATTCTGCTTCGGCGGCCCAGGATTTGCTGATTCGGATCCCGGGTACAGACATGGCACTGCTTGTCAAGCCATGCTGTGGCAGGTGTCCTGCATATAAAGTGGAGGAAGATGGGCATGGATGTGAGCTTGGGGCCAGTCTTCCTCAGCAAAAAGAGGAGGATTGGCGGCAGATGTTAGCTAAGAGCTGATCTTCCTCAAAAAAAAAAAAAGAGTGGGCTTTATTAAAAAAAAAATCCCAAAACTGTGCTTAAGAAAGACCTTCAGTAGAGAGGGAATCCCCTCCAATGAAGCTCCCCCTCCCACCAGCCTCTCCCAGTGCTCTATCCAGATGAAAAGGGGTCAGGGAACATAATCAATCGTGGAGCAGTGAGAGCAGCCTGGGGTGGGAGGGTCTTGTTGGAAAGGGGAGCCTCTGGAGCTCCAAGCTGGGCCCAGCCTGCTCATCCTTTGCACTCACTCAGAATCTGTAGAGAGAAGGCAAAGAGCATTTAGGGCCCATCCAATTCGCCTTTTCTCAACTCTACATCAAGTAAAATAGATGAGGTAATTTAAAAACTTTTCAAAAATGTCAGTGTCAGAAAAGACAAAGGTTGAGAACTATTCCAGATTAAAAGGAAACTAGAGAGACAAGACAATTAAATACAATACCCAATCCTGGATGGGATCCAGGATCAGGAAAAAAATTGCTATAAAAGAACGTTATTAGGACAATTGATGAAATCTGAGTACAGATTATAGGTGAACAGTTCTGTATCAATGTTGAACCTTCTGAATTTTATAAAATGGTGCTGTGTTTGTGAAAGAGAATGCCCTTGTTCTCAGGAAATACACACTGAAGGATTTAGGGGTGAAGGGGCATGACCTATGAACCTGCTCTCAAATGGTTCAGGAAAACACACACAGACCCAGACCCACACGAGGGAAGGAAGGAAGGGGGAGCGATAAGGCAAACAGGAAGCCAATGCAGCCTAATGGCAGCAACTGGAGAAGCTGAGCCAACTTCTTGCACTATTCTTACGCTTCTGTAAGTTTGAAATTATCTAACCTAAAAAGCTAAAAAAACAAGAATGTAGTAGATATTCCTGCAGTATGGATTGGTCTCCAAGATATATTACCGGTAAGTCAAAAAACCAAGGTGCTGAAGAGTCTCTCTATAGTATGCACCCCATTTATGCCCAAATGGTTAAGAAAAATGAACATAGGTATATGCTCAGGCTACCCAAAAACATTAATAATAATCATCCTTTGGGGCCGGCCCTGTGGCCGAATGGTTAAGTTCCAGCACTCCACTTCGGCGGCCCAGGGTTTTGCTGGTTCGGATCCCGGGCATGGACATGGCACCACTCATCAGGCCACGCTGAGGTGGCGTCCCACACAGCACAACCAGAAGCACTCACAACTAGAATCTACAACTATGTACTGGGGGGCTTTAGAGAGAAGAAGAAGGGGAAAAAAAGGAAAATTGGCAATAGATGTTAGCTCAGGTGCCAATCTTTTTTTTTTTTTAAAAAAAGAATTATGACTCTGACAACTGGATAAGGGATGCTGGCAACTAGAGGTACCAACTCTTGCAGCTATTTGACACTTGTGGTCTATTTACAGGAGTGTGTCTTGAAGTCACCTCAGTGGTGGTTCTGCAGAACTGGAGTCCTGCCATCCTGCTGCTTCTGTCAGTAAAGTGCCCCCAAATTTTCCAGTTCCTCCTAATCAACGGAGTCTTGTTAAAATTTCATTTTATGTTTGATGCTAGTAGGTAAAATAAAATATGTTGATCTTGCATTCAGGAACCTTTCTAAACTTAGTTAAGTCTTTGGATTTTCCATAAACACATTCAAGTCATCTGCAAAAAATCTCTTTTTTTCAAGATTGGCACCTGAGCTAACATCTGTTGCAAATCTTCTGTTTTTTTTCTTCTCCCCAAAGCCCCCCAATACATAGTTGTATATTCTAGGTTGAGCACCTCTGGTTGTGCTGTGTGGCACCCCGCCTCGGCGTGGCCTGATGAATGGTGCCATGTCCATACCTAGGATCTGAACTGGCGAAATCCCAGGCTGCCCAAGCAGAGCAGATGAACTTAACCACTCAGCCATGGGGCTGGCCCCCTACCCTTTTTTTTTTTTTTTTTTTGCTGAGGAAGATTCACCCTGAGCTAACACCTGTCACCAATCTTCCTCTTTTGGCTTGAGGAAGATTCACCCTGAGCTAATATGTGTGCCAATCTTCCTCTATTTTGTATGTGGGATGCCACCATAGCATGGCCACTGACGAGCGGTGTAGCTCTGTGCCCCAGAACTGAACCTGGGCTGCCGAAGCGGAGCGTGCCGAAATTAACCACTAGGCCATGGAGCTGGTCCCAATGATGGTCACATTTTAAACCAAGCTTCTTTTCCTTGGATAAACCAATCTTGTTTGTGATGTAGTATCATTTTCATGAATTGCTGGTTTCTATGTTAATAGTTTGTTCAGGATTTCTATATCTGCAGTTCATGAGTAAGGTGACCTATGCATTAGTG